>NC_083419.1:71757074-72097412 GCF_020745735.1 Hemiscyllium ocellatum
CCAGACCATACAGAACCTCATCTGCTCAGGAGATCTCCCACTCACAGCTACCAACCTCATAGTCCGGGAATCCCGCACTGCCTGGTTCTACCTCTTTCCCAAGATCCACAAGCCTGACCACCCTGGCTCACTCATTGTCTCAGCAAGCTCCTGCCCACTGAATTCATTTCTACCTACCTCAATACTGTCCTATCCCCCTTAGTCCAGGAACTCCCCACATATATTCGAGACACCACCCACGCCCTCCACCTCCTCCAAGACGTCCGTTTCCCCGGCCCCCAACGCCTCATCTTCACCATGGATATCCAATCTCTCTACACCTCCATCCGCCATGACTAGGGCCTCCAAGCCCTCTGTGTCTTCCTTTCCCGACGTCCCCAACAGTACCCTTCCACTGACACTCTCATTTGTTTGGCCGATCTGTCTACCTCTAGGGTGGACAATGAGAGCCTTTTTCCTTGGATGGAGATGGCTGGTTCGAGGGGACAGAGCTTTACTGTCAGAGGTAGTTTCCTTACTCAGAGAGTAGTCTGGGCATGGAACACACTGCCTGCAACAGTAGCAGACTTGCCAACACCTATGACCACTACCTTCCTAAAGACAAAGGCAGTCGATGTATGAGAACACCATGACCTGCATGTTCCCTTCCAAGCCACTCACCATCCTGACTTGGGTATATATTCCTTCAGTAAAGTCGCCATAGTCCCAGTGTACCATAGGGTTGCTCTCTGATTAGTGAGAAACAACTGGCCGTGAGTTTAACCTGAGGGTCACCGTGCCTCAGGGGAACAGTGAGGTTGGGAAGGTAGGACCTTCATGATGATCTCAGCCAGTGTGGGGATTAAACACGTGATGTTAACATAGAACATACTATAATACAGCATAGTACAGGCCCTTCATCCTTCGATGTTGTGCCGACCATTTATCTGGTTCTATTGTTCTCTCCTCTATGTGCCTATCCAAGAGTCGCTAAAATACAGAGGCATGGGATTGAGGGTGTTTCAGCAGTTTGGATCAGAAGTTGGCTCGTTGAAAGGAGACAGAGGGTGATGGCTGATGGGAAATGTTCACCCTGGAGTTTGTTACTAGTAGTGTATCACAAGGATTTGTTTTGGGTCCACTGCTGTTTGTCATTTTTATAAATGACCTAGATGAGGGTGTAGATAGGGATGGGTTAGTACATTTGTGGATGACAATAAGGCCGGTGGAGTTGTGGATAGTGTTGAAGGATGTTGCAGTCTACAGAGAGGGACATAGATAAGCTGCAGAGCTGGGCTAATGTGGAAAAGTGTGAGGTGATTCACTTTAGAAGGAAGAACAGGAATATAGAGTACTGAGCTAATGGTCAGATTCTTGATAGTGTAGATAAGCAGAGAGATCTCAGCGTCCAGCTACATAGATCCCTGAAAGTTGCTACCCATTTTGATAAAGTTGAGGCTCTTTTCATTCAAGAGGAGAAGGCTGAGACATGATGTAATTGTGACATCCAGATAATCAGAGAGTTAGATAGGGTGAACAGTGAGAGCTTTTTTCCTCAAATGGTGATGGCTAGCATGAAGGGACATAGCTTTAAATTGAGGGATGATAGATATAGGACAGATGTCAGTGGTAGTTTCTTTACACAGAGTGCAGTAGGGGCATGGAACACACTGCCTGCAACTGTAGTAGACACCGACTTTCAAGACATTTAAATGGTCATTGGATAATCATATGGACAAAAATGGAAAATGGGTAGGATAAATGGGTTTCAGGTTAGTTACACAGGTCGGCACAACAATAAGGGCCAAAGGGCCTGTACTGTGCTGTCATGTTTATGTTCTATATTCGAATTGTTCCTAATCTATCTGACTCTGCTACCACTGCTGGTACTGTATTCCACACACCCACCATTGTCTGTGTTACGAACCTACATCTGACATCTCCCCTAAAAGTTCCTCCAATCAACTTAAAATAATAGCCCCCTCATGATGACCATTTCCACCCAGGGACAAAGTCTCTGTCTATTCCCTCTGTCTGTGTCTCTCATCACCTTGTACACCTCCATTCTGTCAGCTCTCATCCTTCTACACTCCAATGAAAAAAAACCCTCGATCCCTCAATCTTTCTTCATAAGACATGCCCTCCAGTCCAGGCAGCGCCCTCTCGAAAGCTCCCACATCCTTCCTATAATGAGGCGACCAGAACTGAACACAATATGTGTGGTCTAAGCAGGGCTCTACAGAGCTGCAGCACTATCCACCACTCACCAACCTTCATGTCATTGGCAAACTTACTAACCCAACTTTCCACTTCCTCATACAGGTCATTTATAAACATTACAGAGAGAGAGAGGTCCCAGAACCGATCCCTGCAGAACACCATTGGTCACCAAGCTCCAGGCTGAATACTTCCCATCTACTACCAGCCTCTGTCTTCTATGGACGAGCCTATTCTGTATCCAGACAGCTAAATTTCCCAGTATCCCATGCCTCCTTACTTTCTGAATGAGCCTACCATGGGGAACCTTATCAAATGCCTTGCTAAAATCCATGTGCACCACATCCATTGTTCTACCTTCCTCAGTGCATTTTGTCACATCTTCAAAGGAGTCAATAAGGTTTATGAGGCCTGACCTGCCCTCACAAAGCCATTCTGACTATCTCTAACCAAACTATGGTTTTCCAATTAATCATAAATCCTGTCTCTCAGAATCCTCTGCAATAATTTGCCCAACACATAAGTAAAACTGACTGGTCTGTAATTCCTAAGATTACCCTATTCCCTATCATGAATGAGGGAATAACATTTGCCACCCTCCAATTATTTGGCACTACTCCAGTGGATAATGAGGACCCAAAGATCATCGTTAAAGGCACAGCAATCTCTTCCCTCGCTTCCTGTAGTAACCTTGTGTATATTCCTTCCTGCCGGGGGGTAGTTAGCTATCCTTAAAACTTTCAGCCTATCCTCCTTTTTAACATCAACCTGTTTGAGCATGTCAGCCTGTTTTATGCTGTCCTCACAAACATCAAGTTCCCTCTCAGTAATAAATAATGAAGCAAAGTATTCACTGAGGACCAACACTACCTCCTCCTCCGACTCCAGGCACAAGTTCCCTCCACTGTCCCTGATTAGCCCTATCCTCACTCTGGCCATCCTCTTGATCCTCACATCAGTGTAGAATGCCTTGGGGTTTCCCTTCATTCTGCCTCCTAAAGCCTTTGCATGCACCCTCCTAGATCTCCAAAGTCCATTCTTCAGTTCCTTCCTGGCTACCTTGTAACCCTCTAGAGCCTTGTCTGATCCTTGCCCCCTCAACCTTAGTAAGCTTCCTTCTTCCTCTTGACTAGATGTTCCACATCCCTTGTCTTCCAAGGTTCCTTCACCCTACCATCCCTTCCTTACCTCAGTGGGACAAACCTGTCCTCCTAAACAACCTCCACATTTCTGCTGAGCATTTCTCTGTGAACATCTGTTCCCAATTAGATGCCCAGTTTCTGCCTAATAGCATTGTAATTCCCCCACCCCATTAAATACTTTCCCAGACATCTGCTCCTATCCCTCCCCATGAGTAGTGAAGGTCATGGAGTTGTGATCATTATCACAGAAATGCTCCCCTACAGAAAGATCTGACACCTGGCTGGTTCGTTGCCAATCGAGACTTGAATAAGATCCGGAGGCGTTCAGTGACGTGCATGCTGCGGCCTGAATTTGCATGGTTTCTGCATGTTTATAGTTGGTATAGTGTATATGCCTTTTTAGACTACTAACTAGGTTTGAAAGGTTAAAAATGCAGTCATCATTTGGTATTGATGGTTCATTTTCTTTTAAAGGGGGTGGGGGGTGGGAGGTATCACAAAGCTAAATCCCTTTTTTGTCTAAAAGCTCTTCCTTGGCTCATGGAGAGTCTGTCCTAGATTTTATTTTCAGAGGGACAATAAAACAGGGCATGACTCCATCAGTCTAGTTTGGTACAGAGATGAAAAGGATTTCCAAAGGCCTTTTGTTTACGTGAAAACAGCTGAGACTTCAGGGCAAAGTGGTCATGCTTTCGAAGTGACCTGTATAATGAAATGGCAGTGGTCAGCTCTTTTATGTGAACTAGCTGAGCTGAGCTGAGCAGTTTTCAGTTGAGTCTTGAACTGTGAAGTTCAACAAGGAGCTGTGTGGAAACTCTTTCTCTTTTCTGTCCTTCAACTTCAACCTGTAAGCAGGTCTTCCACTTATACTGGGTTTTGAAGGGAGTTTGCCTATTAGGACTGTTGTATTTGGAACAGCAAATTAAGTCTAGCTGAATCGGTTGAGTTATGTAGGGTTTCTGTGTTTTTATTTGTTTCATTGTGTAATTTTGTGAATAAAGTTTTTGTCTGTTTTAAAATCCATTAGTAAACCTAGCTAAATTACACCAGTTAATTTTCATTGTGTAATTACCGAAACAAATTGCAAAGTAAAGATCTGAGCTGCCTGCTTTAAAATTCTTTGAGTGGTCTAGTCTAGTCCATAACATCTCGGAGATGGAAGAAGCCTCCAAGGGAATTGGTATAAATCATTCACTTCACTCCTCAACATCAGCAAATCACGTTAATCTAACACGTGTGTACCACTAGCAATGGAGCCAGGAGGAACGACATGGAGCAGTCTGTCTCTGCAGTCTCTGCTTCATTGGCTTGTCATGTCGCAGCATCAATTACATCCTCCTATTTCAGTATAACAGTTTGTAGTGCCTGAATGGCCTCTTTTGTTCATTTGGCAGGGACTCAAGGGGCTGAATACCTTCTTCCTGGCCCCAAGGCAGAGGTTCATGTACTTTAATGGGCAACCCGTGGATCCAGATTACCAGCGTGTTGTGCTGACTAGACTCCTTATCTTCCTTTGTCATAGAAAACCAACAGGAAGCTGGAAGAACACGACACTCAGGCAGCATCAGCAGTTGGGGAAGTCAACATTTCTGGTGTAATCGTTCTTCAGGGCTGCGGGTGGGGGTAGGGGAGTTGCAGATAAAGAGAGAAGGGGGTGGTTGGGTGGGATGGTGAGGTAGAGATACATGTACACAAGTATTGGGTGCAACGTGGTTGGTCGGTAGGAGGGATGCATTAGATTGGGAGTTGGAAGACAAATTATTAGGTGGAATGGAAGGAAGGGGAGGGGTTGGAAAGAAGTAGGGGTATGACTGCGAAGGTTATTTCAAATTGGAGAACTCATTGTTGAGTCCTCCAGACTGTAGGCTTGTCAGGCGGAACATAAGGTATTGTTCCCCCAATTTGTAGTCTGCCTCACTATGTCAACAAAGGAGGCCAAGGATAGTTATGTTGGAAAGGGAGTGGGAAGGTGGATTGAAATTGGCGGTGACAAGGAGATAAGGTCCGCCCCTGCAGGTCCAGCTGTGATTCTCAGTGAAACGTGTTCAGTTTACGTTCAGTCTCCCCCATGTAGAGAAGACCACATGGGGAGCAATGGATGCAGTAAACTAGGTTGGAGGAGAGACAGGTGAAACTCTGTCTGACCAGGAAGGACTTTTTGGGGCCTGTCAGGAGGTGAGGGATGTTGGTTGCCAGCAGGTGATGCATCTTTTGCAGCTGCAGGAGAAGGTGCCTGGGGGCGATTTCAGTGATTGGTGGGGACAAAGAGAACGGTCTTTGTGGAAGATGTGCCAGGTGGTGGGATTCAACCTGGTTTACTGCAACTCATGCACCCTTTGTGGTCTTCTCTACTTCGGGGAGATCAAACGTAAACTAAGGGAATGTTTTGCTGAGCATCTCAGTCAGGCTTGTCAGAGCTGATCTGACCTCCCAATCACCTCCATTTTCAATTCTCCCGCCCACCCCATTTCTGACATAGCCACCGTGGACCTCCTACATTGTTAGAATGACCCAAACCACAAATTGGAGGAACAAGACTTCATCTTTTGCCTGGGCAGCTTACACCCCAGAGGACTCAACACTGAGTTCTCCAATTTCAAATAACCTCCTTTCCAATCCCCAAACTCCTTTTCTAGCCCTCCTCCCTTCTCTGATCAAACCTTCTTCCACATACCATCCGGATTCAGCGCTTCAATCGCTAACCTGGTGGTAACCAGTATTTGTGTTCACCTATCCTCACCTCACCATCCTGTCTCCTTCTCCGTCACGACGCCCATTTATTTGTACACCCACTTACCCCCACCCCGAGTCCTGAAGGAGGGTTATACCCAAGGGGTTGACTTCTCGACCACTTGATGCTGCCAGGCTTGTTGTGTTCTTCCATACTCCTGCGTGCTGACTTTGGATTCCAACATCTGCATAGTTGTAAAGTCTTCTTGTGTAATAGTCAGAAGAGAGTGAATGAGTTGTGCCTCTTCTTATCGATGGGCTGAATGGCTTTCTTATATTACGGTGAAACCTGCTTGACTTGCTGATGAGCTCCTGTTTTGTTTTAACCGTGGAAATGTATACTGCCGAGCAGCACTTTTCGATTTATGTTATTTATATATTCATAGCGCAAGCTTGAATCTTGTCCGATTTGATATTTTAGCACCTGAAGAGGTGGCACTTTGTTCTGAACATTGTGTAATCGTCACTGAACATTCCTACCTCTGATCATGTGATGGCAGATAAACATTGATGAAGCAGCTGAAGGTGTTTGTGCCAAGAAAACTACCCTGAACATCACACACAGAGATATCCAGGGACTGAGAGGATTGATGTCTACCAGTTGCATTGCGTTCTGAATGACCCAACCAGTGGGGAGTTCACACCCAATTCCATGAAGTTCAGTTTTGTTCAGTCTCCTTGAGACCTTGTTCAGTCAAATACTGCCGTGATATCACGGCCAGTCACTCTGACGCTGTGTTCATATTTTCTATCCATGTCATTAGGCCAAGGTATATACGTGGGGAGTGTTTCCTTCTCTCGGAGGATAGTGACTGTTCGGACTTCTCTATCCCAGACAGTTAAGGAGGCTACATCACTGAAATGTTTGTGGGGGAGCAAGTGGGGATGTTTGTGTCAATGTATTTTGACCCATCAGAGAGTTGAAGGTAACAAAGAATTAGGCATGAAAGAGAAATTGCGGCCGCGAGTAGATCAGCTCAAACCATCCTGAAGAGAAGATCAGGCCTGAGGCACTAAATAGCCTCATGGTATTCCAGTATACTCCACAGTCCAGTCACTTTTGGCCTCTTCTATTTCCTGTGTTACTGACTTCAAGAGCTGAATAGACTGTTCCTGTTGTGTAACAGAATACTGATGCTGCTTGATCTTCTCTGGGTACAGTTTTATTGGCCTCCTCCTGTTATTGTATATCAGGAGGCATGGACTGAAAAACCTCATCTTGTTTTGGTGTAACTGAAATCCATGTAGCTAAATTTACCACATTGGAGAAAGTGATTATGGCAGTTGCTGGAGATTAGAGTCAAAAGGTGCAGGGCTGCAAAATCACAGCAGGTAAGGCAGCAGCAGACGAACAGGAGAATCGATGTTTTGGACATTCCTGATGAAGGACTTATGCCAGAAACATCGATTCTCCTGCCCCTCGAATGCTGCCTGGCCTACTGTGCTTTTCCAACACACACGTTTCGATGTCTATCACCCTGCACAAGTCAAGCTTCCTGGTCACGTCTTCAAATTATTTTAAGAAAGTTGTCAGCCATAAACTTCCTCGCACAAAGCTATACTTACTATTCCTAATTAAAGCCTATCCTTCGAAATGCATGTACATTTAAGCTTTCGGAACCTTATCAAGTAGCGTACCTACCACAGATGTTGAACCTCCTGGTCTGTAGTTCCCAGGCTTTTTGTTCAGTCGTTCTTGAACAAGGGCACAAAATCTGCTATCCTCCTGTGGTTAATGATGATCAAAGTTATCAGCCAGGGTCCCTGAAAATTCTTCTGTAGTCCCTTGCAGTGTTATTGGGTATATAGAATATAGAACATAGAACAATACAGCACAGAACAGGCCCTTCGGCCCACGATGTTGTGCCAAACATCTATCCTAGATTAAGCACCCATCCATGTACCTATCCAATTGCCGCTTAAAGGTCGCCAATGATTCTGACTCTACCAATCCCACGGGCAGCGCATTCCATGCCCCCACCACTCTCTGGGTAAAGAACCCACCCCTGACATCTCCCCTATACCTTCCACCCTTCACCTTAAATTTATGTCCCCTTGTAACACTCTGTTGTACCCGGGGAAAAAGTTTCTGACTGTCTACTCTAGCTATTCCTCTGATCATCTTATAAACCTCTATCAAGTCACCCCTCATCCTTCGCCGTTCCAACGAGAAAAGGCTGAGAACTCTCAAACTATCCTCGTGCAACCTATTCTCCATTCCAGGCAACATCCTGGTAAATCTTCTCTGCACCCTCTCCAAAGCTTCCACATCTTTCCTAAAGTGAGGCGACCAGAACTGCACACAGTACTCCAAATGTGGCCTAACCAAAGTCCTGTACAGCTGCAACATCACTTCACGACTCTTGAATTCAATCCCTCTGCTAATGAACGCTAATACACCATAGGCCTTCTTACAAGCTCTATCCACCTGAGTGGCAACTTTCAAAGATCTATGTACATAGACCCTAAGATCCCTCTGTTCCTCCACCTGACTAAGAACCCTACCATCAACCCTGTATTCCGCATTCTTATTTGTTCTTCCAAAATGAACAACCTCACACTTGGCAGGGTTGAACTCCATCTGCCACTCCTCAGCCCAGTTCTGCATCATATCTAAGTCCCTTTGCAGCCGACAACAGCCCTCCTCACTGTCCACAACTCCACCAATCTTCGTATCATCTGCACATTTACTGACCCACCCTTCGACTCCCTCATCCAAGTCATTAATAAAAATTACAAACAACAGAGGACCCAGAACTGATCCCTGCGGAACTCCACTTGTAACTGGGCTCCAGGCTGAATATTTACCATCTACCACCACTCTCTGACTTCGACCGGTTAGCCAGTTTTCTATCCAATTGGCCAAATTTCCCTCTATCCCATGCCTCCTGACTTTCCGCATAAGCCTACCATGGGGAACCTTATCAAATGCCTTACTAAAATCCATGTACACTACATCCACTGCTCTACCCTCATCCACATGCTTGGTCACCTCCTCAAAGAATTCAATAAGACAATATATCTGGTAAGGACAGTGAGATTTATCCACTTCCAACCATTCTAGTACGGCCAAAACCTCCTCTACTATGATATGGATTGTCCCAAAGATATCACCACTAACTTCCTCAAGTTCCCATGTCTTCATGTATATCTCCACGGTAAAGATAGAGTAGAAATACTTGTTGAGAACTTCGCCCATCTCTTATGGTTCCACACATACATGTCCACTTTGGTCTTCGAGCGATCCTATTTTCTCTCTAGTTATTTTTTTTTCCTTTAATGCATTTAAAGTACCTTTTTGGATTCATCTTAATCTTCTCTGCCAAGGCTCTTTCTTGCCCCCCTTTTCAATCGACTGATTTCCTTCTTCCGTAAACTCCTGTGTCCCTGATTTACCAGCAGGAATTCCCTTGATACCAAATGCCTGTATCTGAGCCACGCCCCAAGTTCGAACTTAAACCAGTGGACCAGTTTTGTCCCTCTACATAACTATTTGAAACTTAATTGAACTATGGTCACTGGCCCCAAGATGCTCCTCCACTGTTAACTCAGTCATCTGTCCAGCACAATTTCCGAAGAGTATTTGGAGTTTTGCCCCTTTCCGAGTAGGACACACCGTATACTGCTTGACGAAACTTTCCAGGCACATTTTACAGATTATACCCATTCAAACCCCTTAACATTCTGGTAGTCCCAGTCTATGGTAGAAAAATTAAAATCTCCTATTTTTATAACCCGATTGCTCCTCCAAGTCTCCCCTCTCTCCCTGCATATTTGTTCCACTCATTCCAGTTGACTATTTGGGGGACTATAGTACAACAACAATCACATCACCACCCCCTTCCTATTTCTTTGCTCCACCCACAAAGCCTCACTGGATGATCCTTCAGTTATTTCATCTCTGATTACTGCTGTGGTACTCCCCTTAAACAAAAAATGCATCTCCTGCTCCCCTCCTTCCATCGTCACTGTCCTGTCTAAAGCACCTGTATCCTGGCCCATTCCGTTACCAGTCCTGTCGCTCCCTTAGCCATGTTTCAGTAATAGTTGTACTATACAAGTCCTACGTACTTATCCACACCCTGAGTTCATCGGCAGTACCTGTCAGCCCTCTTGCATCGACATAAATGCAATTTTATCCAAAAGGCATTACTTTCTCTGCCGTATTCGAGCCTAAACTATCAACTTACTATTTCTGATTGATGAATCTCCTTCCAGCCTCTCACTTGCCTCCCTGCTCTTGAGAATTCCACACCCATGCCAATCTATTTAAATCCTCCCTTGTAGCACGAGCAAAACTGGTCGCCAAGATATTGCTGCCTCGTCCATTGCCTGTGACACTAGTCACGGATAGTAATAGAACGTTACAGCCTTCGGCCCTCGATGTAATCTCCCTCTGTCAAGATGCTTTAAAAATATTTCTCCTGGCTCTCTGTAATCACTCTGCAGGACCTTATCCCTATTTCGACAGATATCATTTGTGCCAACGTGCATAATGACTTCTGGCTGCGCACCCTGCTCCTTATGAATGCTCTGCAGCTGATCAGAGACACCCTGAATCCTGGCACCTGGGAGGTAACACACCATCCTGGATTCTCATTTGAGGCCACAGAATCTCCAGTCTGTTCCTCTAACAATCAACTCTCCTATCTTTAAAACCCTGCTGACATTTTTCCTTTCCCGCTGTGCCCCAGAGCCAATGGTAGTGCTATTAACCTGGCTAATGTTGCTTTCCCCTGTACAGCCATTGCCCACAACATTATCCAAAATGGTATATTGCTTTCAAGGGGAATGGCCACAGGTGATTCCTGCACTCTCTTATCCATTCCTGGGGTCGACCAGCTACTCTCTGCCTGGAACACGACAAGGAGCAAGGGTGGCAGGGTGAAATATGATGAGGATGTTAGGCGATTATAGGGTGAACTCGACAAGTTAGGTGAGTGGGCAGATGCATGGCAGATGTAGTTTAATGTGGATAAATGTATGGTTGTCCACTTTAGTGGCAAGAACCGGAAGGCAGATTACTACCTCAATGAAATCAATTTAGGTAAAGGAGCAGTACAGAGAGACCTGGGTGTTCTTGTACACCAGTCAATGAAGGCAAGCATGCAGGTACAGCAGGTAGTGAAGTAGGTGACTAGCATGATGACCTTCATAACAAGAGGAATGAATATAGAAGCAAATAGGTGCTTCTGCAGCTGAACAGGGCCTTGCCTAGACCACACCTGGAGTACACTGTGTGCAGTTGTGGTCTCCAAATTTGAGGAAAGACATTCTGACTATTGAGGGAATGCAGTGTAGGTTCACGAGGTCAATTCCTGGAATGGCGGGATTACCTTACACTGAAAGACTGAAGCGACTGGACTTGTATACCCTTCAGTTTAGAAGACTGAGAGGGGATCTGATTGAGACATATAAGATTATGAAAGGATTGGACACTCTGGCAGCAGGAAATATGAGGACACAGCTTAAAAGTACGGGGTAGACCATTTAGGACACAGATGAGGAGAAGGAGAAACTACTTCACCCAGAGATTGATGGCTGTGTGGAATGCTCTGCCCCAGAGGGCAGTGGAGGCCCAGTCTCTGAATTCATTCAAGAAAGAGTTGGATAGAACTCTCAAAGATAGTGGAATCAAGGGTTATGGAGATAAGGCAGGAAGTGGCTGCTAATTAGGAATGATCAGCCATGATCATATTGAATGGTGGTGCAGGCTCGAAGGGCTGAATGTCCTACTCCTGCACCATTGTCTATTGTCTATTTAGTTTTGGTTAGGGAAGTAGGGAGGCACTGCAGTGATGCAGTGTTAGTGCCTTAAGAATCCTTGACACTAAACGCATGTTTACATGCTCTCCAATGCAGGACACTGCTTGTCTTGGTGGGTATCTTGCTGAGGTCTTCCTTCTGGTAGTGGTGGCTGCACTGACGCGATCCTCATCCTGACAGCCAATCATTGTTGTCACAGTCCTCTGGACTTTACTGTCTACTAGTATGGCATATATGAATTACCTGTACTTGAATCAGTCGATTGCATTCCAAACTGTGTTTCACTCCTTAGCGAGAGAGGTTAATGTTCCATTAAAAACAGGGCTATTTGAAAAAGGATACCATTAGATATAGGAGCAACTGTATGCCTATCCGCGCTCTGAGTCTGCTTTTCCAGTCAATTAGGTTATATTTAACTTGAAAATCCACCATTCCACTTGTCTGCGTTTTGCCCATAAACCTTGTTTAAAAATCAACCTGCCTCAGACTTGATGATAATAAATATTCCAGCCTCTACAGACCTCCGAATTTTCTCCAATTGTTTCCCTCTCACTGATATGAGACTTGGTGGTCTTTAATTCCATGCGGTATTTCTGGCAATCTGTTTGAAAGTTGTACTGACATTAGATGTTGGCCTATCCTGTCACACCTCATTTGTGGCCAGAGGCAAAACAAAAATAAAAGGTTATGATGCTGTAATCTCCTCCCTCATCTTCCACGTCAGCCTACGCTACAGGTCATCCTAATCTGGGGACTTGCTCTATTCCGCCTTAACTTCCAGTTCATCCTCAGCTTCTGGATCAATTCACTCAAGGATCACATCGTCACTCTCCCTGAATCCAGGAACTGCTTCTCCATACTGAAGACTGATATGATGTAGATGTTTACCATATTCTTCGACTCAGTGCACAGGCTTCTTCCTTGGTCCCGAATATGCCTCATTCTTTCCCGTGTTATCCTCTCCCTCTTAATAAACCGATAAAATGGAATGGATTCTTGCTAATCTCACCCGCTAATGTTTTATCACCCCTCCTTTTGCTCTTGTACTGACTTTTTATGTGTAGCCCTACACTTTCTATATTCGTTTAGTGCCTCCATTGATCTGCTCACTTTTTACCTGCTTTAAGCTTCTCCTTCCTTTTTAATTCTGTTCAGAATATTTGTCGACATCTGAGGTTCTCTGGGTTTGTTTTCCTAAATGTCATCTTCGGTGTAACATGTTGGGATGAGACTCTCATCAATTCCATTTTGATCAAATGATGCCCCAACCCCCCGCCCCACACAGTTCTGTTACAGTTTCATCCAGAAGCAATTGCACTTTGGCCAGATCCTGTCATATTGTTTTTCATCGACTCTGTCTCTCCAGTCCAAAAATCATTTTATTATTCAAACATTTTTTGATTCTTTTCCTTAGCAAACTCTAAATGTGTGATGTCACATTCACTGGTCCTACAATGATCTCCCAATCCTGTCTGGAACACATGACTGGCTTCTTTCTCCACATTGAGACCTAGCACTGCACCACCCATTGTTGTATCTGCTACATGTTGATATAAAAAGCTCTCTGGAATAAATTTCAAGGTAACCCCTCATAAAAGTTTAACACTGCCTTCATGAATGTTTGGAATTGAAATGCCTGAATATAATGATCTTACTATTGTTTTTATACATTTCAGTAAACTGGATGTATATCTGCTCCTGCACTTTATTTTATCTGGAGGTCTATACTAAATTCCCAGCAGTGTGTTTGTCATGATTTTGATCCCGAGTTATAACCACCAAGCCTCGCTAGAAGATCCTTCCAAGATATCGTTCCTCCTTACTGCAGTAACTGACTCCATAATTCATAATACAGCACCACCTCCTCTTTTAACCCGTCTCCTGTTCTTGTACTACAGGATATTGAATTATCAGGTCTGACCACCCTCAAACATATCTCTGTGATGGCACAAATGTCAAAATGCCCATTTCATCTCGTTCCCTTGTCACACCTCTCTGTCCGATAATATGCCCAGAACATCCAGCCTGGAATATAAGACCTGGAATACTGTATACCTCGGAGTTCTTCAGTCGTTTACTATTTGTTATCAAGCTGACCAATTCATGAACCATAACTGTAACTCTGGAACTGAATGAATATTTGTTGAATTGTAATTCCCTTTATAATTAATGCATTAATCAAAAGAAACATTCCAGAATTGAGAATTCAGCTCCACACACAATGAGTTTCTGCTGATTAATTCCCAGCTCAATGTGCAGACAGGACAGCTCCAGAATCATAGTCATTGAGTCATAGAGATGTCCAGCATGGAAACAGATCCTTCGGTCCAATGGAGAAAGTGATGACTGCAGGTACAGAGGATTAGAGTGGAAAAATATGGCGCTGGTAAAGCACAGCCAGTCAGGCAGCATCTGAGGAACAGGAGATTCAAAGCTTCTGGCATCACCCCGTCATCAGGAAGTTATTGGTTCCTTCCCATGTTTTCCATTCTATAATACACAGAATATTGGGAACATACGTGCTCATGAAGGCAGCACGGTATACAGCACTGAAATGGAAAACAGTCCATCATTTATTTGGACAAGGAATAGACAAGTTGAGGTGAAGTGCAGATTGATTGAAATACAAACATAAGAGTAGTGAAGTCCCCTTGACTAGACGGCAAATACCCTGGGTTACTTCAGGAAGAGAGGGAAGAGATTTCTCCACCGTTGGTGAGGATCTTTGCATCCTCACTGTCGACTGGAGTAGTGCCAGATGATTGGAGGGCGGAAAATGTTACTCCCTTATTCAGGAAAGGTACTATAGGTCATCGTGTGAATTATAGACCAGTCAGTCTTACATCAATGTTGAGCAAAATATTGGAGAAGATTCTGAGAGATAGAATTTATGATTACTTGGAAAATCATAGTTTGATTAGAAATAGTCAGCATGGCTTTGTGAGGGGCAGGTCATGCCTCAAAAACCTTACTGAATTCTTTGAGAATGGTATAAAACTCATTGAAGAAGAGAGGGTAGTGGATGTGGAGTGCATGGATTTTAACCAAGCGTTTGATAATATTCCCCATTGTAATTTCATTCAGAATGTAAGGCGGTATAATATACAAGGAAACCCGTCTGTCTGGATAAAGAATTGGCTGGAACATAGAAGACGCAATGTGGTGTTAAATGGGAAGTATTCAATATGGAACTCGGTGATCAGTGGTTTTCCGTAGGGATCTGTTATGGGAACTCTGCTGTTTGTGATTTCTATGAATGACTTGGAAGAGGAAGTTGAATTGTAGGTTGGTAAATTTGTCGATATAACAGAAGTTTTTGGAGTTCTGGATAATGTGGAGGGCTGTTGTAGTTTGCAATGGGACATTGACATGATGCAAAATTGGGCTGATAAGTGGCAGATGGAGTACAACCTGGAAATATGTGAAGCGACACATTTTGGAAGGTTGAATTTGAATGCAGAATAAAGGTGGATTCTTAATTTGTGGAGGAACAGGGGTATCTTGTGGCCCAGTCATAGCTCCCTCAGTGTTGCCACCCAGGTTGATAAGATTGTTAAGAAGGTAGATCATGTTTCAAATAGCAGGGAGATTGAGGTTAAGAGCTCGAGATTATGCTTGAAACTCAATGGAACCCTGATGAGATCACACTTAGCATATTGCGATCAGTTCTAGTCATCTCATTATAAAAAAGACGTGGAAGTTTTGGTGAGGGTGCTGAGGAGATTTATCAGGATGCTGCCTGGATTGGAGGGCATTCCTTACAAAGAAGAATTGAGAGAGCTAGGATTTTTCTCATTGGAACGTGCCTTGACAGAGGTGTACAAGATGATGAGTGGATAGCCTGAGACTTTTTCCCAGGGCGGAAATATCTATTACGAGGCATAACAACTTTAAGGCAATTGGAGGGAGGTTTAGTGGAGATGTCAGAGGTAGGTTCTGCACACAGAGAATGGTGGATGGGTGGAGTGCATTGCTGGTAAATGTAGTTGAGTCAGCTGCATTAGGGATATTTAAGCGTCTCTTAGATAGGCCAATGAATGATAGTATAATGAAGAGTATGTAGGTTAGTCTGATCTTAGAGTAGGATAAAAGGTTGGTTGGACGTCGAGGGTCAAAAGGTTAGCACTGTGCTGTAGTGTTCTCTGTTTCTTTTTAATCCAGCTTGTGTAGCCTTATCAATTTATTGAATGTGTGAGGGAGTGGTGTGTGTGAGAACAGTAAGCTTTGTAGGGGCGTTAGGTAAAGATTTCCAGTTATTATGTGCATTGTTACAGTTACCTGAAAGACAGTTCAGTATGTGACGACATACACCAGACAGAATTTGTCAAGCTAAGTTATTAACATGATTATTGACTTGCCACTCCCTGCTGTTTTCTTCAGATACATTCTGTTGGGTGACCCACATATTAATATCTGGCCATCCACAGAGATGTGCAATTTTAGTTTGATACTGGTGAACGTGAAGGTGACATTTATTGGATAAAGTTTTAGAGGTTTCTTTGTGAGACGCATTGTGCTGCAGAAGACTGTAAACTTATTAACGTCTTCACCCAGTGTCTGGTCCAGGTTGCGGATGCATGGAGTTTGGGAGACAGGCCAGATGTGATCAACGTAAGTAACTTGTGAAATGTGATTCTGACACTCCATGCCCCTGGGCCAGGCTCAGACCGAAGATTAATTTGTAAGGCATGGTTGTGGCCAGTCATTGATCTAATTTGGACAGCATTTGTACCTACACCGAGATCAGCGATCGCCTGTTGGCTAGATTCCCCGCTACCCAAGGTGGAGCCCAAATAATTTGTTGTGAAATAATGTTTGAAATATTGCTCTGACGCAGGTGAAGGCTCTCTGGATACATTTAAGAGCAGACCAGTGTCTTACTCAGTATCACAGGCAGCTCTGACTGAATTCCAATCTTTCAAAATCCATTTTTAACGTAGGTTATGACTGCAAGCTGATGAGTTTACTAATCTGAAAAGTAATCAGATATTTGCTATGTTCGTGAATTGGGCAAAAATGTGAAATATGATTATTCATATTTCAACCAAACAATAATTGCATCATCTCTGGAAACAAACAGGTTGATATTATATTTATGGAACTAAAATACATAATCCTGTCAAAATTATATGAGACAAAAATAAAAGATGTATATTGTACAAAGAACATGATATCGGATTATATTGGTGATCGCAATTACATATGCATTGTCAGTATTCAAATGAATACATCGTCGCTCCAACATTTGGAATGCGGTTGACCTCTAAATGATTATATTTTCAGAGTGAGAAAACGATTGAACATCATATAGAAATAGCGTTCTTATACATTTATATATATATATATATATATTCAATCAATTTAGTTTATCACCGAAACGTGCGAGTTTCAGCTATTTACCAACAGTTGAGAGATGACAATAATTCAACCTGCACTGTGAATATTAGTTTAAATAAATGATTTGTGTTATTAAATTGAAGTGAACAATAATTTTAAAACTTACAATTTTTAGAATGAATGGTAATTATCTCATTACGAGGTCTTGTGCTGTCAATCTTGAAACTGGGACTCCTAGTTGCTGTAATGCCAGCTAAGCAAAATGGATTATTCTTATTTTATCCTGCATTTTTTTTCATTTTTGTTAGCACTGCAATAAGTTCACATCTTTGTCTATTCCGATCAATGAAGAATAAATCTAATTTCTTGCATCTTAACTTTAACGACATCCTTCATTCCAATTCTCATTCTCATTATTTATAAGGTTACTGGTATTCTTCTGCCAAGTAATGATGGGTGTGTGTTTGTGTGTGTGTGTGTGTCTGTGTGTGTGTCTGTGTGCATGTGAGCACGCGAGAGAACACTCCTCTGTAATGTCTGAACTACACCCAGTGGGTCATGAAAACGAGGTAAGGATTAGGAAGGGAGAATAGATTAACATGTGGTTAAAAAGCTAGTTCGGGTATGAAGGTTTCAGGTTTTTGGATCATTGAGATCTCTTCCAGGACAGGTGGGAGCTTTAAAAAATGGCAAATTGTATCTTAACTGGAGGAGAACCAATATCCTGGTGGGGAGGTTTGCTAGTGCAAATTTGGTGGATTTAAATTAATGAACCAGGAGGCTGGGAAACAAAGCAGCAGGTGATAAACTGAGCAGACATAGAGTTGAGTAGGACATCAGGTACGGCCAGTCTCATGACAATGCTACGAGAAGGAATCAAATCAGTCCAAAATGTGAGTTGGAGGTTGGAATAAATGATAGGGACATTAACAGAAATTAACAAATGAAGATGGAAAGTATGGGGGTTGTGAACGAGTGAGGTGGGTGAAATCAGAAAGCTCGTACTCAAGAAAACATTAAAGAGGAAAGACAAATCAAAAGAACTTATTTAAAAACCTTGTGCATAAAAGCACACAATATTTGGAATAAAATTGATGACCTGACAGGAAGTACAGAGACAAATGGGTATGACCTGGTAAGGATGACTGAAACATGGTTACAGGAAGATCAGGATTGGACAGTGAACTGTCCATGGGTAATCAATATTCCGAATGGATAGATATGAAGGTAAAGGAGGTAGAATTGATGTATTGATTATAGACAATATCAAGTCTATATTAAGAAATGATATTGGCATGAGGGAACAACATGAGAATCAGTCCAGGGGCAAATAAAAAGCAGAGAAGAAACCTCTTTGGAAGAGTAATTTTCAGCCACCGTCTCCCTACTGTACTTCTGAGGTTGGAAATAATGATTGCTCGTGACAAGATAACAACGGTGGGATGAACGGGAATCTTGAATCAATTACATTAGAGTTTGAAATGTGTTGCTGGAAAAGCGCAGCAGGTCAGGCAGCATCAAAGGAGCAGGAGAATCTACGTTTCGAGCATAAGCCCTTCTTCAGGAATGAGGAGTGTCTAGGCCACTCCATATTGAATCAATTAATCAACATGGCAAAGGGTAGGCTCCAAGTAAAATTCGTAGAGTATATGAAGGATTGTTTCTGAGAGCACGTCATGGAGCCAACCAGAGAGCAGGCTACTTTAGATTTGATATTAGGAAGGAATGAAAAGTGATCTTGCAGTTAAGAATCCTCTTGGAAGGAGTGAACACAACATAATGCAGTTTCAAATTCAGATTGAAGGAGTGAGGACAGAGTCACATACGAGAGACTTGGTGTTGGGCAATGAAGTGGCGTAACGAAGGCTTTGGCGTGGTGGTGGTGGTGGTAGTGGGGCGGGGGGGGGGTGTTGGGGGGATGCGACCAGTCAAAGGCAGGACAGATGAAGAAATTTCCAAATGCTTAAGGGGATACTAAAACCTCTCAGTTCAAGTATTTTCGTGAGAGAAGAGGAATTGCATTACAGAGAAAAAATATTCATGTCTGGATAAGGAAGTCAATGACAGCATGACGGCAAAAACTAGGGCAAATCATACTCCACAAGTTAGTCACGCTCTGCGGGATTGGGTAAGGCAGTGGCCCCGAGCGTTATTGCCGAACTGTTCATCGAGAGGCCCAGATAATGTTCTGGGGAGCTGGGTTTGATTCCTGCCATGGCAGATGGTGGAATTTGAATTCAAATTTGGGATTAACAGACTGATGGTGAACATGAATAGATTTTCAGGAGAAGCTCACCTGTTTCACCAATATTCTATTGGAAGGAAACTACCATCCTTACCTGGTCTGACGTACATGTGACTCCAGACCCACAGTAATGTCGGTAACTCCTAACTGCCCTCTGGGCAACCAAGGATTGACAATAAATGCTGGACAACGCAGCAATGTCCTCTTCCTGTGAATGAATGAAAACAAAAAAAATTCATTTAAGGGTTAACACACAACGTTAAAAGAAGCTATGACAGTAAACGAACGGAAACATAAGCATTGATACCAGAAGCTTTTGCGAGTATATAAAAAGGAAGTGGATAGTGAAACTAAGTGCTGTCTTTTTTTTCAGGATGAAACTGACATGGTAACAATGAGAAACTCAAAAATGGCAGACGTACAAAACCAATGCTTTCTGTTTTCACAGACTACCCCAAAACTGTAGTTCCAACAGAGGATCTTGTTGGGATTACTGCTGTTTGTCATTTTTATAAATGACCTAGATGACGGCATAGAATGATGTGTTAGTAAATTTATGGACAAAACTCAGGTGAATGACGTGCTGAAGGATGTTGCAAGTTACAGCAGGACAGAGATAAGCTGCAGAGCTGGGCTGGAAGGTGGCAACCTGAGTTTAATGTGAAGTATGAGAGGTGATTCTCTTTGGAAGGAGCAACAGGATTGAAGAGTACTGGGATAATGGTAAGATACTTGGCAGTGTCAATGAGCGGAGCAATCTCAGTGTCGATGTACAGAGATCGCTGAACGTTGCCACCCTGTTTAATAGACTTCTAAGAAGGTGTACTGCATGTTAGCTTTTATTAGAAGGCAGTTTGAATTTTGGAGCCACGCTATCATACTGCAGATGCGCAGAACTCCATTGTGGCTGCACTTGAATTACGACGTATATTTCTGCTTGCTGCATTATTGGAAGGACGTAGAGGGTTTGGAAAGTGTTCAAAAGAGATTTAGAGGATATTGCCTGATCTGGATGGAACGTCTTATAAGAAAAGTCTGAGGTAGTTGCGGCTGTTTTCATTCGAAAGAAGAAAGTTGAGAGGTGACGGAATTGATCTATATAAGATAATCAGAAGGTGAGATAGGGTGGACAGTTTTATGAAGTTTTAAGTGTACGACACCATTAAGAGAGTTGAGAGATTAGCCAAGGGGCACAGAGTACTGGGCAAATTAAAATGTAATATTTGGTCAAACAGTTAGCAGTATCTGGGTTGCTATGAGACAAAAACAAATTCAAATTCAGCTAATCAGTTTAAATTCTGCCCAAGGTGCCAAATGCCAATAAAGTTTGTATTTAGTATTTTGACAATATTAAAACCAATGAAATGATCCAATGTTTTGGTGTATATCAAACATTTTTGAACAATTAGCCACAGAGTGGCCAAAGGCAGCAAGACGCCAACAAGACCAGCCTGGCAGCAGAAAGATCAGCTCCCTGACATAACCTTCATCAAACAAAGACCTGGGAAGTAAAATCCCAAGAACAAGGAAAAAAAGGCAGGAATATGGAGAAGAATCGACAGCTGCCTGGCTTTGAAAAACGATATTTAAAAAAAAATCTTAATATTGATCAGACTATTATTATAGAGGTGGAGGTAAAATATAGTTTTAAGGTAACTGAGTTGTAAATAGTTGTTAGATAATATTCTCTGTTAGACAGAAAGAATAAAAATGTTCATTTTAACTTTAAATATTAATTTCGGGATAGTTCTTTGCCTCTGGAATTTTAACAGATTACAGCACAGGTGAATTCTTTCTGTGTTGCTGGTTTATATTAGCAGAGGGATGTACTCCGGGTCGTGACAACAGTGAGAGCCATTTTCCTTGGATGGTGATGGTTAGCACGGCAGACATAGTTTTAAATTGGGATGGTGGGGGGGTGGGGGGAGATGATAGATATAGGACAGGTTTCAGAGGTAGTTTCTTTACTCAGAGAATAGTAGGGGCACGGAGTACCCAACCTGCAACAGTGGTGCACTCACCAGCTTCAAAGGCAATTAAATGTTCATTTGATAAACATATGGATGAAAATGGAGTAGTATAGAATAGATAGACTTCAGATTGGTTCCACAGGTCGGCACAAGATCAAGGCCGCAGGGCCAGAACTGTGCTGGTATGTTCTATGTTTTATGATTACTATGACCAGGGAAAAATGCATTAAGTAAACTAATGGGATTAAAGGCATATAGGTCCCAAGGGTTCTAAAGGAGCTAGCAGCAGAAATAGTAGATGTATTGGTTGTGATATTGAAAAATTCCTTGGATAGTAGAAAAGTGTCAATGTATTGGAAAATTACTAATATGACATTCTTATTCACAAGGAAGATAGGGATAAGGTGGGACACTATATCCCAGTGAGTTCTATCTCTGTGTAGGGAGGTTGCTTTAATCAATTATAAAGAAGGAAATAACTCAACACTTGGAAAAACAGAGATCATGTCACCAGTTTCAGCAGTTTCATGAAGGTTAGGTCATGTTGGACAAATCTGCTGGAGTTAATTGCGGATGTAAACAGGAAGTTGTATATTGGGATCCAGTAGATGTAGTATCTCGAGACATTTTCAGAGGCATTTGGCAAGGTGCTACATAAAAAGACTGATCAAGGAGGTTAGTTCCCAGGGGGTTCCGGGTAGGATATTGGGTTGGATAGAGGATTAGCTGACTGACAAAAGGCAGAGAATTGAGAGGTGGCGAAGTCAACGTTTCATGTGTATGGAACTGAAAATGACCATTTAGATTAGAAGTAAAGTGTGTTGACCATTCTTTTGCGATTTAAAGATTCTTTTTTTCTGCAGACGCAAAGGCTGGAAACTGGGAGAAGGGGCTGCAAAAGAGCAAAAAGTAAACCACAGATGCAGGAAATCAAAAAAGGCAGACAGAAGGCTGGAATAACACAGCATACGAGGCAACATCAGGAAGTGGAGAAGTCGACGTTTCGTCATTACACCTTTGTCCACCCCCTGATGCTGCTTGGCTCGCTGTACTCTTCCAGCCTCCTGCCTGTCTATCATGGAGCTGCAAAGCATTTTTTCATTACAGCAAACAGACAGTTGGAAAATGGTACAAAACTATTACATTGTCAACACAATTGGAATGTGGCAACAATCTATATTTTTTTTGACAAAAACATTTGATGGTATTATTAGATTAGATTACTTACAGTGTGGAAACAGGCCCTTCGGCCCAACAAGTCCACACCGACCCGCAACCCACCCATACCCCTTACCTAACACTAGGGGCAATTTAGCATGGCCAATTGACCTGGCCCGCACATCTTTGGACTGTGGGAGGAAACCGGAGCACACCCACGCAGACACGGGGAGAACGTGCAAACTCCACACAGTCAGTCGCCTGAGGCGGGAATTGAACCCAGGTCCCTGGCGCCGTGAGGCAGCAGTGCTAACCACTGTGCCACCATGCCGCCCTGGAGGAATATTAAGATCAAAAAGCTAAGCAAGGGAAGATATGAAGTGGATGTAAGTCTTTTGGTGCGTAAAAATGGCGAACTTGTAAACTTTTGGGCATTACTATGATGACCTTTGAAAAGGTCAGGTACTTTTCAGTGATTAAAGAGAAAAATGAACATCTGTGCAAAAGCATTTTGCAGGTGCCCAGTTGACAGAATGAATCAAAGCCGTTCAGTTATCAGCCGCAAGCAGCATTTTTACCCAGGCAACAATTCGAATTCTGCCAAATAAGTTAAAAAGGCACTTGGAGACTCACGGTCCATTTTCGAGTTAATCATATGAAACCAATAATATCATACGAATTTCCTGTGCCAAGGAGAGGCAATTGAACAGAGGGGGAGAGTCAACTGCGATCTGAAAAGATGATGACAGGGAAGTGTCATCTGTGAAAGAAATACTGGGGGTGTCGCAAGAAATCTCCATGCTCTGTCTAAAGAGCTGTATCCATCAATACAGGCTGAGCAATATTCTTGAAGCCAGAAAGCAACTGAGAAGGCATTTCAGACAGAGAAAGATTAGGGAATAAGGTACAGAAATTTCAAGTGAATCCGTTCTGTGTAAACTTTGAGAAACTAAATTTTAATTTATTGTTCTTACTAATAATGGATTAATGAGTGGAATCTGTATTAATGAAACAACATATAAGGATTTTTTTAAAAATTCCAGAATAGGTAGTTAGTTACAGAGTGATTGTTCAGTTTGTTAGTCATTTGGTCACTGTTAGAGTTAGAATCATAGAACCCTAAAGTGGAGAAACAGGACCTTCAGCCGAACAAGGACCACACTGACCCTCTGAAGAGTAAACCAATTAGATGCATTCTTCTACTCTATTAACTATCGTACCTCTGACTAATGTACCCAACCTATACATCCATGAACACTGTGGACAATTTACCTAACCTGCATATCTTTGTATTGTAAGAGGAAACGGGAGTACCTGGTTGAAGCCCACACAGGCACGATCACAATGTGTTAACTCTACAAAGACAGTTGCCCAAGGCTGGAATCGAACCCGAGTCTCTGGAGCTGTAAGACAGCAGTGTTAACCCCTGAACCACGGAAAGGTAAATGACTGCAGAGTGCGAGAAAGGATTCCATTTCACGAAACCACTCTATTATAACAAACTGGGTGTCAAAGTGTTACATCACTTGTCACACTCCCTTACCATATTATAAGGCGAGGAGATCTTCGCTGGGTGGATTGGTTTTAATTATTAGATGGATGTTTATCTCCACGTCATAATGTTATAGAGAGCTCGAAGTGGGTCAAGTGAATAATATGTAGCATAGCAGGAAAAACATGTCTGTGTTAGAATAAATTGTTGGTTTGAATAGAAAAAAACAACTGATTATTATTCCAATGGAGAGATTACAAAGCTGAGGCACACAGGAATCAGGCACCTGGATCACGAAAAAAACCCATTTTGCTTGCACATCATAGCGAGACAATATAAATTTTCAACCACTTTGAAAGAGAATACATCCAGAAATAGGAAAGATTTGCTACAGTTTGGCAGAGTAATGATGAGACCACATCGGGAGAGCTGAGGGCATAATGGCATGAAAAGCAGTCCAGAGAAGATTCACTCAACTGATTCCTGTGAGGAGCATTTATCTCTGGGAAACATTGTCAGATTGGCCTTGGATCTGTTGGAGTTCAGGCAAATGACACATGATCCCGTTTAAACCCGTATAATTCTGAGTAGTCTATTCAAATTTAATGTTGAAACAATATTTCAATTTGTGCGAGATATTCCCAGAAATGGATGGACTGCTGGAAACTGGAGAATATCCCAGTGAAGGAGCTGGTGATTGTTTTAATCATCTCAAAGGGTTCTGCGTCAATGGGAACTTCGCTCCCAGAGAGTGATGGAAGGTAAGACTTTGAATATTCTTAAGACATAGGCAGACCAGTTATCGCTAAGAATGATGCATTAATATTATAAGGCATAGCAGGAATGTGTGTTTCTGGCCACAATCAGATTATCCATGATATTATCACGTGGCAGACTTGGTTCAAGTTGTCCAATCACTTATTCCTGATCTTAGTTTCTACGTTTCTGTTGCCTTTAGATACTGACAAATAATGAAAGCATTCCCAAGCGCATAAAGGCTCTCCGTTTCAGAATGATGAGCACAACTTGCAAATGTGATTTTTAAACAGCACTGCGAATGCACTCGTGGAACTTTAATGGAGTTACAAAAAGATCAGATGCTCAGCCAAAATAAAAGCCTCATTAAAACTGCGTTAGAAATCATATCGGTTGGAATGAATGCCTTCAATAGTGCAGATTCCATTCAGTTTTTCTTGTAAGGTGAATTCCATTGGCAAGGCCAGCATTTATCGCCTGTGCCTAATTTCCATTCAGAATATGGTGGTGAATCCCAGCGATCCTCGCGGTGCAGGGCTCACTAACTGATATGTTTCAAAGAGAGTCATAGGATTCTGAACAAGTGAAAGTGAAGGGACAATGATATTGATTCAAGCCAGGACACTGTGTAACGTTGTAGATTGTATTCCTCACTACATGATGCTCACAGCGATGGAAATAGTGGGACTATACCTTTTATTCTCAAAAATTCAATTCTTAAAGCTGTACGGCATACAGACAGGCCCTTCAACCCACCAGATATATGTGAGCCAAAAGCCAACAAACTGCATTAATCTCACTTGCATCGAGATTATAGCTTGCTCTGCCCTGACATTTGTAGCGATGAATGAGCTGCTTCTTAAATGCTGTGTATTCTTGTATTATCTGTACCTGAGTTGTCAGTTACTCTTTTATTTTATGCGTGGAATGGTTTCTACAATAGATCACACAACTTCAGAGATAGCGACAGCCTCATCAGATCAATAAAACAATGTCTGCTTGATTCAACAATTATTAGAAAATTGAGTTTTGTTTAATTCGTGTGGGATTTTAAAGGACGCATACCAGCATTAATTGCCCTTGAGAAGACCCAGTGCAGTTGGTGTTGGTAATCCACAATACTATTGTGAGAGAGTCTGAACAGTGCATCTTGTATGTCAGTGTTGCAGCGAGTCAGTATTACTGACTACTGATGGAGGCAGTGTTTAACTAGCTGCCTGCTTTCTCCTCGATAAGAGTTATTGCATCTGTACTCACCCAGGCACCAGTGGGTCTTCCTTTACACTCGCTGCCTGAAGCCATGAAAATAATGGATGGACTTTAGGGAGCTTTAGGAGGTTAATTAGTCAAAACAAAATTACCAGCATCTGAAATGCTGTTTTTCCATGGCCAGTCCAGTTGAATTTCTGATCAATATTTAAACACTGGATATTTGTCTTTGGATATTGATATCAATAGAAGGCCTCTCCTATTCTCTCCTATTTGTATTATTTGCTGCTTGGTCATAGTAAAGAATTGTTCTTGTTTGCCACTCATCAGCTAAACCTAAATACTGTTTTCATATTTCGGAAGAGGGACACAGTTTGCTCCAGTACCTGAAGATTTTAAAATGGTGCTGAAGAATGGGTTTGAGTTCAATTGGGACACTGGTGTTTTGCTCAAAGTGGCCTGTCTCAAATACTAACATTCTGTTTGGAATCACACATTCAAGTCACCGAAACATGGAACTGAATCAAGAAAACATTTAGCAAAATCATCGGACTGTGCATGTTGGATTGGGGTGGGATGGTGAATGCTTTGATGAACAACTGGCAGTAAATCATTGGAAACCTTGCTGTTTGTCAAAGCGAATGCCTGTGAAGGAACTTATTATGCTTCAGAGAAATAAGATCATTCCAGCTGGAAATCTGTATTACAGTGAAGGAAAAGCTGTATACATCTAATTGCTGCAGTTATAATGGTGGAAATCAGCTGGAATACTGTCAGTAGTGTTCCTTTCTTCCTTACACTTTCACTGAAGGGAACAACTACTCATCTTGTCCTTGCTCCTTATGGCCTTGTACACCTCACCAACCTTCCCTGTTGCAAAGAAATACAGTGTAAAAGTGCCCCCCTCCCCCTTCATAGATTGAGTACTCTCTGCCATGTTATTTCTGACGTGCATCACCTCACATTTATCAGTGTTACATTTTATTGGGCATTGTTCTGGCCATCTGAATAATCTGTTTATACCCTCCTGCAACCTAACCCTTTCCTCCTCACTGTGAAACACCCAGCTAATCTTTGTACCTTCCACAACAATGCTTATCATTCCACTGTCAGCATCTTCCATATTCTCACCATCATCATTTATGAATATCACATACAAACATTGAGTTTCTTCCTTTTATCCAAATGTTAATCACAGAGGAAGAATTAAGGATTCCAGACTCTTGCTGTTCTTATTTTGGGTAATTTACGGAGTGATGAATTTAAGGTCTTTTATGAGGGAGCCAGAAATAGAATTTTGAACACAGAGCTGAACTCTCCTTTTACGTACGCTCTGCCACCTCTGAATGTTTTATTTATAATGTATGTAATTAATTTAGAATGGACTAGGGTTTGGCACCTTGCACTGGAACATTTGCATTTTCAGTGACACTGGAGTATGTCCTTTGTAACATTCCCAGCAACTGTCAGAACTAAAAAAAAACCTGCAAAATTTATGGACTCATTCATTGTTTGTTTGAAAGAGTGAGTGTGATGATGATAGAGGTTCAATTAAATTGCACGTAATAGACACACTGCCGGGGTTCAAATCATATTATCACGTTTTCCTTGAATTGGAAACAAATTATTACAACAAACGCCCATTGTTGCACATACTGTAAAAAAAAAAGTTTAAGAAATGTTGAGGCACCACACTTGGCGAGAAAATACATGTCGTCTGCACTTGATAGAGATACAGAAATTCAGAATAGCTGCACAATCTGAACAAGAATCAAGTGATAGTAAAAACATATAACAAGTATTTTCTTAGACCTTGACCCCCACCATGGCACATCAGACCATTGTAACAACTGCGACAACAGATCTAATTTCTCCTGGTGATCCCCTCCCCCCACATTGCCCTCCCAAACCCCAGCCAATGGCCCCAAGCTGATGGCCCTTTGATAGCACAAGCCGCTTCCATCTCCTCCAGAAATCCACAAACAGGACGGCACAGGCAGATTCATTTCTTCAGTCTACACCTGCTACAAACAACGCATCTCTTCCTACTTTGACTCAGTAATCCTTCCTGATCCAGTCCCTGCCCACGTACATCTGTGATTCTTCTGACATTTTACACCAATTTCATAATTTCCATTTTGCAGGGTCCATCCACCTCCTCTCTCCCATGGACGTATCATCCCATTACACATCCACCAACACTCCTCCCCATCCCCACCCCCACTAGGATAGTCTCAGGACTCTCCGCTTCTTCCTGGAACAAAGGCTTGAACTGCACCCAAACACCACCACCATCCTCCAACTGGCTGGGCCCGTCGTCAATCTCAACAACCTTT
Organism: Hemiscyllium ocellatum; assembly: GCF_020745735.1. Taxonomy (NCBI): domain Eukaryota; kingdom Metazoa; phylum Chordata; class Chondrichthyes; order Orectolobiformes; family Hemiscylliidae; genus Hemiscyllium; species Hemiscyllium ocellatum. The sequence continues at coordinate 71,785,412 of NC_083419.1, forward strand.
GTTTTTAACATCCCCATGATCATTCTAACTTTGCCTTTCCTACACATCTTTTCTCTCCTCTGGTGTATCTTGTGCCCCAGCTCATGACTACTGTTTGCAGGCCTGTACGAGACTCCAATTATGTTTTTTGCACCTTTTCGATACCTCAATTCTATCCACACATATTCCACATCATCTGACCCTACTTACTTTTTTACTATTGATTTAGTTTTATTTCTTACTATTAAGGCAAACTCACCTCCTCCGCCCACCTGTCTATCTTTTCAATAAGATATATATCCTTGAATATTTAGCTCCCAATCCTGATGCCTTTGCAGCCATGTCTCCATGATACCCATCACGTCATACCTGCTAATTTTGATCTGCGCCACAAGCTCGTTTACCCTATTCCTTATACTGCATGCATTCACATATAACACCTTCAGTCCTGTATTAACCGTTCCACTTCACATTGTCATTCGTTTCTTCAGTGTGCTTGAAGTTTGATTGCTAACACTCTTCATACGCTCTGTCATTAAGCCCAGCTTCATCATGTTGAGCATGTGCCAATTAGCTCGTGGCTAAAGTAGTAAGCCAGAGACCATTATCTTTTTCGTTTTTTTTTGTTCCTAGCTCTTAATAATCCTGAGTAGAAGCTCTGCCCTATTTTTATCTATGTCGTTGGTCCATACATGGGCCACGACCGCTGAACCTTTACCCTCCCACTACAACTTTCTCTGCAGCCCAGGTAAGATACTCCAAAGTTAGAGTTGATCTGGAAATGCACAGCAAGTCAGGCAGCATCCGAGGATCAGCAAAATAGATGTTTTGGGCAAAAGCCTTGTATAAGGAATGAGGTTTGGAGGCTTGAGCGTGGAGAGATAAATGGGAGTGGGGTGGGTTTGGGGAGAAGGTAGGAGAGAGTGTAGTAGGTGGAAGGAGGTAGATATCCCAAATACGAGCACCTGCGATCATTACTGCATTTAGCTAGTGCTGAATTCGTTGTATTTTTATTTTTAACGGTTTTTGTATCTCTGCTTCTGCAACTTGTAACCAATGGATGAACAACATTCAATTTAAGGCAGATTCATATTTCGCAGAGTCCCAATTAGCCAATCAAATCGCATCCTTCCTTTGTCAAACTTGCACATTATCGCCAGAAATAATTCTGGCAGACATGTCAGCGAGACCTCTCGTTGACAAAGTCATTCTGTCTCCGCCCTATTTTACTATGCACCTCCAAGTACTGCATTACAAGGGGTCAGTTCTGCAACGAAATATCCCAGGCCAAGCCATCTCCAGCTGCTTCATCAATCTCCTTCCCTCCATACATTCAAACGTGGGAATGTTCAGTGACAAATGTGCAATTAATACAACCTACAACTTGTCAGTTGAAATTTAACACAGCACAATCAATTAGAGATTGGGCTACTTTAGATTCAGTCCTACGCAATGAGAACATCAAATTAATATCATTACTATAATGGACGCTGTGAGATCTGGCTGTGGCATAGTTCATTCTGAAACTAGAGACTGGAATTTCAGCAAAGGAAACTAAGAGGGTATGAGTGGCAAGTTGGCTAAGTTGGCAAGTTGGTGGCTTGGGCAAATCACTAAACGCTTTGCCAATAGACAGACAATAGCTAGTATTTAAAAAGATACATCATTTATAACAGATATACATTCTTCAAATACTTAAACATCTAATTCAAGAAATATATCAACCATGGTTAATGAGACTGGTATAATTACAACATTTAAAAGGCATCTGTATGGGTATATCATGAAATAAGATTTACAGGGATATGGGCTGGGTGCTGGCAAATCGGACTAGATTAGGTTGGGATACCTGTTACGGCATGAACAAGTTGGACTGAAGGATCTGTTTCCGTGCTGTACATCTGTATGACTCTACTCTGCGGCCTCATTGTTAATAGTGAGCTCAAAATCTCGATTACTGACCAATGACAGGCCAACTGCCTTAAGATTTCTTGTCTTTTGCCTCCCAACCTTCCTTGCACAGAGATTTTACATTCCGATTCTCCAGTTCTCTGGGACTCTCCCTGACGACAGTTATTGCTGAAAATCCACCACCCCTGCCTCCACAATCTTCTCCTCTAATTCTTTCAGATCTTTGGGTTGTTATCCTTCCAGTCTGTGTCATCTATCCATATTCAAACATTGTAGCTTCCACAGCACATTCTCAACAGCACTGACCACTACACTCATCTCTCACCCTTGACTGTCGTGAAGTTCTGGAATGCTTCTAGCTGTCAACCATTGTGAGGACTGATGCAAAGCACCTATTCAGTTCATCCTTCAAATCTTTGTTCTCGTTTCTCTGGAGCCAGCTTCGTTTTCACGTTGTCCAATGTTCACTCTTGCATCTCTTCCTTTTATAGATCTTAAGTAAAATCTTGCAGTCACCTTTTATATGGGGAGCTAGCTTATATGTTCCATGTTCTCCACCTTATTGTTTTATTTAATTATCCTCTGCTGCTATAGAAAGGCTTCTCAATCTTACAGAGACTGACGCAAAGTGTTCCAGGAAATTGACAGCAGAAGTCAACATGTAACTACACTAACCATGTTAGCCATCATTGGGTGGCACGGTGAGACCGCTCTGCTGCTCACAGTGCCAGGCACTCGGGTTCAATTCCAATCTCTGGAGCCTATCTGTGTGGCGTTTGCACAATTTCCCCATGTTTGCATGAGGAGCATTAACTCCTTTCGTCTGTCCACTGACTGTCTCCGAATTTATGCCATCGACAGTAATTTTTGCTTCAGGTCGATGAAGAAATGCGGCAAATGCAACTGATTTTTGTAAAAGCGACCCTGGTGCTCGGGCTGCGCGGAGTGTTTAGGAGACTTGCCTGGCCACTTGTGTGAGTGCAGTGTCATTGGTTTCCACTCCATTCCTCTCAGTCCCTCAGTCTATCCATCACTGTATGCAGCGTTTCCTCGAGCCACTCCTCAGACTCACCAGAACACATAGCCTAGCACTGAATGGTCCCTATGTAGGGCTGTGCACACAAAGACACTGGCCTCTTTCTGACCCACTAGGGATGCTGGGTAAAGACCCTGCCATTGAAACGAACAGAAAAACTAAAATTCCAATTGAATAGTAAAGCAGAGTATACGGGCTGAATGGCATCCATCTGTTCTGTCTCTTTCTTTCTTTTGGACTAACGTCTGTTTATCCTTATCCAACTGCAAATAGATGTTCCATATAGAACAAAGGACAAAGAACATTTACAGCCCAGGAACAGGCCCTTCGGCCCTCTCAGCCTGAGCCAATCCAAGAGTATTGTCTAAACCTGTCTATCAATTCCTAAGCATTTGTATCCCTCTGCTCCCCACCTACTCATGGATCCGTCCAGACGCATCTTAAATGAATCTACTGTACCTGCCTCTACCACGTCATCTGGCAACACCTTCCAAATGCCCACCACACTCTCTGTGAAGTACTTGCCGCGTGTATCCCTATAAACTTTTCACCGCTCACCTTGAAAGCATGAGCTCTCGTTATTGAATCCTTCACCCCGGGTAAAAAGCTTGTTTCTACCAATCCTGTCTATACCCTTCATGACTTTGTAAACCTCTGTCAGGTCCACCCTCAATCTCCTTTTTACTATGAAAGTGAACCCAACCTACTCAACCTCTCTTCATAGCTAGCACCTTCCATACCAGGCAACATCCTCGTAAACCATCTCTGTACCCTTTCCAAAGCGTCCACATTGTTTGGTAATGTGGCGACGAGAACTGTACATTGTATTCTAAATGCAGCCGAACCAATGTCTTGTACAATTTTAACGTGACTTGCCCGATCTTATACTCAATATCCCGTCCAATGAAGGCAAGCATGCTATATGCCTTCTTGACTACTCTACCCATCTGTGCAGCAACCTTCAGGGTACAATGGACCTGCAGTCTCAGATCTCTTTGCCCATTAACTTTTCCCAAGGCTCTGACACTCATTATATAATTCGCTCTAGAATTAGACTTGCCTATATGCATCACGTCACATTTGTCAGGATTGAAAGCCATCTGCCACTTTTCCGCTCAACTCGTCAGATGATCTATATCCTCTCGTATTCTCTGAGAGTCCCTTATGCTTTCTGCTACTCCACCAATCTTTGTGTCACCTGCAAACTTCCTGGTCTTGTCAACGGTCGCCTCTTCTAGACCATATATGTATATTACAAACAACAGTGGCCCCAATAATGACCCCTGTGGAACAGCACTGGTCACTTTTCTCTATTTCGAGAAACTCCCTTCAACTACTACTCTCTGTCTCCTGTTGCTCAGCCAGTTCTTTATCCACCTAGCTAGAATACCCTGCACACCATATGATTTCACTTTCGTCATTCACCTACAATGGGCAACCTTATAAAACATCTTACTAAAGTCCATGTATATGACATCAACAGCTCTTCCTTCATCTAACGGCTTGGTCACTTCCGCGAAGTAGTAAGCGAGATGAGGTCTTGAAAGAAGAATTCGAGGAGCTAGAAAGAAGTTAAAGGGGAGGACCTCAATGGTAGTGATCTCGGGATTAATGCCAGTGCCACGTGCGAGCCTGTGGAGAAATGAAAAAATAGGCAGGATGAGCACGTGGCTTGAGAGATAGTGTAGGAGGGCGAGGTTCAGATTTGTTGAACAGTGCGACCGGTTCTGGGGAAGTTGGGACTATTACAAAAGGGACGGTCTCCATCTGAACCAGACTGGAGCCAATGTCCTTGGGGGAGGTTTTGCTACTGCTGTTGGGGAGAGTTCAAACTAATGTGGCAGGGGACTGGGAACCAGAAGAGAAAACAAGTAGGCAGCGAGGTGGAGACTGCAGAATAAGAATTATGAAGATAGCATTAATTAAGGGAAGAATACGCAGAAAGCCGGTGAGTGCAAAAGAACTGGTGGCATCTACTTTAACGCAAGGAGTATAGTGTGTAAGGTAGATGAACTTCGGGCTTGGATTGGTGTCTGGGTGTATGACATAATTGCCATCACAGAGACTTTGTTGAAGGAAGGGCATGATGATTGGCAACTAAATGTTCCAGGATATAAACCCTTCAGACAGGAGAGGGAGGGAAGTAAGCCGGGGTTGGGGGAGAGGGTGTGCATTGCCAGTAAGGGATGATATTACAGCTGTGCTAAAGGAGGACACTATGGCAGTCTTGGTTAGTGAGGCATTATGAGTGAAGCTGAGAAATAAGAAGGGTGCAGTTGCCTTGTTGGGTTTGTGTTACAGACCTCCCAACAATAAGCGTGAGGTCGCAGAACAAACAGGTAAACAGATTATGAATAGATGTCGAGGCCATAGGGTCGTGGTGATGGGAGATTTGAATTTTCCCAACATTGACTGGGATACATTTAACATCAGATGTCTGGATGGGGTCGAATTTGTAAGAAGTGTCAAGGAGAGTTTTCTGGAGCAGTATGCCAATAGTCTGATGATGCAAGGGGCCATTTTGGACCTGGTACTGGCGAACGAGCCAGGATAGGTGGTAGAATTGCGGTGGGGGATTTTTTTTAGGAACAGTGACCACAATTCTGTAAGTTTTAGAATATTCGTAGATAAAGAAGAGAGTGGTCCTAAGGGAAGAGTGCTAAACTGGGCCAAGGCCGATTACATCAAAATTAGGCAGGAGATGGGAAATGTGAATTGGACACAGCTATTTGAAGGGCAGTCCACATTTGAGATGTGGGAGTATTTCAAAGGTAGGTTAAAGATAGTGCAGGATAGGCATGTCCCGTTAAAGGCAAAGCATAGGAAAGGTAAAATTCGTAAACTGTGGATGACAGGGGAAATTGCACGACTAACCAAGAGGAAAAGGGAAGCATACATACAGTCTGGGCAGATAAGAACAGGACGGGCCCTGGGGGAATTTCAGAAGAGTAGGACAAGTCTTAAACAAGGAATCAAGCGGGCTAAAAGTGGTCATGAAATAGCTTTAGCAAGCAGAATTAAGGAAAATCCCAAAATCCTAAATAAGAAGCAAGCAGGTAGCCAAACTAAAGGATTTGTCCACTAAATGATAATGAATGAAGGCTGTGTGCCGAACCTGAGAGAATGGGTGAGATTCTGAATTATCACTTTGCATCAGTGTTCACTGAGGAGAGGAATACGATGAATCTTGAGATTAGCGATAGAAGTTTGATTAGTCTGGATCACGTTAGCATAGGTAGGGAAGGTGTGTTGGGTATGCTAGAGGTTATTAAGGTAGACAAATCCCCAGCATCGGATGGGGTCTATCACAGTCTGCTGAGGGAGGCGAGAGAAGAAATAGCTGGGGCCTTGACAGATATCTTTGTGGCATCCTTAAGTACAGGTCAGGTGCCAGAGGACTGGAAGGTTGCTCATGCTGTCCCCCTGTACAAGAAGGGTAGTAGGGATTTTCGGGGTTACTAGCGACCAGTGAGTCTGACTTCGGTAGTGAGTAAGTTGCTGGTGAGAGTACTGACAGATAGGATCTATTTATATTTGTAAAGAAATGTGCTTATCAGTGATGGGCAACATGGTTTTGTGGGGTAGAGATCCTAACTTACTAACTCGATAGCGTTTTCTCGAGGAAGTGACCTGGTTTTTAGATGAAGGAAGGTGATGTCATATACATGGATGTGGTAGAGGCAGGCACGGTAGATTCATTTCAGATGCGTTGAGCATATGCATGAGTAGGTGGGGAGCAGAGGGATACAAATGCTTAGGAATTGTCCGACAGGTTTAGACAGTACATTTGGATTGGCTCAGGCTTGGAGGGCGGAAAGGCCTGTTCCTGGGCTGTAAATTTTCTTTGTTCTCTATGGAACTTCTATTTGCAGATGGACAAGGATAAACAGACGTTAGTCCAAAAAGACCAGAAAGGGACAGAGCAGATGGATGCCATTCAGCCCGTACAATCTGCTTTGCTATTCAATTCGATTTTAGTTATTCTGTTCCTTTCAATGGCAGGGTCTTTATCCAGCATCCCTACTGGGTCAGAAAGTGACCAGTATCTTTGTGTACACAGTCCTGCATAGGGAGCATCCAATGCCAGGCGATGAGTTCTGGCGAGTGTCAGGAGTGGCTCGAGGAAAGGCTGCATCCTGTAATGGACTGAGGGACTGGGAGGGATGGAGTGGGAACCAGTGGCACTGCACTCACACAAGTGGCCAGGCGAGTCTCCTAAACACCAGGGCAGCCCGAGCACCAGCAGTATCACCGTGCCACCCAATGGTGGCTAACAGGATTGGTGTAGTTACACGTTGCCTTCTGCCGTCAATTCCCTGGAATACTCTCCCTCAGTCTTTTTTTTAGATTATGATGCCTTTCTTTAGCAGCAGAGGATAAATTAAAAAAGGCAATAAATTGGAGAATATGGAAAGTATAAGTTAGCGCCCCATACAAAAGGCGACTGCAAGAGTTTAGTTAAGATCTATGAAAGGAAGGGATGCAAGAGTGAACATTGAACAACTAGAAAACGAGGCTGACTACAGAGAAACGGAGAACAAAGAATTGGAGGATGAACGGAATAGGTGCTTTGCATCAGTCCTCAAAATGTTTGAGAACTAACCGCATTCCAGAACTTCAAGACAGTCAAGGGCGAGAGATGAGTGTGGTGGTCAGTGCTGATCAGAATGTGCGATGGAAGCTACAATGTTTGAATATGGATAAATGACACAGACTGGAAGGATAACAACCCAAATTTCTGAAAGAATTAGAGGAGAAGATTGTAGTTGCACTAGTGTCGTCAGGGAGAGTCCCAGAGAACTGGAGAATCTGAATGTAAAATCTCTGTGCAAGGAAGGAAGGGAGGCGAAAGACAAAAAAATCATAAGGCAGTTGGCCTGACATCGGTCATTAATCGGGTTTTCGAGCCCTCTATTAATAATGAGGCCGTAGGGTAGAGTCATAGAGACGTACAGCACGAAAACAGACCCTTCAGTCCAACTCGTTCATGCCGAAACAAATATCCCAATCTAGTCTAGTCCCATTTGGCAGCGCCCAGCCCATATCCCTCTAAACCCTTTTTCATCATATACCCATCCAGATGCCTTTTAAATGTTGCAATTGTACCAGCCTCATTAGCCATGGTTGACTTATCTCTTGAATTGGATTTTTATGTATGTGAAGAATGTATATCTGTTATAAATGATGTATCTTTTTAAAATTCTATCCATTGTCTGTCTACTGACAAAGTTTTTAGTGATTTGCCCAAGCCACCAACTTGCCAACTTAGCCAACTTGCCACTCACACCCTCTTAGTTTTCTTTGTTTAAATTCCAATCTGTAGTTTCAAAATGAACTATGCCAGTTAGATCTCACAGAGTCCATTATAGTAACATTATTAATTTGACTTTCTCATTGCATAGGATTAAACCTAAAGTAGCCATCTCTAATTGATTGTCTTATGTTAAATTTCAACTGACAAGTTGTAGGTTGTATTAATTGCACAATTGCCGTTGAACATTCCCACGTTTGAGTGTATGGAGGGAAGGATATTGATGAAGCAGCTGGAGATGGCTTGGCCTGGGATATTTCGCTGACGAACTGAGCCCTTGTAATGCAGTACTCGGAGGTGCATAGTAAAATAGGGCTGAGTCAGCATGACTTCGTCAAGGAGAGGTCTCGCTGACAACTCTGTCAGAATTATTTCTGGCGATAATGTGCAAGTTTGACAAAGGAAGGATGTGATTTGATTGGCTAATTCGGACTCTGCGAAATATGAATCTGGCTGAAATGAAATTTTGTTCATCTATTGGTTACTATTTGCATAAGCAGAGATATAAAAACAGTTAAACATTTAAAAAAACAAGTTCAGCACTAGCTAAATGCAATAACGATGGCAGGTCGGGCGATGTGTTGTTTCTGCATCTTGTGGTAGCTGGAGACATTCACTGTCTCCCTCAGCAATCCTAACCTGCGGTGTGACGAGTTCACTAAACCTGCTATCCAGTACCTCCTCACCATCGCGGATGCTCCACAGTGAGTCCATTCGCAGTGCCAGAGCCGCCATGCGGTCAAACAACACCTGAAGCTGGACACACTTCTCCCAAGTGCAAGAGTCAAGAACATCAGACGCGTTCCTATGCTCCCACATCAAGCAAGAGTTACAGGCCACGTGTCTGAGATCCCCTGCCATTGTAAGTCTAGCTTTATCTGAACTAACTCAAACCAAACAATGCATGTAAATAAATGTAAAGTAGGGTAACAAATAAAAGCCTTACCTTACAGGGTCTTTTTCTTCCGGTTAGAGGCGGGAGGCGTTAGGGAGATACACAGGTAGTGTCTCGGTATAGACACTGCCCAGATATAAATTAAACCCTAACCTTCCCAGCAGCCCTCGCTTCTCTCCTCCTCCTCTCCTTGCTGCTCTGGCAAAATGGAGTTAGTTGTCAAGCAGGTTTGGTGGAGGTGATCGATGTGAGGTCCTGTCATCACTGGACTTCTCATTCCCAGCTAATGAACTCCAACTTAAGTATTTATTGTCAATTCTCTACATTTTGAAGAAAAAAGTCTTGCCGGAGTTGTGCTGAAATGATATTTAAATGTTGGTGTGAGAAGACTACTCCCTGTGCCAATGCGGTTAGGTTTAGGATGGTACGACAGTTAAATAAATGGGCAAAGAGAAGGTAGAGGAGGAAGCACTTCCGATATGAGGATCATTTGGATTCCCGAGTCGATACGATAAACTCAAGAAGGACGGGATGGACCTGAACTGGCAGCTATCTCCTGACTGGCAGGTTTGCTGTTGTCACTCAGAAGGGTTTAAACTAGTGTGGCCGTTGGGGGGAGGGGGGCACAGTGGGAACCAGTGCAGTCGCTCCACAAGTACATGACTGAGGCTGGGTTGGCCACTTATCCCAGTACAGCTAATGCCAAAAACAAACATGCAGAGTTTACTGAACACAATGGGCCTGGCAGTCTGAAGTGTGCTGATAATAATGTGAGGAGTATGACAGGCAGGAAGGATGAACTTGGAACTTGCGTGAGTATATATAACTGCTATGTTCATATTATAGAGATTTGTTTGAGAGAGGGACAAGAGAGATGTCAATCCATTGGTCCAGTGAGAGTTGTAGAATAAACAGTGAGTGGCTAGAAACAGTTTTTAAATTTAAAATAATTATCCAGCACTTTATTGGAATTGGACAGAGTGTGTGATTCAATGTACGGATTGAAGGGACAAGGGAGGAAACTGGAATTGTCTGTTTACGATATTGACTGTTTTACCGATAGTCTTTTGTAATCTCCTGTTAGCTGAAAATAGAAGGATTTACATCAAGGAAACTCAAGCTAACTTTCAGGTCAGGATCTGATGGCATTGGGATGAAGTGTGTTTATGTCAATGCAATGATTATTATGGGTAAGGCAGATGAGCTTACAGCCTGAATCAATACATGATGTTGCAGCCATTACAGACACTTAGATTGGAGAGGGACAGGAACCCTTAAACGTTCCAGGGTTTTGTTGTGTTAGACAAGATAGAGAAGAAGGTAAAAGAGGTGGATGAGTTGTATTACTAATCAGGGACAATGTTGCATTTGCGCTCAGAGAGGATGTAATGGAGGGCTAATTCACTGAGGCAATATGAGAACAGCACAAAAATAAGATTGTTGCAATTACTGTTCGGATTATACTACAGTCCTTTCAACAGCCACCGAGACTTTGAGAACAAACGTGCAGACCAGTTATGGAAGAGTAGGCATAGTGAATGACTTCAACATCCCAATATTGACTGGGACTCACTGAGAGCAAGTGGCTTACAAGGGGCAGAATTTGTTTGGTGCATCCAAGCGGGTTACTTGAAACGGTATGTAGATAGTCCACGACAGGAAGGGCCATACTGGACCTCGTATCGACAAATGAGCCTGAACAGGTGACTAACATTTCAGGGGGACAGCATTTTGCAACCATTTTGGAAACTCCTTCAGTTTTAAGATAGCTAAGAACATGGATAAGTCAGGACCTTTTGAGAAACTATGGAATTGAAGTAAGGCATATTAAGTCAGTATCAGGCAGGAGCTAGGGAGTGTTTATTGGGAGGAGTTATATCAGGCAAATCCACATTTTGTATGTGCAACTGGTTATTAAATCCTGATTGCAATATCATCTGGCGAACATCCTCCTGACTGTTCGAATTTCAATCTATTTTGTTTGAACAGATATTTCGAGGTTGCTGTATGCCAGAGAATAGCAAGAGATAATGGATGATTGTTCCCTGTGTCTTTCACTGACCAGCTTGTCTGTCCAGGCACCTGACGTTTTTATTGTGGATAAGAGAACTTCAGAATTAATAGACCACAGACGGAAGCCATTCAGTCCTTCGTACACCCACGAGCTCTCCAACTACGTTATCTGAAAGCAGAAAGAGTTACTGGAGATAGATAGAGAGAGAGAGAGAGAGAGAGAGAGAGACAGAGAGAGAGAGAGACAGAGAGAGAGAGAGAGACAGAGAGAGAATGAAACAGAAAGAAAGAGTGTGAAGTGAGATAACCAGAGAGGAGAGAAAACGGAGTGACAGAGTGAGTGTGAAATGAAGGAGTGTGAAAGGGGGATGAAATTAGGTAGATCAGGAGACAACATGAGGAGAAATAGATAGAAGATGGAAGTTTTATTTAGAAGTTCCCCTGAACCGCAAGCACTTTGTCTGGGAGCCCCATATACGGTGAGCACCATGCTGATACTGGTTGTTATCCCAGATCATTCATCTACTATAATATCACAGAGTTGAGTGGCTGACAGCTAAACAGAATCCAATAGACCAATTGACTGGCTCCAGAGAGAAGGTGGATTAATTCAAATAGACTTTATCATTGCTAGCAGGAACTGATAACCCTCTGAGACACTGTGCGAGAGACTGGGCCAGAGAATCTCAGTGAGGGGGATCACTGTCAGAGGGGAAATCAGCATCTCAGCTGTGTGTCTAGTAATGACAGAAAAAGTTTTCACACCACTTCCATGGTTTAGTAATCCACATTTCACTTCTTATAGCCGATAACATGAATGTATTTTAACAATCTTATCTCTTTGTTCATTTCATATTTTGGTTTGTCCAGAAAATCATTTTGTCCGTTTAGTTTGTGCTGAATAAACACATTTCATTTCTGGTGAGAAAGGACCTGTTCTGATGCCTTCATGCTGGGACCAGAGTCCCAATGAATCGCGTAACTAGGGTGGTAGACAGGGACGTAAATGGAATAGGAGTGATGGTGGGGGTGGGGGGGGGGGGGGGGGGGAGGAAATCAGTTATAGGGGTAATTAGAAAAGCTGAATAAAAAGAGGAGGTAAGAGTGCAGAATTCAGGATAGATTATTAAAATCTCCATCGCAGACATAAATAGGATAGAGTATCCAGAAATGGTTAACAAACAAACTTCAAGCACACTGGAAAATGAATGGCAATGAGAAGAGGGATGGTTAATACAGGACTGACAGTGTTATACCTGAATGCATATAGTATACAGAATAGGGTAAATGAATTCGTGACTCAGAACGAAATTGGCAGGTATGACGTGATGGGCATCACGGAGACATGGCTGCAAGGGGATCAGGATTGGGAGCTAAATATTCAAGGGTATGCACCCTATCCAAAAGATACGCAGGTGGTCAGACGAGGTGGGCGTTGCCTTATTAGTAAGAAGTGAAAGTAAATCAATAGCAAGAAATAACATAGGGTCAGATCATGTAGAGTCTGCATGGCTAAAATTGAGGAAGCACAATGTTAAAGCAACCACAGTTGGAGACTTATACAGGGCTCCAAACAGTACTGAGGAGCTGAGTCTTCAGATACATCAGGAGATAGAAAAGATGTGTAGGAAAGGCAAGGTTACAGTGATCATGGGCGATTTCAATATGCAGGGGGATTGGGAAAATCAGATTGGTAGTGGATTGTAAGAAAAGCAATTCATGGAATGTCTACAAGATGATTTTTTTGAGTAGCTTGTGGTGCAGTTCACGAGAGAACAGGCAATACTGATTTTAGTGTTGTGCAAAGAGGCAGACTAGATAAGGGAGTTTAAATTGATGGAAGCAGTCAGAAGCAGCGATCATAACATGTTTGAATATATTCTGCAATTTGAGAGGCAGAAGATAGAATCAGAGGCAACAGTATTACAGCTGAATAAAGGCAACTGCAGAGCCATAAGGGAGAAGCTGGGTAGAATTGACTGGGAGAGTAGCCTAGCAGATAATACAGGAGAATAGCAATGGCAGGAGACTCTAAGAGTAATTTAGGAAATACAGCAGAGATTCATTGCAAGGAGAAAGAGGCTTGGTACAAGGAGTATGAGGCAACCATGGCTGACGAGAGAAATCAATGATAGCATCAAAGCAAAGAGAGAAGTAATATAATATGGTGAAGGACAGTGTGAACTTTCCTTGGGAAAGCTTACAGTGATCAAACGAGGGCAAAAAATGTTTAAGGAGGAAGAAAATTCAATAAGAGGATAAGCTCGCGACTTAGAGATATAAAGAGCAAAAGAGAGGCAAAAGTAGATATTGGAAATGACGCCAGAGAGTTGTGGTGGAGAACCAAGGAATGGCTGAGGAACTTTGTGTCAGTCTTCACAGTGGAAGACACGATTAATTTCCCAAAATTTCAACAGAGTGAGGGGCAGAACGGAGTATGGTGGTCATCACCAAAGAGAACGTGTTAGAAAACTGAATGGTCAGAATGCAGATAATTCATCTGGAATAGATGGACTACACAATGATTGGAATCAGGAAAGGGCAAAGTGGACAAGAAAATCGTGAACATGACACCCCGTTTAACAAGGGATTAAGGCAGAAGACGGAAAATTACAGAATGATTAACCTAACCTCAGTTGTTGGTAAGATCCTGAAATACATCGTGAAGGATGCGATTTCTGAATACTTGAATGAAGATGGTAAAATAGGGCAGAGTTAGCATGTTTTCATCAAGGAGCGGTCATGCCTGACAAATGTGCCAGAATGTTTTGAGGAAGTACTGAGCAGATTAGGAGAACCAATGGATATTATCTACCTGAACCTCAAGATGTCCTTTGACAAATTGCTACACTGGAGGTTATTGAGAAAGGGGACTCATGCTGTCAGAGGCAACGTGCTAGCATCGGTTAAAGCTAGCAGAGTGTAAGGATGAAATGTGCCTTCTCAGGATCGCAGTGACAAGCATTGTTCCACAAGACTCAGTGTTGGGATCACCAAATTTCACATTATGTAGTTAACGATCGAGATGAAGGAACTGAGGGCACTTTGGCTAATTTTTAGTATTAAAATCACTAGAGTGTGGGAACAGGACTTTTGGAAAAAGAAGAACATACCAACCCTCCAAAGAGTAACCCAACCAGACCCATTCTCTGCTGGATAATAACTTAACGTATGGGTAGCTTAGCATATCAACTTCACTTAAGCTGTGCAGATTTGGACTGTAGGAGGAAACCAGAGCACCCACGTAGATATGGGAAGAATGCACAAATCCCCAAAGGGCAGTCACCCGTGGTGGGAATCGAACCGGTGTCTCTGGTACTGCGAAGCAGCTGTACTAACCACTAAGCCACCAGACCACCCGGAGGCAAGTGCTCAGACAGTACAAAGATATGAAGGGGGTCGGATAGCACTGAAGAGGTGGAGAGCTCGCAGAATGTGCTCCACCGAATCTCCTCAACTTCCCACTCCTCTGTACCTGCACCCCATCCTTCCTACCACAACAAGGATAAACCCACATGGTCCTCAACTTTATCCCAACAACCTCCAGATACAACTAATCATTCTCCACCATTTCTGTCACCTATAGTCAGACCCCACCACCAAAGATATATTTCCCTCCCCACTCCATCAGCATTATGCGGGGACCATTCCCTCCACGACTCCCTCATTAGGACAATGCCCCCACCCCCCACCAAGCCATGATCAACTCCCGGCACCTTCCCTTGCCATCCCAAGTAGTGCGCGCCTACACCACCCCCTCACCTCCATCCAAGGCCCCAAAGAATCCTTCCACACCCCGTAGACATTATGCTATGTTCCCAGTCTCCTGTACATTGAGGAGACAGGATGTCAACTTTAGGAACGTTTCAGGGAACATCTCTGAAACATACACACACACAGTCTCCCTCTCAATCCACCAAGGACATGCCAGTCCTGGGGCTGCTTCACTGCCAAACTCAAGTTACCCAACACCTGGAGGAACAACATCTCATGTTCAACCTTGGGACCGTCCAAACACACGGTATCAATATCAATTTCACCAGTTTCGTCAAGTCACCTTTCCCAACCTTATCTCGGATCTAACACTTCAACTTCGCACTGCCGCTTTGAACTGTCCAATCTGTCCGTCTTCCCTGACGTTCATGATCACAACCTACCTTCGGCTAACTATCGCCATCCACGCTACCATCCCCCGAGTCACACCCTCTCCTATTTTTCTTTCATCCCCCTTCTTCCCACACTCCTCAATCCTGATGAAGAGTTTATGCCTGAAATGGCACACCTCCTGCTCCTCGGGCGTTGCCTGACCAGCTGTGCTTTTCTAGCACCACACTTTTAGACTGCGATCTCTAGCTTCTGCAGTCTTCAACTTCGTCTACAGAAGGATGTGGGAAGTTTGGGGGATTTGGTAAAGAATTGTTCGATGTGTGGTCATGCTCTTTGCCTGAAAGACGAGAGGCATGGGCTACTTTCAATATTCGGAGTAAAATCAGAAATCTGAAGTGCATAGAGACTTGGGAGTTCTAGTCCAGGAGTCTCTCAAGGTAGACTTGCAGGTTTTCAGTTGTTAGGAAGGCAAGTACAATGATGGTATTTATTTCAAAGGGTTTGAATATAAAAGCAGGGACGTACTTCTGAGGCTGTATAAGGCTCTGGCCAGACTATATTTGGAATATTGTGCGCCGTTTTGGGGCCTTTATCTCAGAAGGATTGACTGGCACTGGCAGATGTTCAGAGAAGATTCATAGGAATGGTTTCATGAATGGAAAGCTTAACATATGTGGAACATTTGAGGACTCTGGGTCAATATTGATGGAGTTTCGAATGATCTGGAGTATCTAATTGAAACTTACGAAATACTGAATGATGTGGACAGAGAGGATGTTGGAAAGATGTTTCTATTGATAGGAGAGACAAGGACTCGAGGGCCCAGCTTAAAGGGAAGACTTTTCAGAATGGAGATAAGGAGAAACTTCTTCAGCCAGAGAGTCGGGGATCTATGGAATTCATGGCCACAGAAGCTATAGAGACTACGTCATTATGTATATTTTAAACTGAGATTGATAGGTTCTTGATTGTCAAGGGGATCAAGGATTATGGGGAGAAAGCGGGAGAGTGATGTTGAAAAGCTTAACAGCTATGATCAAATGGCGGAGCAGACTCAGTGGGCTGAAATGCCAAATTGTTGCTCCTATGTCTTCTGATCTTATGGTTAATGTTGGCTGTTCTCATCCCTCACTAGAGATGCGTTCTGAATCTGACCTTATGATTTGTAAATAGGCACGTTCCAAAACTGGTGACTGGCAATATCGTTATCGCTCCCTCCAGTCTCAGCAGCCATTTCCTCCAATTCTCTCTGATTTCTGTCTCCACTCCAGTCTCAGAGAACCGTGCACCTGCAAGCCAAGTTCTCTATGACTACTACATCCCGTAAGGCACTCCCATTCACCATCAAACTCCTAACTTGATTTGAGTTTCCAAAATCCAAGACCTCACAAATCTATATAAAATTCCATTTGCCATTTCTCGGCCAACATCCTCACCTGATTAAGGTCCTGCTGCAATCTCTGATAAACTTCTTCACTGATCACGCTACATTTATTTTAGTGTAATCTGCAAACTTACTAATCATGCCTTGTACATTCTCAACCAAATCATTACTAACAAAGAGCTATGGACCCAACCTCCAGTCTGACAAGCATCCTTCCACAAATCCCTCTGCTTCCTACCATCAAGCCAACTGTGTGTCCAATTGGCCAGTTTCCCCAACATTATTCACGTTGCAACCTTAGAGAGCATCCCGCCATGTGGAAACTTATCAAAGACCTTACTGAAATCCATCGAGACTATGTTTACCGCTCTGCCCTTGTCAACCTTCTTGGTCACTTCATCAAAGAACTCTAACAAATTTGGGAAGCATGATCTCCAACTCACAAGTCTATGCTGACAGGTCCTAATCAAACCCTGTGTAAGTAATGGGTGCAGTCAATGGTATGCTGTCCTTCATTGTAAGATGATTCAAGTATAAGTAAAGCCGTCTTTCTGCTATTGTAGAGCCTTGCTGAGAGAGCATTTGCGGCACTCTGTACAGGTTTGACCTCCTTTGTAAAGAATGATCTCTCTACCACAGACTCGGGTGATGGTAACATGAGGATGGAGTGAATAAGCTGAGTGTTTAATCTGTAGAGCTGTAAGAGATGAGGAAATGGTAATGCTGAAGCACGAGGAGTGGCAGCGATCACTTATTTCCAAATCAGACATTGACAGGGAGAGAAATTCTATACTTTATCCAGGATTGATTGGTTTGATTTATTGTCACGTGTACCTCAGTACAGGGAAACACTTTATTTATGAGCAGTGGAGGAAGATCATAGTAAGCATGGCCAGACAGATCATAGGGTGGAAATAGACTTGGACAGAGTAAGGCATACAGGTTACACTGAACAGGACGTGCACTAGACAAGATCAACATGAACAAGATCAGCACTATTTTAATTTAGAGAGTCCATTCATCAGTCTAAGGTGACTTTCCTCATAGTTTATATGCCTGAATTAACTCTCCCCACATTACTGCACAGTCGGCATGCGAACCCGTACTGAACGTCAGGTTGCTCACAATCCGCAAAATCAGCCACAATACCTTCCTTCTGAAACAGGTAGCTTTTACCAACAGCTTCCACCCGACATAGAGAACACCAGGTTGTCTTCTCAGAGATGAAAGATGCCTTCTTGAGACTTCATCCAAGACATATGGCTTCTCTGCTCACCACTAGAAAACCATGTTAAATTCCCACGTGTGTATCATAAGCAATGGAGCCAAGAGGAACAATGTGGATCAGTCTGTCTGTGCAGCCTCTGCTCCACTTGTTCATCATGTTGGAGCATCAATTAGGAGACACTTAAGACTTCTGATGCTGGAGATCAGAGTAGAGAGTCGGTTGCTGGAAAAGCACAGCAGGTCAGCCAGCATCCGAGAAGCAGGAGAGTCAACGTTTTGGGCATAAGACATTCACCAGGAATCAACATAAATTAACTCATTCTCCCTTAAGTGTATTGAGGTGGGAATGGCCCCCTACTGTTCCTGTATAAAATGACTCAATGGACTGTCTGGCTTCTTCCTCGTCCGATTGGACAAGGCCAGTGGCCTGACTGGTTACCCCGGGTTCCTCTTTGACAGTTCGATATGCTGACAAGTGTGATGAATGTTGCAGCTTTAACAGATTATTTTGTCCTGGTTTATTTTAAGAGAGAGATTGAACGACTGTTACCAAGCTGGCAAGTTAAGACCACTTGAATAAACAGCTAGGGAGGCCTTGTGTTTAGTTTAATGCAGCCTGAATGGGTGTGGCCAGCTCTCACAGATTAGAATCTGTGGGTTCTGGTTTCTCAGTAACATCAGAAACTATTGGGGACTCGAAAGAGTTAGAAGCTTCAGTGAATGTCTCCTGGCTGCTACTCTCTCTGAATTTTCTCTTGATGCTGTTTTAAATTCCTGGAGTGGAGAAATATTTGTGACAAACTGTGTCTGGATTTTCCTTTTTGCCAAGGGCTGTGTTTATGGGAGTTTCCTATGTTGGAATAGTTCAGTAGTAATAGCTCCTAGATCTATTATTCTGTTAAGCTGTCTGATAGAATTACGTCACCTAAATTCCTCTTTCTTTGGTTTTGTTTTATTTTTCGTGTTGAAATAAATGTTTTTTTTTACCACCGAGTAGTTTGACCAGTCACATTGCACCTTGAAGAGACACTTTACATTTCCTTTAAAATAAGAAAACATTAGAGTCTAGACTATTGCCTTCAAATATTTTCGAGGGGCTCTAGTGTGGTTCATCGCACGAGACTGCCTCTCTTCCTGAGTAATAGGCTGCAGACACTGAATGGGCTATCCCTGTTCTTCTCCAATAGTATCAATGGGCTGAATGGCTTCCTCATATTCCAATGAAACCAGCGTGAGGTGCTGAATGAACTCTTGTTTTACTGTGACAATGTGCAGTGTCAGGCCGTGCTGTTACATGAATGCTACGGATCTTTTAACAGCACAAGCCTGAGTGGAGTCTGGGTCTTGCTGCACATGGACACAAACCAGTTCAGGAGCTGAGGGGGGACAAAATGTTCTGAACATTGTGGAAACTTCAGTGCCCATCCCAACTTCTGATCTTATGGTGGGGAGGGTGGGTCGGGGAGACATTGTTGAAGCAGATGAAGATGTTTGTGAAGAGGGAGCTACCCTGAGAATCTCCCACAGAGCTGACCCAGGACTGCGATGATGAACATATTCATTTGTGCCATGTTAGACTCCAAACACTGGGCAGTTTACTCTGATTCCTATTAAGTCCAGTTTAATTAAGCTCCTTGATGTCAACAGAAGCCAACCACTGCCTTGATATCAGGCCAGTCATTTTTACCTGAACCCTTGTGTCAACCTCTTTTGTTCATATCAATAGGCCATGATATAGGAGCAGCAAGTGTTTTCTTCAAGGATTTCTCTTCTCAAGAGTGTTGGGGAGCTAGATGACTGAAAGTATTTGAAGGCAAGTCAATGGATATTGACCTATCAGACAGTTGAGGGCTATGAAGAATTGGGTATGAAAAAGGATTTGAGACCAAGAACAAATCAGTCATGATCTTAGTGAAGGGCAAGGCAGGCTTGCGGAGAGAACGACCTGCCCCTGTTTCTGATGTTCTCCCATTTTGTTATTGGAAAGGTAGTGGATGTCATTTTCATGGGTGTTCTGTTATTGAATGTTGCAGTCAGGGAAACCAGAGGATTCTGTGAGTCATCTCTGGGTGAGTTTTGGGGTCTGTATTCTCAGTGAATGTGGGTCTACAACATGACCAACAAATGAAGCACAATTTGTAGAGAGGGGAAGCTCTGTAAAGAGAGATGAGGGGCCTCTTTCATACCCAGCCTGTGTTTCCAATTACATTTCCCAAATCATCTCAAAGCGTTTGCAGCAGTCTCGAAGAGCAAAATGGTCTCCTCTGTTTCTGTGCACCAATTTATAGAAGTAAGTAGCCTCCAACTGCTCCTGTCCAGCAGGTTTGAGGGGCTGAATGGAACACAGGAATATGGGACCGAGGAACAGGAGTGGGTCATTTGATACTTTGACCCTTCTCCACCAGGCACTAAGAATGTGGATGATCAAGTTGTGGTCTCAGCCACACTTTCCTGTGTGTGTCCCATTATACGTGACTCACTTCTCTGTCAAAAATTCAACTAACACAGCTTTCAATCGATGTGAACATAGAGGCACGATAACCTTCCAGTGAAGAGAATTCCTACTTGAAATGACATTTCAGAATTTTTTGTCATCCCTCTTATAGAATCAGAGAGTCATGCCGAATGGAAACAGACCCGTTATTCCAATCTGTTCACTCCGATCAGATATCAAATCTGAACTAGTAGCATTTGCCATCATTTGGCCAATATCCCTCCTCTTGCAGATACATTTAAATGTGCGATTTTAACCACCTTCAGCATTTCCTTTGACAGCATTTTCTTAAACACAGCCAGCACTGTGTGAACCATTTACCTTCAGGTCCCTTCAGGTGCCTTCTAAATCATTCGCCCTGTCCCGTTCAACCTATGCCCTTTTGTTCTGGAATTCCTTATCCTGGAGAGCAGAACATAGCTGTTCAGAATATCCATGCTCCTGATGGTTTTGTAAACCTCTATAATGCCAGCCCTCAACCTCTGACACTCCAGGGGAAACACTTGAACGGAATCAACCTTTCCCTATAGCTCAAACTTCCAGTCCTGGAACATCTGTGCAAGTCATTTATGCAGAAAATCGAGATGTACGCAGTATTCTTAAAGTGGCCTCACCAACATCCTAGACAGATGCAACATGCCACCGCAACTCCTGTACTCAATTCTCTGACTGATTAAGGCAAATGTGCCAAATGTGTTCTGCACCACACTGTCTACCTTCGACTCCACTTTCAAGGAACAATGTACCTGCAGCCCGAGCTCCCTTTGTTCCACAACACTCCCAGGACCTTATCATTAAGTGCATAATTTCTGCCCAGATTTGCCTTCCGAAAATGCAAAACCTCGTATTTATCTAAATTAAACTTCATCTGTCACTCCTTGCCCCTTTGTTCCATCTAATTGTGGTCTTGTTGTCCTTTGAGATAATCTACTCCACCACCTTTCTGATGTAATCTGTAAACTTACTAACTATGGCCCCAATATCCACATCTATATCCTTTACATAAATAATGAATGCAGTGAACTCAGTACTGATTCTTGCAGCACAGTGCTGCTCACAAGCCTCCAGTCTGAAACATGTCCCTCTTCCTTCAAGCCAATTGTGACGAGCTTCTTCTGTATCCCATGTGACCGAACCTTACTCATCTGTCTATCAATCAGAATGAAATACTTGCTATGAAGAGAGGCTGAGTAGATTAGGCTTATTCTCACTTGAAAAAGGGAGATTGAGGGGGGACCTGATTGAGGTTTGCAAAATTATGAAAGGTATAGACAGGGTGGATAGAGACGACCTTTTTCCAAGGGTGGAGGATTCAATAACGAGAGATTGTGCTTTCAAGTGAGAGGTGGAAAGTTTAAGGGGGATACACGCAGTAAGTACTTCACATAGAGGGTGTTGGGCGTTTGGAACGCGTTGCCAGCAGAGGTGGTAGAGGCAGGCACGGCAGATTCATTAAGATGCGTCTGGACAGATGCATGAGTAGGTGGGGAGCAAAGGGATTCAGATGCTTCGAAATTGACTGACAGATTTAGATAGTACAGTTGGATGGGCTCAGGCTTGGAGGGCGAATGGGCTGTTCCTGGGCAGTAAATTTTCTTTGCTCTTTGTTCTTTAAATGAACACCTTGCTGAAGTCCACATAGACAATGTCGACCAAACTGCCTTCATCAATCTTCTATGTCACCTCTTTATAAAACACAACCAAATTAATGAGACATGATTGCCCATGCAGAAATCCACGTTGTCAACCCCGATCAACCCTTGCCTTCCCAAATGTGTGTAAATCCTGTCCCTCAGAATCCCCTCCAACAACTTACCCATCACTGACATCAGGTTTACCGGTCTATAGTTCTCCGGCTTTTTGGGTCTCTGTTTTCTTTTCTCGTCCCACTCCTCCACTGCTCACAACAAATGTTAAATGTAACCAGGTTGGTGATGTGGCCGATGATATCGGTCTCAGACTGGGTCAGGATCAGTTTTGGTAAGAAGTCAGGCTAGTTTCTTTAATCTGCTGAAATAGCAAGTTTATGATCCAGAACAATGTTACTCAAACTATGATAGAAAGAGGAATGTCAAAATGTTTGGGTATTGCAAATATATAATCAATATTTCCCTTTCTAAAAACACTGACACATACACAGATAAACAAAATCTCTGCAATTTTAACTTGAAAAAACTTTGTCCAGATATTAGTGTGACGTATGACACAAGGAAAAATTGAGACATTGTCCAAAATGTGATTCTGCTTTTGAAGGTATTCTACTCACACAGGTGTTAACAATGGAATTTCATCCTGGAACAGTTGGATTTCGCTGAATTCCCTTTGCATTAGGCAGTGAGGCGTTCCAATAAATTCGGGTCAGGTATCTCCCAAAAAGGTGGCACAGTGGGTCAATGGTTAGTACTGCTGCCTCTCAGCACCAGGGACTTCTGTTCGTTTCGGGCCTCGGGCGACTGTCTGGGTGGAGTTTGTACATTCTTCCCCTGTCTGTGTGAGCTTCTAATGGGTGTTCCAGTTTCCTCCCACAGCTCAAACTGTGTAGATTAGGTGGATTGGTCATGCTAAATTATCCATAGTGTTCAGGCGTTTCTAAGTTAAATGCATTAGTCAGGGGTAAATGTTGTGGAACGGGTCTGGGAAGGTTACTCTTTGGAAGGTTGGTATGGACTTGTTGGGCCAAAGGGCCGGTTTCAACACTGCAGGGATTCTCTAAAAATAACAATGGTAACGATGACTGTATAACTTTTTTGTTTGAGTTCGCACACATTGCTGTGATATGGAACAATGAAGGAGTGAGAGTGCAAGAGGCCGTTCTTTCTTGGGCAGATTGCATTTTCTCCCTCTCTGAGCTGCATCACACAATAATGTCATTCTCTCCCAAACTGGACCATGTGAGGTCCCTTGTGCATTGTCCAAACTATATCTCAATCACGTTCCCTGTCCCATGTAGATGCATCATTGATGCTGTCATACACAGAGCCATAAACTTAGCAGAAAATGGTGTCGGTTGATTTGAAATATGTTTACATGGCGCTGCGTCATTAAAAAATAAAATGTTTAATTTATTCAGAATACCTTTGTTAAAATGAATGCATTTTTTAAGAAATACAGAAATTGCTGGAAAAGCTCAGCAGGTATCTCAGCATCCAGATGCCTTTTAAAGGCTGCAGTTGTACCAGCCTCCACCACTTCCTCTGGCAGCTCATTCCATACGCACACCACACTCTGCATGAAAAGGTGCCCCTTAGGCCACTTCAAAACCTTTCCTCTCTCACTTTCAACCAGTGCCCTCTAGTTCTGGATGTCTCTAACCTGGGGAAAAACCCTGACTACTCACACTATCCATGAGCATTTTGATTTTATAAATCTTTACTACGGCGAAATGTGACTCCAATCACGAATACCTCTTCCTTCTCCATCAAATCACAATTCTAAATCCAGTTTAATCAGTTTGTTCAGACGTATCATGAGACACTTCTGTGGGATTTACACCTAGACCTTTGTGCCCTGAGATAGGGACACTAGCATCACTCGGCAATAATCGTAAAGTTGTAACATTATTCTCCTGTGTGTTTGCTCATCAGCCTGTTCTGACATGCTGTGACGTACCTCTGCAACAGGCAGGACTTGAATTCAGAACTTCTAGTCCAGATCTAGGAACACTACCACACAAGATCAGGAACTGGAATCAAATCCAGACCACTGGTTCAGAGGCAGGGGCATTACCCATTACACCACCACACCCAGATTTTGGGTCATATTTTATGTGTCAGCTTTCAGCTCGATGTGGATTTATTATAATCAGGTTATCATTACTGAACTACACAAAACACTTTGTATTGTTCAACAAATGCAAAATATTTGTCTCAACTGTGGGATGTTGAGTGTAAGTGCTGTTCTATCAACATTAACTATGAACATCTTTAATCGCTATTATGTGTAGTCTGCAATATTAGGAAAAGAAATCCTGCAGACACACTCTGCACAATGAAGGGTCTGAAATAGATATTTATTACTGAACACCAGAGACAGAGAAGGACCATAATATCTGGCCCCAAAACACTAATCATCATTATTAACCAACACTCACGTGCGACTGCCCTCTTCCTAAAACCATGAAATGACACCAAGCCGGTGATTACTGTTCAGCCGCTCCTCCCCATTGACTGTGTCTGCAATCTGTCCCTTCTCCCCCTAACCACACAAGGCAAACCAAGTTCTGTGTCTTTGTGAAAATTAAGGCCATAGTGTGCAGGCCTCCTGGAGAGGGGATGGGCATTTTAAATTGAAGGGGAAGGGTGAGGAGGCAGTAGTATCACACAGTGGGCTGAGGGGTGGCTGATGGAGTTTAGTTTGGATTAATGCGAGGTATTGGATTTGGTAAATCAAACAAGAGCAGGACATATACAATTAAAAGTAGGGCCTTTGGCAGTGTTGTAGAACAACAGTCTTTAAAATTTTCACCTCATATAGATAGTGTGGTTAAGAAGGTGTTTAACGCACTTGTATTCATTGGTCAGACCTTTGAGTATCGGAATGGGGACGTCATGTTGTGGTTGTACAGGATATTGGTGAGGCCTCTTCTGGAATACTGTGTCGAGCCTGATCAACCTGCCCGCTCATTCCATATTTACACCACCCTCTCTGTGAAAAAGCTTCCCCTTATGTTGCTTTTAAATGTTTCCCCTCTCATCTTAAAACTACGTCCTCTAGTTTTGGACTCCCTGTACCCTTAGAAAATACATTAAACTGGAATGGGACAGAAAGGGAGGGAGTGAGGGTGGGAGTGGGTGGCCCTGCTGGTGCAGGTGGGGGTGGGGGGAGAAATGGTGAGATGTCCGGAGGGAGTCAGTCCAGAGTGTTGTATCCATGCAGTGTTATTAGTGTGGACTGGAGTAAAGTGGAGGGAGAGAGAGGGGGGTGAAGAGAGAAAGACAGAGAGAGAAACAGAGAGAGTCAGAGACAGAGACAGAGACAGAGAGACAGAGAGAGAGAGAGAAGGTGCTGCATGCAGTAGTGAGAGTGTTGGATCATGAGCATTGTTCAGTGTCGGTGCTGTAACAGAGATACAGTGAGTGTGAGGAGCAGAGAGAATACAGTGACCCTTATCCTGACAGAGCGGGTAGAGTTATGTCCTGCATTGTTGGACATTTCTTCAGACCGCAGATACTGCACTGAGCTGGGTGGTGAACTCAGACCATGCTCGGCGGGTATGGTGATGTGGCCCTTCTGGGAAGAGAATGGTCCCCCTCTGTAATAGCCCATCCAGCAGGACCTCCTTGCCCCTGTCGAGAAACCGTGGTGTAATTGCCCCTTATGTGCCATGCTCGAGGTTAACTGTGCAGGGCAGCTCCAAGCTGAGAACGCTAAACCATTTGCCCATTGGCCTTTTAAAGATGGCACCAGTGCCAAGTATCACGGAATATCCAGGGGCATCCGAGCGATGGTGAGTCACTCCAGCCATGATGGGTTGGAGAATCGGGCTGGTATTGAACGAGAGGGACACCATGGGGTGGGGTGGGTAGTTAATGAAGTGAGTTCGATAAGATAGCACCAGGAAACTAACTCAGCCTCGTGTGGAAGATCCCTCTGTCACCCTCAATGAAATTCAAACAGAGGTAAATTATTGATAGAATCTGCCCAATGAGTCATAGATTCTGTTAAAACAAATTACAGTTACAGAAATGCAGAACAAATGCTCAGCTGACCTCACAACAATATCCCTTTTTCCCATCTTTCCTGGGAAGACTGGCTCATGTTACAGGGTGCTATCGATGTGTTGACATTTCAACATTCTGAAATCTGGGAATACATCCGTCCATGACACTGTCTCTCAGTAACCCATTCTTTGTAGCCCAAACCCCTCCCATGTAGTGATATAAATACTCATTCCCCCGCCATCTCTCTCTTGCAGTGAGTTTCACACCCATAGCACCCCCTTGTCATTGCATAATGTAGATATGGATCTGTAAATGGGTGGCAGCTGGACATCCTGTCACTTCCAGCATGGGCTGCAAGCTTTCCCACACTGGGCAGTGATCTAACACAGTGTTACTGAGCAATGCTCCAGGCTGATAGAAACAGCTCAACACACTGGGACGGTAACAGCTCCTGGTTTACAGATCAATGCACTGGGGTGGTGTACACAGTCCCACATGCTGGGAGGGTAACTGCTCCTGGTTTACAGATCAATGCACTGGGGTGGTGTACACAGTCCCACATGCTGGGAGGGTAACTGCTCCTGGTTTACAGACCAAAGCACTGGGGTGGGGTACACAATGCTAAATGCTGGGAGGGTAACTGCTCCTGGTTTGCAGATCAATGCACTGGAGTGGTGCACACAGTCCGACACGCTGGGAGGGTTTCTGCTCGTGGTTTACAGATAAACGCACTGGGGCGGTATACACAGCTCAACATGCTGTGAGGATAACTGCCCCTGGGTTACAGATCAATGCACTGGGGTGGTGTACATAGTCCTACATGCCGGGAGGGTAACTGCCTCGTGTACAGATTAATTCACAGGTGATCACTGCACAGTTCGCTGTGCTGGTCAGACTGTACGTTTGAGGTTAATAGATAATGCACTGTTGTGGTTTGTGTCGCTCTTTGTGCTGGATGGATATTTGCAACAGGTTCACACATCGGTACCCTGCTGTGGTCTCCACAGCTCCCTGTGCTGGACAGATATCTAGTCCATGTTTATAGATCAATAGTCTGCTGTGGTCTGCACAGCTCACCGTGCTGGACAGATATATGGTCTGGGTTTATAGATCAAGGCCCTGATCTGATCTGTGCAGTTTTCCACTCTGGCCATGTTGCCGGATTGTATTGATCAATGCAATGGATGAACGTGGGCAGATTGCTGGGTTGTACTGAGCAGTACACTGGCCTGGTCTGCAGTGTTCCACGGTGAACAGATATCTCCTCTTGGTTTAAATGTGTCTGGGCTGATTCTGTGTGGTGGATTGAGAATGTGGTATATCTAACCATTTCAGCTGATCTGGCAATGCCTTTGGTTCCCATTCTTGTGATTGGAAAATCCGTCTCTTACCCCATTAATGTTACAGTTTTCACAGGCACAGTGCATCATGGTGGTGGGTTGGGTAGGGGGGAGAGGTGGTGGACAGGTCAAGGAGTTTCCAGAACGTTCTGTCCCTGACATTCTACAACTGACACTCCCCTGAAAGTTCTGTCCCTGACATTCTATAATTGACATTCCCCAGAACGTTCTGTCCCCGACATTCTCTCACTGACATTCCCCGGAACGTTCTGTCCCCGACATTCTATAACTGCCATTCCAAGGAACGTTCTATCCCTGACATTCCATAACTGACACTCCCCGGAACGTTCTATCCCAGACGTTGTTTGTGAACGGCTGGACGTCAGTGAATTGAACAAATGATAAGATCCGGAGGGAACAGATCCCGTCGCAGGAAGAAGGAGACACTGTTCCGAAGGCCCCTCAGGCAGTTAAAGGGGTGAATACGTTTTCCCTGCGTTGACATTTCTCCAAGACACAGGATTGACCACAAGTTAGACCAAAACACAGAAATTCCCAAACTCCGTTTCTCTTCAGGAAAGTGGGAGAGAATCCTTCAGGACAGCCACGTTTGCACCCTCCGTATTAGGAACTGGGAAGGAGTGACCTGTGTCTGCTCTCGATTGATCGAGTGTGTGGGAATGTTCTAGAAGCCATCTGTCCTTATGGATGTGTCTCCGTGTGTTTGGGGAGGGAGGGTTTCTTGTAGTTTATGTCACATTTTTGTCAGGAATTCAGACCTTCCCATTGGTTGTTCCAGCTTCAATTATTTTCATAAATTCCTGAATACAGCGATATATTTGAAAGTCTCACTGGGTTCTCTTCAAACGGGTCCCTTTGCCTCCGAGCTGATGGATAATGGGTTTGTTTTCCTTCCTCACAGTTAACGTAGTGACCATCTACGTCCTGCTTTATAAAGATTGTGGATTGTCTCCATGTGTCAGACGTTACCTTGGGGCCATGGCAGCGGCGGATCTCCTGGTCATTATCCTCGACCTGATACTGAGACACATTCCCATTGTTTATTGGGAACAGTTTTATTTCCTGGAGTACTCCTTCCCCGTGTGTAATATCCACGCCGTCCTGCTTTATGCAGCCACTGACTGCTCTGTCTGGTTCACCGTCACTTTCACCTTTGATCGGTTTGTGGCCATTTGTTGCCAGAAGCTGAAGAGTAAATATTGTACTGAGAAAACGGTGGCTGTGGTTCTGGGAGCAGTGACTGTGCTGAGCTGTTTAAAGAACATTTCCTGGTATTTTATGCTCACGGCTCGGTATCGGCTGTGGAACCAGCCCTGGTTTTGTGAGATAAAAGACACCGTTGTATTCTCCAGTGTCTGGGTCACAATCGAGTTCCTCCACCACATTCTAACCCCGTGTGTCCCATTTCTCCTGATTCTGCTGCTCAATGTTCTCACCGTCAGACACATTTTAGTGACCAGCAGAGCCCGCAGGAGACTCCGCGCTCACACCAATGGGGACGCTCAGTCTGACACTGAAATGAGAAACCGAAAAAAATCCATCATTTTACTGTTTGTGATCTCAGCTAATTTCATCCTGTTATGGTCAACATTAATGCTGTTTTCTATATGGTTCCGGATGTGGTATATTGGTTATAAGTCCGTGTATCTTGATGACATTGTGCAGGAATTCGGCTTCATGCTGCAGCTCCTCAGTTGCTGCACAAACACTGCGATTTATGCCATGACTCAGACCAAGTTCAGGCAGCAGCTGAAGAATGTGCTGAAATATCCCTTCACCCAAATTCATCCATAAATAAAATTCACTCATTAATCAATTCATCCGGGATTTTCTCATTTCAGTTCAGTGTTACAGTGAAGGAGCAGCCTGTCACTATGGTAACAGACTGAGGGGACCGCTGGTTTGTTCATCCATATCCCCCAGGGGGGTTACAGGGAAACATTTCAATGTTTCTCAGAACTCAGGGACCAGTGAGAAAAGGCATCATCCTACTGATTGTATCCATCACTTCCATTTGTAACCAATAAAAATGTTGATTAAAGCATGCCGAGCAGCAGAGTGACCGACGTTGTTGTGTGTCTTTGTGTTTGAGAAGCTGAACTGTAGAGAGACAGACTCAGCACCAAGTCCTGGTCCTCAGGGAAGGGAAGGGCACCGGGCCCTGAGCTCAGGAGCTGTCCTTACATTCACTCTGGGTCTCCCACTCCAACTTGGTTCTCAGCAGAACTCACCTTGCTCCCTTTGTCTCTCTCCCTCCATAAATCCCTCCCACTCTCACACTGCACTGCTATTTCTCTCTCCTTTTCCCATTTACACACTCAATTCCACTGTCCTTGCCTTACCCAATCTCATTCACTCTCTCTCTATCTTGGAATTATAACCTCCCAATGTTACTATCTTCCTAGAGTTGTTCAGTGCTGGGGGAACAGAAGAGGTTTGTCGATCTTCAGGACGCTGTTAGGGAACAGAGATTAGGACGACATGACAGGCCATTGCCAGCGCAACAGTATGGAGCTTGGGCCAAACGCCATTGCTCGGGGACAGAGTGGGTGTGAGAACACCAGCCGTTGCTCGGGGGTAACAATGGAATGGCACCATAGGCTGTGGCTGAGTCTGGTACAACAGGATATCACAAACAGAACACATTGTGTGTGACATACTGTCTGTTACTCAGGAAATAGAATGGGGATGGGGTTAAAGGACATAGAGAGCGGATCAACTGGGTCGGTGTTCACAGGAAGGAGCTCAGTTTAAGGTGAGGAGTGTGATGGCAGGAGACTGCGTGGGAGTGTAAGTGTGATGCTGAGGGAGAGTGCGAGGGAGTCAGAGTGATGGTGGGGGAATGTGTGGGGAACTGAGTGTGATGATGTGGTAATATGCAGGGGAGTGAGCGTGATGGTGGGGGAATGTGTGGGGGAGAGAGCGTGACAGAGGGGGAGAGTGTGGGAGAGAGAGATTGACGATGGGCGCGTCTGCAGGGGCGGGAACAATGTGAGTGTGCGGGAGAGTGAGCGTGATGGTGGGGGAGTGCACGGGGTCTGAGAATTAGGGTGTGCTGTGTGTGGGGGAGTGAGCATTACAGTTGGGGAGATAGTGTTTGCGAGAGTCTGATGGTGAGGCTTTGTGCAGGGTGAGTGAGCATGTCAGTGGGGCTTTGTAAGGTGGAGTGAATGTGATGGTGGACGACTGCGCGGGAGAATGAAAGTGACGGTAGGGGAGTGTATGGGAAAATGGTGGAGAGTGTGTGGGTTAGCGTGGCGGTGAGGGTGTTATGGGGTGGCGTGTGTGATGGAGGTGCGGTGTGTGGGGGTGAGCGTGATGGTGGGGGTGGTGTGGGGAAGTGTGTGTGATGGTGGTGAAGTGTGTGTGGTTGAGTGTGACCGTGGGATGGTGTGGGGCAGTGCGTGTGATGGTAGGGAAGTGTGTGGCTGTGAGCATGACCGTGGGGATGGTGTGGGGCAGGTCATATGATGGTGGTGGAGTGTGTGGGTGTGAGCGTGACTGTGGGTATGCTGTGGGGCAGTGCATATGATGGTGGTGGGGTGAGTAGGGGTGAGCGTGACGGTGGGGGTGTTGTGGGGCAGTGTGTGTGATGGTAGTGGAGAGTGTGTGGATGAGCATGACTGTGTAGGTGGTTTGGGACAGCGTGTGTGATGGTGGTGAAGTGTGTGGGGGTGAGCGGGACCGTGGGGATGGTGTGGGGCAGTGTGTGTGATGGTGATGGAGTGTGTGGGAGCGAACGTGACAGTGAGGGTGGTGTTGGACATTGTGTGTGATGGTGGTGGAGTGTGTGGGGGTGGGTGTGGTGCTGGGGGTGGTGTGTGGTAGTGTGTGTGATGGTGGTGTAGTGAAGGGGTGTGAGTGTGACGGTGAGGGTGGTGTTGGGCAGTGTGTGTGATGGTGATGGAGTGTGTGGGTTGAGCGGGACGGTGGGGGTGGTTTGGGGCAGTGTGTGTGATGTTGGTGGAGAGTGTAGGGGTGAGTGTGACGGTGGGGGTAGTGTGGGGCAGTGTGTGTGTGATGGTGGTGGAGTGTGTGGGGGTGAGCGTGATGGTGGGGGTGGTGTGGGGCAGTGTGTGTGATGGTGGTGGAGTGAATGGGGGTGAGTGAGATGGTGAGGGTGGTGTAAGCAGTGTGTGTGATGGTGGTGGAGTGCGTGGGGGTGAGCGTGACCGTGGGGCTGGTGTGGAGCAGCGCGTGTGAGGGTGGTCGAGTGTGTTGGGGTGAGCATGATGGTGGGGGTGGTGTGTTGCAGTATGTCTGATGGTGGTGGTATGTGTGATGGTGAGCATGACGGTGGGGTGGTGTAGTGCAGTGTGTGTGATGGTGTTGGAGTGTGTGGGGGTGAGTGTGATCGTGGGGTGGTGTGGTGCAGTGTGTGTGAGGGTGGTCGAGAGTGTGGTGTTGAGTGTGACGGTGGGGGTGTTGTGGGACAGTTTGTGTGAGGATGGGAGAGAGTGTGGGGTTGAGTGTGATGGTGGGAGTGGTGCAGGGCAGTGTGGGTGAAGAGGGTGTAATGTGTGGGTGTGAGCGTGACGGTGGGGGTGGTTTGGGCAGTGTGAGTGATGGTGTTGGAGAGTATGGGGTGAGCGTGACTGTTAGGGTGGTGTGGGGCAATATGAGTGATGTTGGTGCGGTGTATGGGGTGAGCGTGACTGTATGGATGGTGTGGGGCAGTGTGTGCGAAGTTAGTGGAAAGTGTGGGTATGGGCGTGATGGTGGGGGTTGTGTGGAGCAGGTTGTGTGAGGGCGGTGGTGTGTAGGGGGTGAGAGTAACAGTGGGGGTGGTGTGGGGCAGTGTGTGTGTGATGGTGTGCAGTGTGTGTGGGTGAGCGGTGAGGGTGGTGTGGGGCAGTATGAGTGATGGTGGTGGAATGTGTCGGGGTGAGAGTAACGGTGTGAGTGGTGTGGGGCAGTGTGTGTGAGGGTGGTGGCGTGTGTGACTGTGCGCATGATGGTGGGGGATGTGGGGCAGGTTGTGAGGGGGCAGTGGTGTGTGATGTTGGTGCGGTGTGTGTGGGATAGCGTGATGGTCGGGGTGGTTTGGGGCAGCGTGTGTGATTGTGGTGTAGTGTGTGGGTGTGAGTGTGACGGTGGGTGTGTGTGGGGCAGTGTGTATGAGAGTCGTGGAGTGTGTGGGTGTGAGCGTAACGGTGGGGGAGGTGTGGGGCATTGTGCGTGAGGGTGGTGTAGTGTGGGGAGAGCGTGACGGTGGTGGTGGTGTGGTTCAGTGTGTCTGATGGTGGTGGTATGTGTGGTGGTGAGCGTGACGGTGAGGGTGGTGTGGGGCAGTGTGTGTGAGAGTGGTGGAGAGTGTTGTGTTGAGTGTGATGGTGGGAGTGGTACGGGGCTGTGTGTGAGGGTGGTGTAGTGTGTGGTGGTGAGCATGGTGGTGTGAGTGGTGTGGGGCAGTGTGAGTGATGGTAGTGGAGTGTAGGGTGTGGATGGTGTGGGGCAGTGTGTGCAATGTTAGTGGAGAGTGGTGTGAGCGCGATGGTGGGGGTGGTGTCTGGCAGTGTGTGTGAGTGCGGTGGTGTTTGTTGGGGTGAGCGTGAAGGAGGGGGTGGTGTGGTACAGTGTGTGTGTGGTGGTGATGCAGTGTGTGTGGTGAGCGTGACAGTGAGGGTGGTGTGGGCAGTGTGAGTGATGGTGATGGAATGTGTAGGGGTGAGCGTGATGGTGTGGGTGGTGTAAGGCAGTGTGTGTGATGATGGTGGGGTGTGTGGCTGAGACCGTGATGGTGGGGGTGATGTGGCGCAGGTTGTGTGGGGCCAGTGGTGCGTGATGGTGGTGCGGTGTGTGGGGGTGAGCGTGATGGTGGGGGTGGTGTGGAACAGCGTCTGTGATGGTGGTGGAGAGTGTGGGGTTGAGTGTGATGGTGGGGGTGGTGTGGGGCTGTGTATGTGATGGTGGTGGAGTGTGTGGTGGTGAGCGTGACTCTGTTGATTGTGTGGGGCAGTGCGTGTGATGGTGTTGGAGTGTGTGCGGTGGAGTGTGACTATGGGTGTGGTGTTGAGCAGTGTGAGCGAGGTGGAGTGTTTGTCGGTGAGCATGACGGTGAGGGTGGTGTGGGGCAGTGTGTGTGATGGTGGTGGAGTGTGTGGGGGTGAGCGTGATGGTGGGTGTGATGTAGGGCAGGATGAGTGATGGTGGTGGAGAGTATGGGTTGACCATAACGGTGAGGTTGGTGTGGGGCAGTATGTGCGATGTTAGTGGAGAGTGTGGGTTTGAGCATGATGGTGGGGGTTGTGTGGGGCTGGTTGTGTGAGGGCGGTGGTGTGTCTGGGGTTGAGCGTGACGGTGGGGGTGGTGTGGGACAGTATGTGTGTGATGGTGGTGCAGTGTGTGTGGGTGAGCGTAACGGCGTGGGTGGGGTGGGGCAGTATATGGGAGGGTGGTGGCATGTGTGACAGTGAGCATTATGGTGGGGGGATGTGGGGCAGATTGTGTGGGGGATGATGTGTGATGGTGGTGCGGTGTGTGGGGGTTAGCGTGATGGTGCGGGTGGTGTGGGGCAACGTGTGAGGTGGTGGTGGAGTGTGTGGGATTGAGTGTAACGGTAGAGGTGGTGGGGGCAGTGTGTGTGATGGTGGTGGAGTGTGTCGGGGTGAGCGTCATCGTGGGGATAATGTGGGGCAGCGTGTGTGATGGTGGTGGAATGTGTGGGGTTGAGTGAGACAGTAGGGGTGCTGTAGGGCAGTGTGCTTGATGTGGTGGAGTGTGTGGGTGGGAGCGTGATGGTGGGTGTGCTGAGGGGCAGTGTGTGTGATGGTGGTGGAGTGTGTAGGGGTGAGCGTGACGGTGAGGGTTGTGTGGGGCAGTGTGTATGTGATGGTGGTAGAGTGTGTGTGGGTGAGCGTGACAGTGGGCGTGGTGTGGGGCAGTGTGCGTGATGGTGGTGGAATGTGGGGTGAGTGTGTCCGTGTGGGTGGTGTGGGGCACTGTGTGCAATGTTGGTGGAGAGTGTGGGTGTGAGCGTGATGGTGGGTGAGGTGTGTGGCAGCGCGTGGTGCGTGGGGAGGTGAGCATGACAGTGATGGTGATGCGGGTCAGTGTGAGTGATGGTGGTGGAATGATTAGGGGTGAGCCTGATGGTGTGGGTGGTGTGGGGCAGTGTGTGTCATGATAGTGGCGTGTGTGGCTGTGAGCGTTATGGTGGGGGTGATGTGGGGCAGGTGGTGTGGGGGCGGTGGTGTGTGATGGTGGTGCAGTGTGACACTGGTGGTGTCGGGTTGTGATCGTGACCGTGGGGATGGTGTGGGGCAGAGCGTATGATGGTGGTGGAGTGTGTGGTGTTGAGTGTGACTATGGGTGTGGTGCTGAGCAGTGCGAGTGAGCGTGTGGTGGTGAGTGTGACACTGGGGATGGTGTGGGGTAGTGTGTGTGATGGTCGAGGAGTGTGTGGGGTTGAGTGTGACGTGGGGATGGTGTGGTGCAGTGTGTGTGATGGCGGAGCGGTGTGTGGGGGTGAGCGTGATGGTGGGAATGGCGTGGGGCAGTGTGTGTGATGGTGGTGGAGTGTGTGTGTGGGTGAGCATGACAGTGGGAGTGGTGCAAGGCAGGGTGTGTGATGGCAGTGGAGAGTATGCAGTGAGCGTAACTGTGGGGATGATGTGAGGCAGTGTGTGTGATCGCGGTGGTGTGGAGGGATGAGCGTGAAGGAGGGGGTGGTGTGGGGCAGCGTGTGAGGTGGTGGTGGAGTGTGTGGGATTGAGTGTAACGGTAGAGGTGGTGAGGGGCAGTGTGTGTGATGGTGGTGGAGTGTGTCGGGGTGAGCGTGATCGTGGGGATAATGTGGGGCAGCATGTGTGATGGTGGTGGACCGTGTGGGGTTGAGTGAGGCAGTGGGGGTGTTGTGGGGCAGTGTGCTTGATGTGGTGGAGTGTGTGGGTGGGAGCGTGATGGTGGATGTGCTGAGGGGCAGTGTTTGTGATGGTGATGGAGTGTGTGGGGGTGAGCATGACGGTGACGGTTGTGTGGGGCAGTGTGTATGTGATGGTGGTAGAGTGTGTGTGGGTGAGTGTGACAGTGGGCGTGGTGTGGGGCAGTGTGCGTGATGGTGGTGGAATGTGGGGTGAGTGTGTCCGTGTGGGTGGTGTGGGGCACTGTGTGCAATGTTGGTGAAGAGTGTGGGTGTGAGCGTGATGGTGGGTGAGGTGTGTGGCAGCGAGTCTGAGCGCGGTGGTGCATGGGGAGGTGAGCATGACATTGATGGTGATGCGGGTCAGTGTGAGTGATGGTGGTGGAATGTTTAGGGGTGAGCATGACGGTGTGGGTGGTGTGGGGCAGTGCGTGTCATGATGGTGGCGTGTATGGCTGTGAGCGTTATGGTGGGGGTGATGTGGGGCAGGTGGTGTGGGGGCGGTGGTGTGTGATGGTGGTGCAGTGTGACACTGGTGGTGTCGGGTTGTGATCGTGACCGTGGGGATGGTGTGGGGCAGAGCGTATGATGGTGGTGGAGAGTGTGGTGTTGAGTGTGACTATGGGTGTGGCGCTGAGCAGTGCGAGTGAGCGTGTGGTGGTGAGTGTGACACTGGGGATGGTGTGGTGTATTGTGTGTGATGGTCGAGGAGTGTGTGGGGTTGAGTGTGACGTGGGGATGGTGTGGTGCCGTGTGTGTGATGGCAGAGTGGTGTGTGGGGGTGAGCGTGATGGTGGGAGTGGCGTGGGGCAGTGTGTGTGATGGTGGTGGAGTGTGTGTGTGGGTGAGCATGACGGTGGGAGTGGTACAGGGCAGTGTGTGTGATGGCAGTGGAGAGTATGCGGTGAGCGTAACTGTGGGGATGATGTGAGGCAGTGTGTGATCGCGGTGGCGTGGGGGGTTGAGCGTGAAGGAGGGGGTGGTGTGGGGCAGTGTGTGTGATGGTGGTGGAGTGTGTCGGGGTGAGCGTGATCGTGGGGATAATGTGGGGCAGTGTGTGTGATGTTGGTGGAATGTGTGGGGTTGAGTGAGACAGTGGGGGTGTTGTGGGGCAGTGTGCTTGATGTGGTGGAGTGTGTGGGTGGGAGCGTGATGGTGGGTGTGCTGAGGGGCAGTGTGTGTGATGGTGGTGGAGTGTGTGGGGGTGAGCGTGACGGTGAGGGTTGTGTGGAGCAGTGTGTATGTGATGGTGGTAGAGTGTGTGTGGGTGAGCGTGACAGTGGGCGTGGTGTGGGGCAGTGTGCGTGATGGTGGTGGAATGTGGGGTGAGTGTGTCCGTGTGGGTGGTGTGAGGCACTGTGTGCAATGTTGGTGGAGAGTATGGGTGTGAGCGTGATGGGGGGTGAGGTGTGTGGCAGCGTGTCTGAGCGCGGTGGTGCATGGGGAGGTGAGCATGACAGTGATGGTGATGCGTGTCAGTGTGAGTGATGGTGGTGGAATGTGTGGCTGTGAGCGTTATGGTGGGGGTGC
The DNA here is from genome assembly GCF_020745735.1 of Hemiscyllium ocellatum. Lineage (NCBI taxonomy): Eukaryota > Metazoa > Chordata > Chondrichthyes > Orectolobiformes > Hemiscylliidae > Hemiscyllium > Hemiscyllium ocellatum. The sequence continues at coordinate 71,822,181 of NC_083419.1, forward strand.
TGTGGGGCAGGTGGTGTGAGGGCGTTGGAGTGTGATGGTGGTGCAGTGTGACACTGGTGGTGTCGGGTTGTGATCGTGACCGTGGGGATAGTGTGGGGCAGAGCGTATGATGGTGGTGGAGTGTGTGGTGTTGAGTGTGACTATGGGTGTGGCGCTGAGCAGTACGAGTGAGCGTGTGGTGGTGAGTGTGACACTGGGGATGGTGTGGGGTACTGTGTGTGATGGTCGAGGAGTGTGTGGGGTTGAGTGTGACGTGGGGATGGTGTGGCGCAGTGTGTGTGATGGCGGAGCGGTGTGTGGGGGTGAGCGTGATGGTGGGAGTGGCGTGGGGCAGTGTGTGTGATGGTGGTGGAGTGTGTGTGTGGGTGAGCATGACGGTGGGAGTGGTGCAGGGCAGTGTGTGTGATGGCAGTGGAGAGTGTGCGGTGAGCGTAACTGTGGGGATGATGTGAGGCAGCATGTGTGACCGCGGTGTGTGGGGGGTGAGCGTGAAGGAGGGGGTGGTGTGGGGCAGTGTAGGTGTGTGATGGTGGTGCAGTGTGTGTGCGTGAGGGTGATAGTGAGAGTGGGGCTGATATGGAGCAGGTTGTGTGGGGGCGGTAGTGTGTGATGATGTAGCGGTGTGGGGGTGAGCGTGATGGTGGGGGTGGTGTGGGGCAGTGTGATTGTGGTGGAGTGTGTGGTGGTGAGTGTGACCGTGGGGATGGTTTGGGGCAGTGTGTGTGATGGTGGTGGAGTGTGTGGGGGTGAGCATGACGGCGAGGGTTGTATGGTGCACTGTGTGTGTGATCGCGGTGGTGTGTGGGGGCGTGAGCGTGAAGGTGGGGGTCATGTGGGGCAGTGTGTGTGTGATGGTGGTGCAGTGTGTGTGGGTGAGCGTGATAGTGAAAGTGGTGTGGGGCAGTGTGCATGTTGGTGGTGGTGTGTGTGGCTGTGAGCGTGATGGTGGGGCTGATATGGGGCAGGTCGTGTGGGGGTGGTGGTGTGTGATGGTGGAGCAGTGTATGGGGGTGAGCGTGATGTTGGGGGTGGTGTGGGGCAGTGTGATGGTGGTGGAGTGTGTGGGGCTGAACGTGATCGTGGGGGTGGTATGGGGCAGTGTGAGTGATGGTGGTGGAGTGTGTGGTGGTGAGTGCGACACTGGTGGTGTGTGGGGGTGATCCTGACCGTGAGGATGGTGTTGGGTAGTGCATATGATGGTGGTGGAGTATGTGGTGTTGAGTGTGACTATGGGTGTGGCGTTGAGCAGTGCAAGTGAGCGTGGTGGAGTGTGTGGTGGTGAGTGTGACACTGGGGATGATGTGGGGTAGTGTGTGTGATGGTGATGGAGTGTGTGGGGCTGAGTGTGATCGGGGGGTGGTAAGGGGCAGTGTGTATGATGGTGGTGGAGTGTGTGCTGGTGAGTGTGACACTGGTGGTGTGGGGTTGTGATCCTGACCGTGGGGATGGTGTGGGGCAGTACGTATGATGGTGGTGGAGTGTGTGGTGTTGAGTGTGACTATGGGTGTGGCGTTGAGCAGTGCGAGTGAGCGTGGTGGACTGTGTGGTGGTGAGTGTGAAACTGGAGATGGTGTGGGGTAGTGTGCATGATGGTGGTGGAGTGTGTGGGATTGAGTGTGACGTGGGGGTGTTGTGGGGCAGTGTGTTTGATGGTGGTGGAGTGTGTGGGGGTGAGAGTGACGGTGAGGGTGGTGTGGGGCATTGTGTGTGTGATGGTGGTGGAGTGTGTGGGGGTGAGAGTGACGGTGAGGGTGGTGTGGGGCAGTGTGTGTGATGGGGTGGAGTGTGTGTGGGTGAGCGTGACGATGGGAGTGGTGCAGGGCAGTGTGTGTGATGGCAGTGGAGAGTGTGAGGTGAGCGTAACTGTGGGGATGATGTGTGGCAGTGTGTTTGATCACGGTGGTGTGTGAGGGGGTGAACGTGAAGGAGGGGGTGGTGTGGGGCAGTGTGTGTGATGGTGGTGCAGTGTGTGGGTGAGTGTGGTAGTGAGGGTGGGGCTGATATGGAGCAGATTGTGGGGGCGGTGGTGTGTGATGGTGGAGAGGTGTGTGGGGGTGAGCATGATGGTGGGCGTGGTGTGGGGCAGTGTGATGGTGGTGGAGTCTGTGGGGCTGAGTGTGATCGTCGGGTGGTATGGGGTAGTGTGTGTGATGGTGGTGGAGTGTGTGGGGGTGAGAGTGATGGTAAGGGTGGTGTGGTGCAGTGTGTGTGTGATGGTGGTGGAATGTGTGTGGGTGAGCGTGAACATGGGAGTGGTGCAGGGCAGTGTGTGTGATGGCAGTGGAGACTGTGCGGTGAGTGTAACTGTGGGGATGATGTGTGGCAGTGTGTGTGATCGTGGTGGTTTTTTGGTGTGTGAGCGTGAAGGAGGGGGTGGTGTGGGGCAGTGTGTGTGATGGTGGTGCAGTGTGTGTGGGTGGGCGTGATAGTGAGCGTGGTGTGCGGCAGAGTGCGTGATTTTGGTGGTGTTTGTGGCTGTGAGCGTGATGGTGGGGCTGATACGGGGCAGGTTGTGTAGGGGCGGTGCTGTGTGATGGTGGAGCCATGTGTAGGGTTTAGCGTGATGGTGGGGGTGGTGTGGGGCCATGTGACGGTGGTGGAGTCTGTGGGGCTGAGTGTGATCGTGGGGGTCGTATGGGGCAGTATGTGTGATGGTGGTTGAGTGGTTGGTGGTGAGTGTGACACTGGTGGTGTGGGGTTGTGATCATGACCGTGGGGATGGTGTAGGGCAGTGCATATGGTAGTGGTGGAGTGTGTGGTGTTGACTGTGACTATGGGTGTGGCGTTGAGCAGTGCGAGTGAGTGTGGTGGACTGTGTGGTGGTGAGTGTGAAACTGGAGATGGTGTGGGGTAGTGTGCGTAATGGTGGAGTTTGTGGGATTGAGTGTGACGTGGGGGTGTTGTGGGGCAGTGTGTTTGATGGTGGTGGAGTGTGTGGGGGTGAGAGTGACGGTGAGGGTGGTGTTGGGCAGTGTGTGTGTGAGATGGTGGTAGAGTGTGTGGGTGAGCGTGATAGTGAGGGTGGGGCTGATATGGAGCAGATTGTGGGGGGCGGTGGTTTGTGATGGTGGAGAGGTGTGTGGGTGTGAGCATGATGGTGGGCGTGGTGTGGGGCAGTGTGATGGTGGTGGAGTCTGTGGGGCTGAGTGTGATCGTCGGGTGGTATGGGGCAGTGTGTGTGATGGTGGTGGAGTGTGTGTGGGTGAGTGTGAACGTGGGAGTGGTGCAGGGCAGTGTGTGTGATGGCAGTGGTGAGTGTGCGGTGAGCGAAACTGTGGGGATGATGTGTGGCAGTGTGTGAGATCATGGTGGTGTGTGGGGGGGTTAGCGTGAAGGAGACGGTGGTGTGGGGCAGTGTGTGTGTGTGATGGCGGTTCAGTGTTTGTGGGTGAGCATGGTAGTGAGGGTGTGGCTGATATGGAGCAGGTTGTGTGGCGGCGGTGGTGTGTGATGGTGAAGCGGTGTGTGGGAGTGAGAGTGATGGTGTGGTTGGTGTGGGACAGTGTGATGTTAATGGAGTCTGTGGGGCTAAGTGTGATCGTGGGGTTGGTATGGGGTAGTGTGTGTGATGGTGGTGGAGTGTGTGGTGGTGAGTGTGACCGTGGGGATGGTTTGGGGCAGTGTGTGTGATGGTCGTTGAGTGTGTGGTGGTGAGCACGACGGTGAGGATGGTGTGGGGCAGTGTGTGTGATCGCGGTGGTGTGTGGGGGTAAGCGTGATGGTGGGTATGGTGTGGGACAGCGTGTGTGATGTTGATGGACTGTGTGTGATGGTGGTGGAGTGTGTGGGGATGAGAGTGACGGTGAGGGTGGTGTGGGGCAGTGTGTGTGTGTTGGTGGTGGAGTGTGTGTGGGTGAGCGTGACGGTGGGAGTGGTGCAGGGCAGTGTGTGTGATGGCAGTGGAGAGTGTGCAGTTTGCGTAACTGTGGGGATGATGTGTGGCAGTGTGTGTGATCGCGGTGGTGTGTGGGGGGGTGACCGTGAAGGAGGGGGTGGTGTGGGGCAGTGTGTGTGTGAGGTGGTGGTGCAGTGTGTGTGGGTGAGCGTGATAGTGAGACTGGGGCTGATATGGAGCAGGTTGTGTGGGGGCGGTGGTATGTGATGGAGCGGTGTGTGGAGGTGAGCGTGATGGTGGGGGTGTTGTGGGGCAGTGTGATGTTGGTGGAGTCTGTGGGGCTAAGTGTGATCGTGGGGTTGCTATGGGGTAGTGTGTGTGATGGTGGTGGAATGTGTGGGGGTGAGAGTGAAGGTGAGGGTGGTGTGAGGCAGTGTGTGTGATCGCGATGGTGTGTGGGGGTGAGCGGGATGGTGGGGGTGTTGTGGGCCAGCGTGTGTGGTGGTGGTGGACTGTGTGTGATGGTAGTAGAGTGTGTGGGGGTGAGAGTAATGGTGAGGGTGGTGCAAGGCAGTGTGTGTGATGGCAGTGGAGAGTGTGCGGTGAGCGTAACTGTGGGGATGATGTGTGGCAGTGTGCGTGATCGCGGTGGTGTGTGGGGGGGTGAGTGTGAAGGAGGGGGTGTCATGGGGCAGTGTGTGTGTGATGGTGGTGCAGTGTGTGTCGGTGAGCGTGATAGTGAGGGTGGTGTGTGGCAGTTTCCGTGATTTTAGTGGTGTTTGTGGCTGTGAGCGTGATGGTGGGGCTGATATGGAGCAGGTTGTGTCGGGGCGGTGGTGTGTGATGGTGGAGTGGTGTGTGGGGGTGTGCATGATGGTGGGGGTGGTGTGGGGCAGTGTGGTGGTGGTGGAATCTGTGGGGCTGAGTGTGATCGTGGGGGGTAGTATGGGGCAATGTGTGTGATGGTGGCGGAGAGTGTGGTGTTGAGTGTGACTATGGGTGTAGCATTGAGCAGTGCGAGTGAGCGTGGTGGAGTGTGTGGTGGTGAGTGTGACACTGGGGGTGGTGTGGGGCAGTGCGTATGATGGTGGTGGAGAGTGTAGTGTTGAGTGTGACTATGGGTGTAGCATTGAGCAGTGCAAGTGAGCGTGGTGGAGTGTGTGGTGGTGAGTGTGACGCTGGGGATGGTGTGGGGTAGTGTGTGTGTGAGATGGGGGTGGAGTGTGTGGGATTGAGTGTGACGTGGGGGTGGTGTGGGCCAGTGTGTGTGATCGCGGTGGTGTGTGGCAGGGTGAGCGTGAAGGAGAGGGTGGTGTGGGGTAGTGTGTGTGTGATGGTGGTGCATTGTGTGTGGGTGAGCGTGATGGTGGGAGTGGTGCAGGGCAGTGTGTGTGATGGCAGTGGAGAGTGTGCGGTGAGCGTAACTGGGGGATGAAGTGTGGCAGTGTGTGTGATCGTGGTGGAGTGTGTGGTGGTGAGTGTGACCGTGTGGATGGTTTGGGGCAGTGTGTGTGATGGTCGTTGAGTGTGTGGTGGTGAGCACGACGGTGAGGATGGTGTGGGGCAGTGTGTGTGATCGCGGTAAGCGTGATGGTGGGTATGGTGTGGGACAGCGTGTGTGATGTTGATGGACTGTGTGTGATGGTGGTGGAGTGTGTGGGGATGAGAGTGACGGTGAGGGTGGTGTGGGGCAGTGTGTGTGTGTTGGTGGTGGAGTGTGTGTGGGTGAGCGTGACGGTGGGAGTGGTGCAGGGCAGTGTGTGTGATGGCAGTGGAGAGTGTACAGTTTGCGTAACTGTGGGGATGATGTGTGGCAGTGTGTGTGATCGCGGTGGTGTGTGGGGGGGTGACCGTGAAGGAGGGGGTGGTGTGGGGCAGTGTGTGTGTGAGGTGGTGGTGCAGTGTGTGTGGGTGAGCGTGATAGTGAGACTGGGGCTGATATGGAGCAGGTTGTGTGGGGGCGGTGGTATGTGATGGAGCGGTGTGTGGAGGTGAGCGTGATGGTGGGGGTGTTGTGGGGCAGTGTGATGTTGGTGGAGTCTGTGGGGCTAAGTGTGATCGTGGGGTTGGTATGGGGTAGTGTGTGTGATGGTGGTGGAATGTGTGGGGGTGAGAGTGAAGGTGAGGGTGGTGTGAGGCAGTGTGTGTGATCGCGATGGTGTGTGGGGGTGAGCGGGATGGTGGGGGTGTTGTGGGCCAGCGTGTGTGGTGGTGGTGGACTGTGTGTGATGGTAGTAGAGTGTGTGGGGGTGAGAGTGATGGTGAGGGTGGTGTGGGGCAGTGTGTGTGTGATGGTGGTGGAGTTTGTGTGGGTGCGCGTGACGGTGGGAGTGGTGCAAGGCAGTGTGTGTGATGGCAGTGGAGAGTGTGCGGTGAGCGTAACTGTGGGGATGATGTGTGGCAGTGTGCGTGATCGCGGTGGTGTGTGGGGGGGTGAGTGTGAAGGAGGGGGTGTCATGGGGCAGTGTGTGTGTGATGGTGGTGCAGTGTGTGTCGGTGAGCGTGATAGTGAGGGTGGTGTGTGGCAGTTTCCGTGATTTTAGTGGTGTCTGTGGCTGTGAGCGTGATGGTGGGGCTGATATGGAGCAGGTTGTGTCGGGGCGGTGGTGTGTGATGGTGGAGTGGTGTGTGGGGGTGTGCATGATGGTGGGGGTGGTGTGGGGCAGTGTGGTGGTGGTGGAATCTGTGGGGCTGAGTGTGATCGTGGGGGGTAGTATGGGGCAATGTGTGTGATGGTGGCGGAGAGTGTGGTGTTGAGTGTGACTATGGGTGTAGCATTGAGCAGTGCGAGTGAGCGTGGTGGAGTGTGTGGTGGTGAGTGTGACACTGGGGATGGTGTGGGGCAGTGCGTATGATGGTGGTGGAGAGTGTAGTGTTGAGTGTGACTATGGGTGTAGCGTTGAGCAGTGCAAGTGAGCGTGGTGGAATGTGTGGTGGTGAGTGTGACGCTGGGGATGGTGTGGGGTAGTGTGTGTGTGAGATGGGGGTGGAGTGTGTGGGATTGAGTGTGACGTGGGGGTGGTGTGGGCCAGTGTGTGTGATCGCGGTGGTGTGTGGGAGGGTGAGCGTGAAGGAGAGGGTGGTGTGGGGCAGTGTGTGTGTGATGGTGGTGCATTGTGTGTGGGTGAGCGTGATGGTGGGAGTGGTGCAGGGCAGTGTGTGTGATGGCAGTGGAGAGTGTGCGGTGAGCGTAACTGGGGGATGAAGTGTGGCAGTGTGTGTGATCGTGGTGGTGTGTGGGGGGTGAGCGTGAAGGAGGGGGTGGTGTGGGGCAGTGTGTGTGTGATGGTTGTGCAGTGTGTGTGGGTGAGCCTGATAGTGAGAGTGGGGCTGATATGGAGCAGATTGTGTGGGGGCAGTGGTGTGTGATGGTGGAGCGGTGTGTGGGTGTGAGCGTGATGATGGAGTTGGTGTGCGGCAGTGTGATGGTGGTGGAGTGTGTAGGGCTGAGAGTAATCGTGGGGGTAGTATGGGGCAGTGTGTGTGATGGTGGTGGAGTGTGTGCGTGTGAGAGTGACGGTGAGTGTGGTGTGTGACAGTGTGTGTGTGATGGTGGTGGAGTGTGTGTGAGTGAGCATGACCGTGGGAGTGGTGCAGGGCAGTGTGTGTGATGGCAGTGGCGAGTGTGCGGTGAGCGTAACTGTGGGGATGATGTGTGGCAGTGTGTGAGATCGTGGTGGTGTGTGGGGGGGTTAGTGTGAAGGAGAGGGTGGTGTGGGGCAGTGTGTGTGTGATGGTAGTTCAGTGTTTGTGGGTGAGCGTGGTAGTGAGGGTGTGGCTGATATGGAGCAGGTTGTGTGGGGGCAGTGGTGTGTGATGGTGAAGCGGTGTGTGTGGGTGAGCGCGATGGTGTGGTTGGTGTGGGGCAGTGTGATGTTGGTGGAGTTTGTGTGGCTGAGAGTGATCGTGGAGGTGGTATGGGGCAGTGTGTGTGATGGTGGTGGAGTGTGAGGGCGTGAGAGTGACAGTGAGGGTGGTGTGGGGCAGTGTGTGTGTGATGGTGGTGGAGTGTGTGTGGGTGAGCGTGACGGTGGGAGTGGTGCAGGGCAATGTGTGTGATGGCAGTGGAGAGTGTGCGGTGAGCATAACTGTGGGGATGATGTGTGGCAGTGTGTGTGATCGCGGTGGTGTGTGGGGTGTGAGCGTGAGGGGGGTGGTGTGGGGCAGTGTGTGTGTGAGATGGTGGTGCAGTGTGTGTGGGTGAGCGTGATAGTGAGACTGGGGCTGATATGGAGCAGGTTGTGTGGGGGCGGTGGTGTGTGATGGTGGAGCGGTATGTGGGGGTGAGCTTGATGGTGGGCATGGTGTGCAGCAATGTGATGTTGGTGGAGTCTGTGGGGCTGAGTGTGATCGTGAGGTTAGTATGGGGCGGTGTGTGTTATGGTGGTGGAGTGTGTGGTGGTGAGTGTGACCGTGGGGATGGTTTGGGGCAGTGTGTGTGATGGTGCTGGAGTGTGTTAGGGTGAGCATGATGGTGAGGGTGTTGTGGGGCAGTGTGTGTGATCGCGGTGGTGTGTGGGGGTGAGCGTAATGGTGGGGGTGTTGTGGAACAGCGTGTGTGATGGTGGTGGACTGTGTGTGATAGTGGTGGAGTCTGTGGGGATGAGTGTGGTCGTGGGGGTGGTGGGGGGGCAGTGTGTGTGATGGTGGTGGATTGTGTGGGGGTGAGTGTGACAGTGAGCGTGGTGTGGGGCAGTGTGTGTGATCGCGGTGGTGTTTGGGTGGGTGAGCGTGAAGGAAGGGGTGGTGTGGGGCATTGTGTGTGTGATGGTGGAGTGGTGTGTGGGGGTGAGCGTGATGGTGGGGATGGTGTGGGACAGCGTGTGTGATGGTGGTGGACTGTGAGGGTTGAGTGTGACGTGGGGGTGATGTGGGGCAATATGTCTGATGGTGGAGTGTGTGGGTGGGAGCCTGTCTGTGAGTGTGCTGTTGGGCAGTGTGCGTGGTGGTAGTGGAGTGTGTGGGGTTGAGTGTGATAGTGGGGGTGGTGGAGGGCAGTTTGTGTGATGGTGGTGGAATGTGTGGTGGTGTGTGTGACCGTGGGGATGGTTTGGTGCTGTGTGTGTGATGGTGGTGGATTGTGTGGGGGTGAGCGTGACGGGAAGGGTGGTGTGGGGCAGTGTGTGTGATCGCAGTGGTGTGTGGGGGGGTGAGCGTGAAGGAGGGGGTGGTGTGGGGCAGTGTGTGTGTGATGGTGGTGCAGTGTGAGTGGGTGAGCGTGATAGTGAGCGTGGTGTGGGGCAGTGTGCATGTTGGTGGTGGTGTGTGTGGCTGTGAGCGTGATGGTGGGGGTGATATGGAGCAGGTTGCGTGGGGGCGATGCTGTGTGATGGTGGAGCCGTGTGTGGGGGTGAGCGTGAAGGTGGGAGTGGTGTGGGACAGCGTGTGTGATGGTGTGGACTGTGTGGGGTTGAGTGTGACGTGGGGTGGTGTGGGGCAATGTGTGTGATGGTGATGGAGTGTGTGGTGGTGAGCTTGACTGTGTGGTTGGTATGGGGCAGTGTGTGCCATGTTAGTGGAGAGTGTGGGTGTGAGCGTGATGGTGGCGCTGGTGTGGAGCTTGTGTTGTGAGGATGGAAGCGTGTGTGGTGTTGAGCGTGATGGTGTGGGTGGTGTGGTGCGGGTTGTGTGAGGGTGGTGGTGTGTGTGGGTGTGAGCGTGATGGTGGGGGTGGTGTGGTGCAGTATGTGTGTGATGGTGGTGCAGTGTGTGTAGGTGAGCGTGACAGTGACGGTGTGTGGGGCAGTATGAGTGATGGTGGTGGAATGTGTAGTGGTGAGCGTGACGGTGTCTGTGGTGTGGCACAGTGTGTATGAGGGTGGTGGCGTCTGTGGCTGTGATCGTGATGGTGGAGTTGGTGTGGGGCAGTGTATGTGATGGTGGTGGAGTCTGTGGGGTTGAGTATGATCGTGGGAGTGGTATGTGGCAGTGTGTGTGATGGTAGTGGAGTGTGTGGGAATGAGTGTGATAGTGAGGATGGTGGGGGGCAGTGTGTGTGATGGTGGTGGAGTGTGTGGTGGTGAGTGTGACTATGGGATGGTTTGGGGCAGTGCGTGTGACGGTGGTGGAGTGTGTGGGGTTGAGTGTGATCGTGTGGGTGAAGTTGAGCAGTGCGTGTAAGCGTGGTTGAGTGTGTGGGGGTGAGTGTGACCGTGTGGATGGTGTGGGGCAGTGCGTGTGATGGAGGTTGAGTGCGTGTGGTTGAGTCGAACGGTGGGGGTTATGTGGGGCAGTGTGTGTGATGGTGGTGGTGTGTGTGTTGGTGAGCGTGATGGTGAGGGTGATGTGGGGCAGTGCATGTCATGGTGGTAGAGTGTGTGGGTGGGAGCGTGACAGTGGGTGTGGTGTGGGACAGTGTGTGTGATGGTGGTGGAGTGTTTGCGCTGAGCCTGACAGTGAGGGTGGTGTGGGGCAGTGTGTGTGAGGGTGGTGGTGTATGTGGGTGTGAGCGTGATGGTGGGGGTTTTGTGGTGCAGTATGTGTGTGATGGTAGTGCAGTGTGTGTGGGTGAGCGTGACAGTGACGGTGTGTGGGGCAGTATGAGTGATGGTGGTGGAATGTGTAGTGGTGAGCGTGATGGTGTGGGTGGTGTGGCACAGTGTGTATGAGGGTGGTGGTGTCTGTGGCTGTGATCTTGATGGTGGAGTTGGTGTGGGGCAGTGTGTGTGATGGGAGTGGAGTGTGTAGGGTTGCGTGTGATAATGGGAGTGGTGTGGGGCAGTGTGTGTGATGGTGGTGGAGTGTGTGGTGGTGAGTGTGACTGTGGGGATGGTTTGGCGCAGTGCATGTGACGGTGGTGGAGTGTGTGGGGTTAAGTGTGATTGTGGGAGTGATGTTGAGCAGTGTCTGAAAGCGTGGTGGAATGAGTGGGGTGAGTGTGACCGTGTGGATGGTGCGGGGCAGTGCGTGTGATGGTGGTGGAGTGTGTGGGGATGAGCGTGATGGTGGGGGTTGTGTGGGGCATTGTTTGTGTTGGTGTTGGAGTGTGTGGGGATGAGTGTGATGGTGGGAGGGGAGTGGGGCAATGTGTGTGAGATGGTAGTGGAGTGTCATTGGGTGAGCGTGACCATGGGGAAGGTGTGGAGCCGTGTGTGTGATGGTGGTGGAGTATGTGGGGTTGAGTGTGATGGAGGGTGCAGTGTGGCACATTGTGTGTGATGGTGGTGGAGAGTGTAGGGGTGAGCGTGATGCTGTGGGGCTGTGTGGGTGTAGGTGGTCTAGTGTGTGGCTGTGAGCGTGAAGGTGTGGTGGTGTGGGCCAGTGTGAGTGATAATGGTGGAGAGTGTCGGGTGAGCATGATTACGTGGGTGGTGTGGGGCAGTGTGTGCGATGTTAGTGGAGAGTTTGAGTGTGAGCGTAATGATGGGGTTGGTGTGTGGCAGTGTGTGTGAGGGTGGTGGTGTGTGCGGCAGTGAGCGTGACGGTAGGGGTGGTGTGGGGCAGAGTGTGTGTGATGGTGGTGCAGTGTGTGTGGGTGAGCGTAACAGTGAGGGTGGTGTGCTGCAGTGTGAGTGATGGTGGTGGAATATGTAGGGGTGAGCATGATGGTGTAGGTGGTGTGGGGCAGTTTGTGTGCAATAGTAGTGGAGTGTGTGGGTGTGAGCGTGGTGTGGGGCAGTGTGTGTGATGGTGGGGGCGTGTGTGGCTGTGATCGTGATTGTGTGGGTGGTTTGGGGCAGGTTGTGTGGGGGTGGTGGCGTGTGGGTGTCAGCGTGACAGTGGGGGTAGTGTGGGGCAGTGTGTGTGTGATGGTGGTGCAGTGCATGTTGGTGAGCGTGACAGTGAGGGTGGTGTGGGGCCGTATGAGTGATGGTGGTGGAATGTGTCGGGCTGAGCATGACGGTGTGGGTGGTGTGGGGCAGTGTGTTTGAGGGTGGTGGCGTGTGTGACTGTGCGCATGATGGTGGGGGTGATGTGGGGCAGGTTGTGATGGGGCAGTGGTGTGTGATGGTGGTGGAATGTGTCGGGCTGAGCATGACGGTGTGGGTGGTGTGGGGCAGTGTGTTTGAGGGTGGTGGCGTGTGTGACTGTGCGCATGATGGTGGGGGTGATGTGGGGCAGGTTGTGATGGGGCAGTGGTGTGTGATGGTGGTGCACTGTGTCGGGGTGAGCATGAAGGTGGCGTAGTGTGGGGCAGTATGTGTGAAGGCGGTGGAGTATGTGGGGATGAGTGTGACAGTGGGGATGGTGTGGGTCAGTGCGTGTGATGGTGGCGGAGTGTATGGGGTTGAGTGTGACGGTGGGGGTTGTGTGGGGCAGTATATGTGATGGCGGTGGAGTGTGTGTCAGTGAGCGTGACGGTGAGGGTAGTGTGGGGCAGTGTGTGAGATGGTGGTGGAGTGTGTGTGGGTGAGCGTGACGGTGGGGGTGTTGTGGGGCATTGTTTCTGATGGTGGTGGAGAGTGTGGGTGTGAGCGTGACCGTGGGGATGGTGTGGGGCAGTGCATGTGATGGTGGTGGGGTATGTGGGGTAGAGTGTGACGGTGGTTGTAGTGAGGCAATGTGTGTTTGATGGTGGCAGAGAGTGTAGGGGAGAGCGTGATGCTGGAGGTGGTGTGGGGCAGTGTGTGTGAGGAGGTGGAGACTGTGGGGTTGAGTGTGACGGTGGGAGTGGTGTGGCGCAGTGTGTGTGATGGTGGTGGTGTGTGTGGCTGTGAGCGTGATGGTGGGGGTGATGTGGGGCAGGTTGTGAGGGTGTGGTGGTGTGTGATGGTAATGGAGTGTGTGGGTCGGAGCATGATGGTGTGGTGGTGTGGGGCAGTGTGAGTGATAATGGTGGAGAGTGTGGGGTGAGCGTGACTATGCGGGTGGTGTGGGGCAGTGTGTGCAATGTTAGTGGAGAGTGTGGGTGTGAGTGTGATAGTGGGGTTGATGTGTGGCAGTGTGTGTGAGGGCGGTGGTGTGTGTGTGGGGGGTGAGTGTTACGGTGGGGGGTGGAGTGGGGCAGAGTGTGTTTGATGGTGGTGCAGTGTGCGTGAGTGAGCGTGACAGTGAGGGTGGTGTGGGGCAGTGTGAGTGATGGTGGTGGAATATGTAGGGGTGAGCGTGACGGTGTGGGTGGTTTGTTGCAGTGTGTGTGAAATAGTAGTGCAGTGTGTGGGTGTGAGCGTGATGGTGGGGGTGGTGTGGGGCAATGGGTGTGATGGTGGTGGCATGTGTGGCTGTGAACGTGATGGTGGACATGGTTTGGGGCAGGTTGTGTGAGGGTGGTGGTGTGTGCGGGGGTTGAGCGTGATGGTGGGGGTGGCGTGGGGCAGTGTGTGTGTGTGTTGGTGGTGCAGTGTGAGTGGGTGAGTGTGATAGTGAGCGTGGTGTGGGGCAGTGTGCGTGTTGGTGGTGGTGTGTGTCCGGCTGAGCGTGACAGTGTGGGTAGCGTGGGGCAGTGTGTTTGAGGGTGATGGCATGTGTGACTGTGCGCATGATGGTGGGGGTGATGTGGGGCAGGTTGTGAGGGGGCGGTGGTGTGTGATGGTGGTGCGCTGTGTGGGGGTGAGCATGAAGATGGGATAGTGTGGGGCAGGTTGTGTGAGGGTGGTGGAATGTGTCGGGCTGAGCGTGATGGCGTGGGTGGTGTGAGGCAGTGTGTGTGAGGGTGCTGGCGTGTGTGGCTGTGAACGTGATAGTGGGGGTGATGTGGGGCAGGTTGAGAGGGGCGGTGGTATGTGATGGTGGTGCGGTGTGTGGGGGTGAGCGTGATGGTGGGTATGGTGTTGGGCAGTGTGTGTGATGGTGGTGGAGTGTGTGGAGGTGAGCGTGACAGTGGGGGTGGTGTAGGGCAGTGTGTGCGTGATGGTGGTGGAGTGTGTGGGTGTGAGCGTGACTGTGGGGATGGTGTGGAGCAGTGTGTGTGATTGTGGTGGAGTGCATGGTGGTGGGTTTGATGGTGGAGAGTTTTGGGACAGTGTGCATGATGGTTTTGCAGTGTGTGGGGGTGAGCGTGACGGTGGGGATGGTGTGGGGCATAGTGGGTAATAATGTTGGAGTGGGTGGGATGAGCGTGAGAGTGTGGGGAGGTATGTGTGAAGGTGGTTAATTAAGAGGCGAGCGAGATGGTGGGACGGTGTGGGGGAGTGAAGATGACTGCGGTGGAGAGCGTGAGGGTGAGCATGACGGTGAGGTTGGTTTAGGGCAGTGTTTGTGAGTGATGCTCGTTTTTTACGTGGTGGTGAGCATGACGTGGGTATGGTGTGGGGCAGAGTATGAGATGGTGGTTGAGTGTGTGGTGGTGTGCGTGACGGTGGGTATGGTGTTGGACAGTGTGTGTGATGGTGGTGGAATATGTGGGGGTGAGTGTGACGATGACGGTGGTGTGGGGCAGTGGGTCTGATGGTGGTTGAGTGTGTGGTGGTGAGCGTGATGATGGAGGTGATGTGGCACATTGCATGTGATGGTGGTGGAGTGTGTGGTGGTGGTCGTGATGGTGGGTGTGGTGGGTGGCATTGAATGTGATGGCGGTGGAGTGTGTGGTGGTGAGCGTGACAGTGGGTGTGGTGTGTGGCATTGTATGTGATGGTGGTGGAGTGTGTGATGGTGAGCACGATGGTGGGTGTGGTGTGGGGCAGTGTGTGTGATGGTGGTGGAGTGTGTGCGGATGATTGTGACAATGAGGGTGGTATGGGGCAGTGTATGTGAGGGTGGAGGAGATGTTGGGGCGTGTGCGATGGTGGGGGTGGTATGGGAAAATGTATGTGATGGTGCTGGAGTGTGCAGAGGTGAGCGTGAATGTGGGGAGGTGTGGGGCAGTGTGTGTGATGGTGGTGGAGTGTGTGGGGGAGAGCGTGAGGTTGAGGGTGGTGTCTAGCTTTGTGTGTGATGGTGGTGGAGTGTGTGGTGACGAGTGTGACGGTGGGGGTGGTTTGGGGCAGTGTGTGTGATGGTGGTGGAGTGCGTGGGTGTGAGCTTGACGGTGAGAGTGGAGTGGATCAGAGCGTGTGATGGTGGTGGAGTGTGTGGGGGGTGAGCATGACGGTGAGAGTGGTGAGGGGCAGTGTGTTTGATGATGTTGGAGTGTGTGGGAGTGAGCGTGACGGTGATGGTGGTGTGAGGCACTGTGCGTGATTGTGGTGGAATGTGTGGTAGTGGGTTTGACGGTTGGGTAGTTTTGTGGCAGTATGCAAGATGGTTTTGGAATGTGTTGGAGTGAGCGCGACTGTGGCTGTGGTGTGTGGCATTGTATATGATGATGGTGGAGTGTTTGGTGGTGAGCGCGATGATGGAGAGTGGTGGAGGGTGTGCGGATGAATGTTACAGTGGGGGTCGTTTGGGGCAGTGTGTGATGGTGGTGGAGTGTGTGGGTGCGATGGTGTCGGTGGGAGTGGAGTGGGGCAGTGTGTGTGCTGGTAGTGAAGTGTGTGCGGGTGAGTGTGACCGAGGGGATGGTGTAGGGGAGTGCGTGTGATGGTCGTGGAGTATGTGGTGTTGGGTGTGACTGTGGATGTAGTGTGCCACAGTGTGTGTGTGATGGTGGTGGAGTGTGTGAGGGTGAGGGTGATGGTGGGGGTGGTGTGGTTCAGTGTATCTGATCGTGGTCATATGTGTGGCAGTGAGCGTGAGGGTGGGGATGGGGTCGGGCAGTGTGTGTGAGGGTGGTGTAGTGTGTGGGGGAGAGCGTGACAGTGAATGCGATAGTAGTGGTGAGTGTGGGTGTGAGCGTAATGGTGGGGGTGGTGTGGGGCAGTGTGTGTGATGTTGGTGGCGTGTGTGGCTGTGAGCTTGATGGCGGAGGTGATGTGGGGCAGTTTGTGTGGGTGCGGTGGTGTGTGATGCTTTTGCAGTATGTGGGAGTGAGCGTGATGGTGGGGGTGGTGTGGGACAGCGTATGTGAGGGTGGTGGAGTGTCTGGGGTTGAGTGTGACGGATGGGGCTGGTTTGGGGCAGTGTGTGTGATGGTGATGGAATGTGTGGGGGAGAGTGTGATGGTGAACGTGGTGTGGGGCAGTGTATGTGATGACGGTGGAATGTGTTGGGGGTGAGCGTGACGTTGGGGTTGGTGTGGGGTAGTTTGTGTGATGGTGGTGGATTGTGTCGGGGAGAGCGTGACAGTGAGAGTGGTGTGGGGCAGTGTGTGTGATGATGGTGGAGTGGGTTGGGGGTGAGCATGACGTTGGGGGTGGTGTGGGGCATTTTGTGTGAGGGTGAGTGTGACCGCAGGGATGGAGTAGGGGAGTGCGTGTGATGGTGGTGGAGTATGTGGTGTTGAGTGTGACAGTGGGTGTAGTGTGCCACAGTGTCTGTGATGGTGTTGGAGTGTGTGAGGGTGAGCGTGATGGTGGGGGCGGTGTGGTTCAGTGTATCTGATGGTGGTCGTATGTGTGGCGGAGAGCATGATGATGGGGATGGTGTCGGGCAGTGTGTGTGAGGGTGGTGTAGTGTGTGGCGGTGGTGTGGGGCAGTGTGTGTGAGGGTGGTGTAGTGTGTGGCGGTGAGCGTGATGGTGGGGTGGTGTGTGGCAGTGTGTGTGATGTTGGTGGCTTGTGTGGCTGTGAGCGTGACAGTGTGGGCGACGTGGCGCACCTTGTGTGGGGCGTTGTGTGATGGTTGTGCAGTATGTCGGAGTGAGCATGATGGTGGGGGTGGTGTGGGACAGCGTGTATGAGGGTGGTGGAGTGTGTGGGTTTGAGTGTGACGGTGGGGTTGGTGTGGGGCAGTGCGTGTGATGGTGGTTGAGTGTGTGGTGGTGAGCGCGACGGTGGGTGTGGTGTGTGGCATTGTATGTAGTGGTGGTTGAGTGTGTGGTGGTGTGTGTGACGGTGGGTATGGTGTGGGGCAGTGTGGGTATTGGTGGTCGAACGTGTGGGACTGAGTGTGACGGAGACAGTGGTGTGGGGCAGCGTGAGTAATGCTCGTTTTGTATGTGGCGGTGAACGTGACGGAGGGTATGATGTGGGGCAGTGTATGTGGTGCGGTTGAGTGTGTGGTGGTGTGCGAGACGGTGGGTATGGCGTGGGGCAGTATGGGTGATGGTGGTTGAATGTGTGGGGCTGAGTGTGACGGTGACAGTGACGTTTTGTATGTGGCGGTGAGCGTGGTGGTGGGTATAGTGTGGAGCAGTGGGTGTGATGGTGGTTGAGTGGCTGCTGGTGAGTGCAATGGCGGGTGTGGTGGGGGCAGAGTGTGTGTGTGATGGTGGTGGAGTGTGTCAGGGTGAGTGTGATGGTAGTGTGGGGCAGTGTGTGTGAACGTGGTTGAGTGTGTGGTGGTGTGCATGACGGTGGGTGTGGTGTGGGGCAGTGTGCCTGATGGTGGTGGAGTGTGTGGGGGAGAATGCGATGGTGGGGTGGTGTGGTGGATTGTGTGTGATAGCTTTGGAGTGTGTGGGTGTGAGCGTTATGGTGGGGGTGGTGTGTGGCAGTGTGTGTGATGGTGGTGGAGTGTGTGGGGTTGAATGTGACGTTGGGAGTGGTGTGGGGCAGTGTCTGTGATGGTGTTGGAGTGTGTAGAGTTGAGTGTGACGGTGGGGGTGGTGTGGGGCAGTGTGTGTGATGGTGGTGGAGTGTGTGGGATTGAATGTGACGTTGGGAGTGGTGTGGGGCAGTGTCTGTGATGGTGGTGGATTATGTAGAGTTGAGTGTGACAGTGGGGGTGGTGTGGGACAGTGTGTGTGATGCTAGTGTAGTGTGAGGGGGTGAGCGCGATTGTGAGGGTTGCGTGGGGCAGTGTGTGTGATAATTGTGGAGTATGTGATGGTGGGCTTGACGATGGGGGAAGTGTGGGGCAGTTTGCGTGATGGTGGTAGAGTGGGCTGGGGTGAGTGTGAAGATGGGGGGATTGTGGGGTAGTATGTGTTATGGTGGTGGAGTGTCTGGGGAGCGTGTGATGGTATGGCTGGTGTGGAGCAGTGTGTGTGAGATGGTGGTGCATTGGGTGGGAGTGAGCATGAGGGTGAAGGTGTTGTGGGGCAGTGTGATATGGTGGTGGAGTGTGTGAGGGTGAGGGTGATGGTGGGGGTGGTGTGGTTCAGTGTGTCTGATCATGGTTATATGTGTGGCAGTGAGCGTGATGGTGGGGATGGTGTCGTCCAGTGTGTGTGAGGGTGGTGTAGTGTGTGGGTGTGAGCGTGATGGTGGGGGTGGTGTGGGGCAGTGTGTGTGATATTGGTGGCGTGTGTGGCTGTGAGCTTGATTGTCGAGGTGATGTGGGGTAGTTTGTGTTGGGGCGGTGGTGTGTGATGCTTGTGCAGTATGTGGGAGTGAGTGTGATGGTGGGGGTGGTGTGGGACAGCGTATGTGAGGGTGGTGGAGTGTCTGGGGTTGAGTGTGACGGATGGGGCTGGTTTGGGGCAGTGTGTGTGATGGTGGTGGAGTGTGTGGGGGAGACCGTGATGGTGAGCGTGGTGTGGGGCAGTGTATGTGATGATGTGGAATGTGTTGGGGGTGAGCGCGACGTTAGGGTTGGTGTGGGGCAGTGTATGTGATGGTGGTGGATTGTGTGGGTGAGAGCGTGACGGTGAGAGTGGTGTGGGGCAGTGTGTGTGATGATGGTGGAGTGTGTTGGGGGTGAGCGTGACTATGGGGGTGGTGTGAGGCATTGTGTGTGATGGTGGTGGAGGGTGTGGGAATGAATGTGACAGTGAGGGTCGTTTGGGCCAGTGTGTGTGATGGTGTTGAAATGTGTGGGGCTGAGTGTGACGGTGACGGTGGTGTGGGGCAGTGTGAGTGATGTTCGTTTTGTATGTGGCGGTGAATGTGACGGAGGGTATGGTAGTGGGGCAGTGTATGTGGTGTGGTTGAGTGTGTGGTAGTGTGCATGATGGTGGGTAAGGTGTAGGACAGTGTGGGTGATGGTGGTTGAGTGGCTGCTGGTGAATGCAATGGTAGGTGTGGTGGGGGCAGTGTGTGTGATGGTGGTGGAATGTGTCGGGATGAGTGTGATGGTGGGGTGGTGTGGGGCAGTGTGTGTGATGGTGGTTGAGTGTGTGGTGCTGTGCGTGACGGTGAGTGTGGTGTTGGACAGTGTGTGTGATGGTGGTGGAGTGTGTGGTTGTGAGAGTGATGGTGAAAGTGGAGTGGATCATTATGTGTGATGGTGATGCAGTGTGTAGAGGTGAGCGTGATGGTGATGTTGGTGTGATGCAGTGTGTGTGATGGTGGTGGAGTGTGATGCAGTGATCGTGATTGTGGTGGAGTGTGTGGTGGTCGGTTTGTCCGTGCGGGAGTTTTGGGGCAGTGTGTGTGATGGTGTTGGAGTGAGTGTGGAGAGCGCGAGAGTGTGAGGCATTGTGTGTGAGGGTGGGGGTGGTGAGGGGGAGTATCTGTAATGGTGGTGGAGTGTGTGGGGGTTAGCGCGATGTTTAGGGTGGTGTGGGGCAGTGTGTATGACGGTGGTGGAGTGTGCAGAGGTGACCGTGAGAGTGAGAGTGTTGTGGGGCAGCTTGTGTGATGGTTGTGTGTGTGAGGGTGAGCGTGACAGTGAGGTTGGTGTGTGGCAGTGTGAGTGACGGTGATGGAATGTGTGAGAGTGAGTGTGACAGTGGGGTTGGTGTGGAGCAGTGTGTGTGACAGTGGTAGAGTATGTGGTGGTTAGCGTGATGGTGGGTGTGGTGTGGGGCAGTGTGTGTGATGGTGGTGTATTGTGTGGGGGAGAGCGTGACGGTGAGGGTGGTGTGGGACAGTGTATCTGATGATGGTGGAATGTGTTGGGGGTGAGCGTGACGTTGGGATGGTGTGGGGCAGTGCGTGTGATGGTGGTGGTTTGTTTGGGGGAGAGCGTGATGGTGAGAGTGGTGTGGGGCAGTGTGTGTGATGATGGTGGAGTGTGTTGGGGGTGAGCGTGACGTTGGGGGTGGTGTGGGGCATTATGTGTGATGGTGGTGGAGGGTGTGGGGATGAATGTGACAGTGAGGGTCGTTTGGGCCAGTTTGTGTGATGTTGGTGAAATGTGTGGGTGTGAGCGTGAGGGCGAGGGTGGTGTCTAGCTTTGTGTGTGATGGTGGTGGAGTGTGTGGTGATGAGTGTGATGATCGTAGTGGAGTGGGGCAGTGTGTGTGATGGTAGTGAAGTGTCTGAGGGTGAGTGTGACCGCAGGGATGGAGTAGGGGAGTGCGTGTGATGGTGGTGGAGTATGTGGTGTTGAGTGTGACAGTGGGTGTAGTGTGCCACAGTGTCTGTGATGGTGTTGGAGTGTGTGAGGGTGAGCGTGATGGTGGTTCAGTGTATCTGATGGTGGTCGTATGTGTGGCAGAGAGCATGATGATGGGGATGGTGTCGGGCAGTGTGTGAGAGTGGTGTAGTGTGTGGCGATGAGCGTGATGGTGGGGGTGGTGTGGGGCAGTGTGTGTGATGTTGGTGGCTTGTGTGGCTGTGAGCGTGATGGTGCGGGTGATGTGGGGCAATTTGTGTGGGGCATTGTGTGATGGTTGTGCAGTAAGTTGGAGTGAGCATGATGGTGGGGGTGGTGTGGGACAGCGTGTGTGAGGGTGGTGGAGTGTGTGGGTTTGAGTGTGACGGTGGGGTTGGTGTGGGGCAGTGCGTGTGATGGTGGTTGAATGTGTGGTGGTGAGCGCGACGGTGGGTGTGGTGTGTGGCATTGTATGTAGTGGTGGTTGAGTGTGTGGTGGTGTGTGTGACGGTGGGTATGATGTGGGACAGTGTGGGTATTCGTGGTCGAATGTGTGGGACTGAGTGTGACGGCGACAGTGGTGTGGGGCAGTGTGAGTGATGCGCGTTTTGTATTGGCGGTGAACGTGACGGAGGGTATGGTGTGGGGCAGTGTATGTGTTGTGGTTGAGTGTGTGGTGGTGTGCGTGACGGTGGGTATGGTGTGGGGCAGTGTGTGTGATGGTGGTGCGTGATGTGGGGGTGAGCGTGATGGTGAGGTTGTTGTAGGGCAGTGTTTGTGTGAGAGTGGTGGAGTGTGGGATGTGAGCATGACGGTGAGGTTTGTGTGGGTCAGTGTGTGTGATGGTACTGCATTGGGTCGGTGTGAGCATGACGGTGGGGGTGGTGTGAGGCAGTGTGTGTGATGGCGGTGGAGTGTGAGGGGTTGAGAGTGATGGTGAGTATGTATGATAGTTGTGCAGTGTGTGATGGTGGGCTTGACGATGGGAGAAGTGTGGGGCAGTGTGCGTGATGGTGGTAGAGTGGGCTGGGGAGAGTGTGACGATGTGGGCAGTGTGGGGTAGTATGTGTGTTGGTGGTGGAGTGTCTGGGGGTGAATATGACGGTATGGCTGGTGTGGGGCAGTGTGTGTGATGGTGGGGCAGTGTGTGTGATGGTGGTGCAGTGGGTGGGAGTGAGCATGAGGGTGAGGGTGTTGTGGGGCAGTGTATGATATGGTGGTGGAGTGTGTGTGTGTGTGGAGCATGACGGGGTGGTGTGGGGCAGCTTGTGAGATAGTGGTGGATATGTTTGCGTGTGAACTTGACGGTGAGGGTGGAGGAGTGTGTTGGGGTGAGCATGATGGTGTGGGTGGTATAGGGCAGTATGTGCGATGGTGGTGGAGTGTGTGGGGGTGAGTGTGACGGTGGTGTGGTGTGGAGCAGTGCATGTGATGGTGGTGGAGTGTGTGGTTTTGAGCGTGATGGTTGGTGTGATGTGGTGGTGTGCGTGGGTGTGAGCTTGACGGTGAGAGTGGTGAGGGGCAGTGTGTTTGATGATGTTGGAGTGTGTGGGAGTGAGCGTGACAGTGATGGTGGTGTGAGGCAGAGTGCGTGATTGTGGTGGAGTGTGTGGTAGTGGGTTTGACGGTTGGGTAGTTTTGTGGCAGTATGCAAGATGGTTTTGGAGTGTGTTGGAGTGAGCGCGACTGTGGCTGTGGTGTGTGGCATTGTATATGATGATGGTGGATTGTCTGGTGGTGACCGCGATGATGGAGAGTGGTGGAGGGTGTGCGGATGAATGTGACAGTGGGGGTCGTTTGGGGGCAGTGTGTGATTGTGGTGGAGTGTGTGTGTGCGATGGTGTCGGTGGGAGTGGAGTGGGGCAGTGTGTGTGATGGTAGTGAAGTGTGTGCGGGTGAGTGTGACCGAGGGGATGGTGTAGGGGAGTGCGTGTGATGGTCGTGGAGTATGTGGTGTTGGGTGTGACTGTGGATGTAGTGTGCCACAGTGTGTGTGATGGTGGAGGAGTGTTTGAGGGTGAGGGTGATGGTGGGGATGGTGTGGTTCAGTGTATCTGATCGTGGTCATATGTGTGGCAGTGAGCGTGACGGTGGGGATGGTGTCGGGCAGTGTGTGTGAGGGTGGTGTAGTGTGTGGGGGAGAGCGTGACAGTGAATGCGATAGTAGTGGTGAGTGTGGGTGTGAGCGTAATGGTGGGTGTGGTGTGGGGCAGTGTGTGTGATGTTGGTGGCGTGTGTGGCTGTGAGCTTGATGGTGGAGGTGATGTGGGGCAGTTTGTGTGGGTGCGGTGGTGTGTGATGCTTGTGCAGTATGTGGGAATGAGCATGATGGTGGGGGTGGTGTGGGACAGCGTATGTGAGGGTGGTGGAGTGTCTGGGGTTGAGTGTGACGGATCGGGCTGGTTTGGGGCAGTGTGTGTGATGGTGGTGGAATATGTGGGGGAGAGCGTGATGGTGAACGTGGTGTGGGGCAGTGTATGTGATGACGGTGGAATGTGTTGGGGTAAGCGTGACGTTGGGGTTGGTGTGGGGCAGTGTGTGTGATGGTGGTGGATTGTGTCGGGGAGAGCGTGACAGTGAGAGTGGTGTGGGGCAGTGTGTGTGATGATGGTGGAGTGTGTTGGGGGTGAGCATGACGTTGGGGGTGGTGTGGGGCATTGTGTGTGATGGTGGTGGAGGGTGTGGGAATGAATGTGACAGTGAGGTCGTTTGGGCCAGTGTGTGTGATGGTGTTGAAATGTGTGGGGCTGAGTGTGACGGTGACGTTGGTGTGGGGCAGTGTGAGTGATGTTCGTTTTGTATGTGGCGGTGAACGTGACGGAGGGTATGGTGTGCGGCAATGTATGTGGTGTGGTTGAGTGTGTGGTAGTGTGCATGATGGTGGGTAAGGTGTGGGGCAGTGTGGTTGATGGTGGTTGAGTGGCGGCTGGTGAATGCAATGGTAGGTGTGGTGGAGGCAGTGTGTGTGATGGTGGTGGAATGTGTTGGGGTGAGTGTGATGGTGGTGTGGTGTGGGACAGTGTGTGTGATGGTGGTTGAGTGTGTGGTGGTGTGCATGACGGTGAGTGTGGTGTGGGGCAGTGTGTGTGATGGTGGTGGAGTTTGTGGGAGTCAGTGTGATGGTGGGGTGGTGCGGGGCATTGTGTGTGATGGTGGTGGAGTGTGTGGGGTTAAGTGTGACGTTGGGGTTGGTGTGGGGCAGTGTGTGTGATAGTAATAGAGTGTGGGTGTGAGCGTGATGGTGGGGTGGTGTGGGACAGTGTGTGTGATGGTGGTGGAGTGTGTGGTTGTGAGAGTGACGGTGAAAGTGGTGTGGATCATTATGTGTGATGGTGATGCAGTGTGTAGAGGTGAGCGTGACGGTAATGCTGGTGTGATGCAATGTGTGTGATGGTGGTGGAGTGTGATGCAGTGATCGTGATTGTGGTGGAGTGTGTGGTGGTCGGTTTGTCCGTGCGGGTGTTTTGGGGCAGTGTGCGTGATGGTGTTGGAGTGAGTGTGGAGAGTGCGTGAGGGTGGAGTATCTGTAAGGGTGGTGGAGTGTGTTGGGGTGGAATGTTGAGGGTGGTGTGGGGCAGTGTGTGTGACGTTGGTGGAATGTGCAGAGGTGAGAGTGAGGGTGAGTGTGTTGTGGGGCAGCTTGTGTGATGGTTGTGTGTGTAAGGGTGAGCGTGACAGTGAGGTTGGTTTTTGGCAGTGTGAGCGATGGTGATGGAATGTGTGAGAGTGAGTGTGACAGTGGGGTTGGTGTGGAGAAGTGTGTGTGACAGTGGTAGAGTATGTGGTGGTTAGCGTGATGGTGGGTGTGGTGTGGGGCAGTGTGTGTGATGGTGGTGTATTGTGTGGGGGAGAGCGTGACGGTGAGGGTGGTGTGGGGCAGTGTGTGTGATGATGGTGGAATGTGTTGGGGGTGAGCGTGACGTTGGGATGGTGTGGGGCAGTGTGTGTTATGGTGGTGGATTGTGTGGGGGAGAGCGTGACGGTGAGAGTGGTGTGGGGCAGTGTGTGTGATGATGGTGGAGTGTGTTGGGGGTGATCGTGACGTTGGGGGTGGTGTGGGGCATTTTGTGTGATGGTGGTGGAGGGTGTGGGGATGAATGTGACAGTGAGGGTCGTTTGGGCCAGTTTGTGTGATGGTGGTGAAATGTGTGGGTGTGAGCGTGAGGGTGAGGGTGGTGTCTAGTTTTGTGTGTGATGGTGGTGGAGTGTGTGGTGATGAGTGTGACGGTCGTAGTGGAGTGGGGCAGTGTGTGTGATGGTAGTGAAGTGTCTGAGGGTGAGTGTGACCGCAGGGATGGAGTAGGGGAGTGCGTGTGATGGTGGTGGAGTATGTGGTGTTGAGTGTGACAGTAGGTGTAGTGTGCCACAGTGTCTGTGATGGTGTTGGAGTGTGTGAGGGTGAGCGTGATGGTGGGGGCGGTGTGGTTCAGTGTATCTGATGGTGGTCGTATGTGTGGCGGAGAGCATGATGATGGGGATGGTGTCGGGCAGTGTGTGTGAGAGTGGTGTAGTGTGTGGCGGTGAGCGTGATGGTGGGGGTGTTGTGGGGCAGAGTGTGTGAGGGTGGTGTAGTGTGTGGCGGTGAGCGTGATGGTGGGGGTGGTGTGGGGCAGTGTGTGTGATGTTGGTGGCTTGTGTGGCTGTGAGCTTGATCGTCGAGGTGATGTGGGGTAGTTTGTGTTGGGGCGGTGGTAATGGTGGTGGAGTGTGGGGGGTTAGCGCGATGTTGAGGGTGGTGTGGGGCAGTGTGTATGACGGTGGTGGAGTGTGCAGTGGTGAGCATGAGAGTGAGAGTGTTGTGGGGCAGCTTGTGTGATGGTTGTGTATGTGAGGGTGAGCGTGACAGTGAGGTTGGTGTGTGGCAGTGTGAGTGATAGTGATGGAATGTGTGAGAGTGAGTGTGACAGTGGGGTTGGTGTGGAGAAGTGTGTGTGACAGTGGTGGAGTATGTGGGGGTTAGCGTGATGGTGGGTGTGGTGTGGGGCAGTGTGTGTGATGGTGGTGTATTGTGTGGGGGAGAGCGTGATGGTGAGGGTGGTGTGGTTCAGTGTATCTGATGGTGGTCGTATGTGTGGCGGAGAGCATGATGATGGGGATGGTGTCGGGCAGTGTGTGTGAGGGTGGTGTAGTGTGTGGCGGTGAGCGTGATGGTGGGGTTGGTGTTGGGCATTGTGTGTGATGTTGGTGGCTTGTGTGGCTGTGAGCGTGATGGTGCGGGTGATGTGGGGCAATTGTGTGGGGCGTTGTGTGATGGTTGTGCAGTAAGTTGGAGTGAGCGTGATGGTGGGGGTGGTGTGGGACAGCGTGTGTGAGGGTGGTAGAGTGTGTGGGTTTGAGTGTGACGGTGGGGTTGGTGTGGGGCAGTGCGTGTGATGGTGGTTGAATGTGTGGTGGTGAGCGCGACGGTGGGTGTGGTGTGTGGCATTGTATGTCGTGGTGGTTGAGTGTGTGGTGGTGTGTGTGACGGTGGGTATGGTGTGGGACAGTGTGGGTATTCGTGGTCGAATGTGTGGGACTGAGTGTGACGGAGACAGTGGTGTGGGGCAGTGTGAGTGATGCTCGTTTTGTATTGGCGGTGAACGTGACGGAGGGTATGGTGTGGGGCCGTGTATGTGTTGTGGTTGAGTGTGTGGTGGTGTGCGTGACGGTGGGTATGGTTTGGGGCAGTGTGGGTGATGCTGGTCGAATGTTTGCGGCTGAGTATGGCCGTAACGGTGACGTTTCGTATGTGGCGGTGAGCGTGGTGGTGGGTATAGAGTGGGGCAGTGGATGTGATGGTGGTTGAGTGGCTGCTGGCGAGTGCAATGGCGGGTGTGGTGTAGGGCAGTGTGTGTGTGATGGTGGTGGAGTGTGTCAGGGTGAGTGTGATGGTGGGGTGGGGCAGTGTGTGTGATGGTGGTTGAGTGTGTGGTGGTGTGCATGACGGTGGGTGTGGTGTGGGGCAGTGTGCGTGATGGTGGTGGAGTTTGTGGGGTAGAATGCGATGGTGGGGTGGTGTGTGTGTGATAGCTTTGGAGTGTGTGGGTGTGACGTGATGGTGGGGGTGGTGTGGGGCAGTGTGTGTGATGGTGGTGGAGTGTGTAGAGTTGAGTGTGACGGTAGGTGTGGTGTGGCATAGTGTGTGTGATAGTTGTGGTGTGTGTGATGGTGAGCTTGACGATGGGGCAAGTGTGGGGCAGTGTGCGTGATGGTGGTAGAGTGGGCTGGGGTGAGTGTGACGATGGGGGCATTGTGGGGTAGTATGTGTGATGGTGGTGGAGTGTCTGGGGGTGTGTGTGACGGTATGGTTGGTGTGGAGCAGTGTGTGTGATGGTGGTGCAGTGGGTGGGAGTGAGCATGAGTGTGAGGGTGTTGTGGGGCAGTGTGTGATATGGTGGTGGTGTGTGTGCATGTGGAGCGTGACGGGGTGGTATGGGGCAACGTGTGTGATGCTGGTGGATGTGTGTGGTTGTGAACGTGACGGTGAGGTTGCAGGAGTGTGTGGGGGTGAGCGTGATGGTGTGGGTGGTATAGGGCAGTATGTGTGATGGTAGTGGAGTGTGTGGGGGTGAGTGTGACGGTCGAGGTAGTGTGGGGCAGTGTGTACGATGGTGGTGAAGTGTGTGCAGTTGAGTGTGACATTGGGTATGTTGTGGGGCAGTGCATGCGATGGTGGTGGAGTGTGTGTTTTTGAGCATGATGGTTGGTGTGATGTGGTGGAGTGTGTGGTGATGTGGTTGATGTGGTGAGCGTGACGGTGAGGTTGGTGAGGGGCATTGTAAGTGATGGTGGTGGAGTGTGTGGTGGTCAGTGTGATAGTGGGTGTGGTGTAGGGCAGTGTGTGCGATGATGGTGAAGTGTATGGTGGTGAACGTGATGGTGGGTGTGCTGTGTGGCATTGTATGCGATGGTGGTGGAGTGTGTGGGGGTGAGCGTGACGGAGGGCGTGCTGTGGGACAGTGTATGTGGTGGTGCTGGAGTGTGCAGTGGTGAGCGTGACGGTGGGGTGGTGTGGAGCAGTGTGTGCGATGATGGTGGAGTGTGACGCAGTGATCATGATTGTGGTGGAGTGCGTGGTGGTGGGTTTGACAGTGCGGGAGTTTTGGGGCAGTGTGCGTGATGGTGTTGGAGTGAGTGGGGTGAGCGCGAGAATGTGGGGCATTGTGTGTGAGGGTGGGCTTGTTGAGGGGGAATGTGTGTAATGGTGGTGGAGTATGTGGGGGTGAGCGTGAGGGTGAGAGTGTTGTGGGGCAACTTGTGTGATGGTTGTGTGTGAGGGTGAGCGTGACGGTGAGTTTGGTGTGTGGCAGTGTGAGTGATGGTAGTGGAATGTGTGGGGCTGAGTGTGACGGTGACGGTGGTGTGGGGCAGTGGGTGTGATGGTGGTTGAGTGTATGGTGGTGAGCACGACGGTGGGTGTGGTAAGTGGCATTAAATGTCATGATAGTGGAGTGTCTGGTGGTGAGCGCAATGGTGGGTGTGGTGTGGGGCAGTGTGTGTGATGGTGGTGCGTGATGTGGGGGTGAGCGTGATGGTGAGGTTGTTGTAGGGCAGTGTTTGTGTGAGAGTGGTGGAGTGTGGGATGTGAGCGTGACGGTGAGGTTTGTGTGGGTCAGTGTGTGTGATGGTACTGCATTGTGTGGGTGTGAGCATGACGGTGGGGGTGGTGTGAGGCAGTGTGTGTGATGGCGGTGGAGTGTGAGGGGTTGAGAGTGATGGTGAGTATGTGTGATAGTTGTGGAGTGTGTGATGGTGGGCTTGACGATGGGGGAAGTGTGGGGCAGTGTGCATGATGGTGGTAGAGTGGGCTGGGGAGAGTGTGACGATGGGGGCAGTGTGGGGTAGTATGTGTGTTGGTGGTGGAGTGTCTGGGGGTGAGTATGACGGTATGGCTGGTGTGGGGCAGTGTGTGCGATGGTGGTGGAGTGTGACGCAGTGATCATGATTGTGGTGGTGTGTGTGGTGGTGGGTTTGACAGTGCGGGAGTTTTGGGGCAGTGTGCGTGATGGTGTTGGAGTGAGTGGGGTGAGCGCGAGAGTGTGGGGCATTGTGTGTGAGGGTGGGCTTGTTGAGGGGGAATGTGTGTAATGGTGGTGGAGTGTGTGGGGGTGAGCGTGAGGGTGAGAGTGTTGTGGGGCAACTCGTGTGATGGTTGTGTGTGTGAGGGTGAGCGTGACGGTGAGTTTGGTGTGTGGCAGTGTGAGTGATGGTAGTGGAATGTGTGGGGCTGAGTGTGACGGTGACGGTGGTGTGGGGCAGTGGGTGTGATGGTGGTTGAGTGTATGGTGGTGAGCACGACGGTGGGTGTAGTAAGTGGCATTAAATGTCATGATAGTGGAGTGTCTAGTGGTGAGAGCGATGGTGGGTGTGGTGTGGGGCAGTGTGTGTGATGGTGGTGCGTGATGTGGGGGTGAGCGTGATGGTGAGGTTGTTGTAGGGCAGTGTTTGTGTGAGAGTGGTGGAGTGTGGGATGTGAGCGTGACGGTGAGGTTTGTGTGGGTCAGTGTGTGTGATGGTACTGCATTGGGTCGGTGTGAGCATGACGGTGGGGGTGGTGTGAGGCAGTGTGTGTG
The DNA here is from genome assembly GCF_020745735.1 of Hemiscyllium ocellatum. Classification (NCBI taxonomy): domain Eukaryota; kingdom Metazoa; phylum Chordata; class Chondrichthyes; order Orectolobiformes; family Hemiscylliidae; genus Hemiscyllium; species Hemiscyllium ocellatum. Next base: position 71,850,624 of record NC_083419.1, read on the forward strand.
ATGGCGGTGAGTGTGAGGGGGTGAGAGTGATGGTGAGTATGTGTGATAGTTGTGGAGTGTGTGATGGTGGGCTTGACGATGGGGGAAGTGTGGGGCAGTGTGCGTGATGGTGGTAGAGTGGGCTGGGGAGAGTGTGACGATGGGGGCAGTGTGGGGTAGTATGTGTGTTGGTGGTGGAGTGTCTGGGGGTGAGTATGAGGGTATGGCTGGTGTGGGGCAGTGTGTGTGATGGTGGGGCAGTGTGTGTGATGGTGGTGCAGTGGGTGGGAGTGAGCATGAGGGTGAGGGTGTTGTGCGGCAGTGTATGATATGGTGGTGGAGTGTGTGTGTGTGGAGCGTGACGGGGTGGTGTGGGGCAGCGTGTGAGATAGTGGTGGATATGTGTGCGTGTGAACTTGATGGTGAGGGTGGAGGAGTGTGTTGGGGTGAGCATGATGGTGTGGGTGGTATAGGGCAGTATGTGCGATGGTGGTGGAGTGTGTGGGGGTGAGTGTGACGGTGGTGTGGTGTGGAGCAGTGCATGTGATGGTGGTGGAGTGTGTGGTTGTGAGCGTGATGGTTGGTGTGATGTGGTGGAGTGTATATGATATGGTGGAGCATATGGTGGTGAACGTGACGGTGAGGGTGGTGTGGGGCATTGTAAGTGATTGTGGTAGAGTGTGTGGTGGTGAGTGTGATGGTGGGTGTGGTGTAGGGCAGTGTGTGTGATGATGGTGAAGTGTCAGTCAATGCAATATTTCATGAACTCCTACTTTGGAAATAAACCCAAACTAATTCCAGGTGAAGACACATACAGACTCCAAACAATATCGCATGCCTAAAATACATTAACTGACTGAAGGGGTTACCTCCTTTACATCGTTAATATATGAAGGTATCTCCAGGCAGGACTTGAAAGGAACTCTTGGATTTGCATATTCATCAATCAATACCTGCATCTCCATTCTAACCAGTTAAAGATTTAGCACCCATCTTAGATGTGTTCAATTCATGTGCATGTGTTGTACAACCCTTTCTTCTTTTCCTTATAAATTTTGTGCCTAAGGTCTTCTCTCTCTAACACCTGACGAAGGAGCAGGACAATCAGGTGCCATGCGATTATTGACCTTACTCAACCCAGTCCAAAGCTAGCATCTCCATATCATGGTGTTTATTGTTTAGCCAATTTTCTCTCCAAGCAAATAAATTGTCCATACTCCGTGTGCTCTTGTTTTGCATATTAATCTTTTGTCAAGCATGTTATGCATTGCCTTCTTGAAGTCCAGATATAATACATCTTTCAGATTCCCGTTATTCAACTTGTTTGTCACACTTTTAAATTCAAAAAAAAGGAAAATAATTCAAACATGATTTATCCTTAATAAAATCATGTCGACTTTGATGGATTGTGGCTTGACTTTCAAAGTCTCCTGTTGTTAATTCCTTAATAACAGATTCGAACAATTTGTCTTCTGTCCCAATCTTTGCTCATACCTTTCCATTCCCAAGTTAAGTTGGTTTTTCTAAGTTCTTCCCTTTCCATCACATCGACAGTCCATTTCAATTCCTGTGCAGGAGGCACGAGGCTGTAAAAGATCGGCTCCAATTGCTGTGTAAGAGTCATGTGTGGCTGATTGGACTCATTCTGTTCCTGCTTTATACTTACGATGGGCTGAATGTCCTCCTGATGTTCCTGCACTACAGTGTCGATGGCTTGCATGTCCTGCGCCTGTTCCTGACCAAGCCACTCAAGATCTCAATGTCCTCCTCCTCTTGCTCAGTGACAAGTTTGGGGACTTATGGAATCTCCCTGCTGTTTTGCCCCATTTCGAGTATTGAATTGTGCAGGCATGTTGCGTTGCCCACAGTGGGTAGCTCAGTGGCTAGCACTGCTGCCTCCCAGCACCAGAGGTCTCGGTTCAATTTCAGTCTCGGGTCACTGTGTGTAGTTTGCACATTCTCCCTGTGCCTGCAAACAATAGCATAGGCTACATAAATCTTTAAACCGTATATTGTAATGAATTAGTACAGTAAGTATCACAATTTAACACTACAGTCACTGACTACAGAACTGTACCTTTCACCAAGATTTTCACCAGAAAGCGCGCGGGCTGACTGACCACGTGATGCCGATGCGGAATTCCAGTTCTCTCCAAGATATTCCCCTCACGGTTTGAAATTAATTTCCTTCTAAATGTAGACTACAAATACCACATTCAGGCTCAGTTTCAAGGCTTGCAGAGCCGATTACATTCCTGCTTTAGCTAAATACACCGAGGGTTCATTTGGCAGACAGAGGGATCCTGAGGCAGGGATTTGCTGTTCAGCTGGTGCCAGAGACGAACTTCCATAACAGTGAACGGGAGCTCGCTGTATAAAGAAAGGGGCACAATTCACTATTGTGTTGCAGCGAAATTGCGTTCAATAAACACCTTTTTTCTGGATAACTGCCTGTATATTGAATGGAGGATTAAAGTTGATGGACCAAAGCGAATACAATACTTCCAATTTTATATGTTCCTATGTTTAAACATACTAAAGGATGTGGACACTGTGTGGGGAAAACTGAATTGATGAGATATTCACCATGAACTAGAACGGAGGATGCTGTGGTTCTGTTCACCGAGCTGGGAGTTTGTGTTACAAATATTTCGTCCCCTTTCTAGGTGACATCCTCAGTGCTTGGGAGCCTCCTGTGAAGTGCTTCTGTGATGTTTCCTCCGGCATTCATAGTGGCTTGTCTCTGCCGCTTCCGGTTGTCACTTGCTGTCCGCTGCAGTGGCCGGTTTATTTTGTCCAGGTCGATGTCTTTGTTAATAGAATCTGTGGATGAGTGCCATGCCTCTAGGAATTCCCTGACTGTTCTCTGTTTGGCTTGCCCTATAATAGTAATGTTGTCCCAGTCGAATTCATGCAGTTTGTCATCTGCGTGTGTGGCTACTCAGGATAGCTGGTCGTGTCGTTTCGTGGCTGGTTGGTGTTCATGGATGCGGGTTGTTAGCTGTCTTCCTGTTTGTCCTATGTAGTATTTTGTGCAGTCCATGCCTGGGGTTTTGTGCACTACACTGGTTTTGCGCATGCTGGGTATCGGGTCCTTTGTCCTGGTTAGTTGTTGTCTGAGAGTGGCTGTTGGTTTGTGTGCAGTTATGAATCCTAGTGGTCGCAGCAGCCTGGCTGTCAGTTCGGAAATACTCCTGATGTATGGTAGTGTGGCTAGTCCTTTGGGTTGCGGCATGTCCTCGTTCTGTTGTCTTTCCCTTAGGCATCTGTTGATGAAATTGCGCGGGTATCTGTTTTTGGTGAATACCTTGTATAGGTGTTCTTCTTCGTCTTTTTGCAATTCTGGTGTGCTGCAGTGTGTTGTGGCCCTTTTGAATAGTATCCTGATGCAACTTCGTTTGTGTATGTTGGGTGGTTGTTTTCATAGTTCAGGACTTGGTCTGTGTGTGTCGCTTTCCTGTATACCTTTGTGCTGAATTCTCTGTTAGGTGTTCTCTGTGGAGAACCCAAAGGACTAGGAGGAATCTATCATTGATCTGGGATGGTAGAGACGGATTGAGGGCTACACCATTGGAGATGGGACAGTGACAGCTGGAGGCACTGTCCTCCAGAGTTAGGGGATTTCTGGTTTGAAGGAAAAGGAGGTCACGTTAGATGCAGCTCAAAGGAATGTGGCATAATCAAACAGAAATATCAAAGATGGAGAAACTTGGAGAATGGAGTCAGCCTCCGCTGATCATGTGTTCAGCCACATGCAGAAGTTCCCCCTGAATGATTGAAAACAAATAGGTAGCGAAATTTAGGATTTCTGCCTCACATCTGGTCGGAAGCAGAATGTGAAGATAGACCCAGAGGAAGGTCAGTGGGTGTGCATGAGCAGACATTCAATCAGATATCCCAAACCACTCAGTAATTATTGTTTCTGTTCAAAAAGAAGAACTCGATAAGAAGGTGAACCACCTATGATTGACAAAAGCTATTAAGGATACTATTGATGAGATTTAGTAGAGGACCAGATTTAGAATGTTGATTTTAAGGGACCATGAATTTCAGCTGTGCTTCCTGATTTGCTCCCCAGAAAACTCTGCCATTGCTGCTCCATCCTCTTCCCTGTACATCTCCCCTTCCTGATTCCAGGTTCTCCCTCTCCAATTACAGAGTACATTCTCTCACATTATGGTCCCTACCCACTTCACCTGAAACTCTTTGATAAAGTCTACCTACTCTACTGTAGCATCAAGCTGCGTTTTGTGCTGCCACTTTGGCTCTAGTCTCAGTGTGGCTCAGACTCTCCATTCATGAAGTTTTACACCTCTCACTCGCATCTCATTCCGGAATGTTTCCTTCTTGGAGTAAACCTTATTGAAAACACCTCTCCCCCTTTGCACTGAATTCAAACTATGATCCAAATTTCAAAAAGTATACTCAAACTTCATCTCACTGTGCTAAAGGTAGACGCTGACCGCGTGGTACAAGAAATCCCCCTTCTTATATGGTTCAAGCCAAAGATGCGCTTTCACTTTGGAGATCATTATCCAATTTGGAAAAAAAGCCATTCAAGTTTTTGACCTCTTATTGGTATCCGTAAGAGTTTCCTGCTGCCTTAGTATTGTAACATGGAGAAAAACAAATCACAGTATGAAGCTTGGGCTGAGTGTTATTTTCCAGTCATTTGAATACTGTTTCAAATTTGCAGTGTTTTCTTTAAATGCTTGTTCGTGAAGTTAGTGCCAGATAGCATGTAGGAGGTTGAGGGATGACATTATAGAAGTTTATAAAATCATGAGAGGTGTGAATAGAGTGACCAGCCAAGGTCTTTTCCATGGGATGGGGGAGTTCAACCATCGAAGGTATCGGTTTAACGTGAAAGAGGGAAGATTTTAAATGGGCGAAGGGTCAACGTTTTCACACAGAGGGTGGTGTGTGTATATGGAATGAGCTGTTAGAGGACGAGTGGGAGATGCAAGTACAGCGACAACATTTGAAACTCATTAGGACAAACATATGAATGGGAAAAGTTTAGAGACAAATGGCCAAAATGCAATCAGATGGGACTAGTTTAGTCAGCATGGATAAGTTGAACCAAAGGATCCGTTTGTGCATTATATGACTGCATGAATCTAGAAAGTGAGGAAAAGGGGAGAAAAGACATGGTTTGGTAAATTAGCAAGAAATACAAAAACAATAGCACAAGCTTTTCCGAGTATATAAAAAAAATCAAGATGAGTGTGTGACCTTAGTTAGAAATTAAGTCAGGAAAGTTCACTCAGGATAATTGGATGGTGTGACTGAAGAATTGGCTACACGGAGCAGACAGATAATTTACACCCATGTTTTACATCTTTTCTCAGAGGGGAAGGCACAGTATGTATTTCAATGATGTAGACAAAATGGTAATCGGAGGGAAGTTCTTGAACCGTCTCTAAAAAAAGAACAAGGACTTTTTTTTCTAATAGATAAGAGTAAGAGTAGACAGGTCAGCAGCAATTCATAGCAGGTCTTAAGAGAATTGGAAACAATCTTAGTGTCATTGCGCCCTCTCTATCAGATGTTAGTTCTGCTGTTTGTTAAAGTAAGTGCGGTAGCTTGAATGGGTTGTCATCAGGTTTAGGTACACATGGTTCTGATTTTTGACCTGTTCACCCCCACTCATCACTGAACAAGAGATCGGCTTCATGGTAATGGTAGACTGAGAGATTATATTGTGGTCGAATATAATTCTGCTGCTGCTGCTGCTAGGACAGCTGCTATGATGTGCAGCATCACATGAATGCCCAGTTTGAGCTGCAATTTCTGCAATACAATGCTGCTTGTCCTCAATTCGCACGGGGACCCGGTCACACTTCTCCCCTGTACACAGTGCCCTATCCTGCTTTCTGATGTGGGGACGCTTCTTTTTTTTAAATTATCATGTTTTTAGAGTATCTTCATGATGCCATGCCTCCAATTTGTCACGTTCCTCAAAAGCATTTGACGTTTACATCTGAATTTTTTCCCCTCCAATAATGCCATCTTCAGTTTAAAGCGAATGTGTTTCCCTCTGTTTCTCTCCATAAGCATGATTAAGAGCTCTGTAGTGTCGGTGATGCCAGCATTATGTAGTTTCCGAACAAATGAATTTGTACACCTGGCATTATCATTCACTCCCCGGTGTATGGTGCTCCCTGTTGGACAGGGCGTGTGAGCGGCTTTGACGTACATGTTTGAAACTTGTTCAAAAACAGAAATTACTGAAGATACTGACAAGTCTGACAGTACCTGTGGAGTGAAAGCAGAGTTAATCTTTCAGGTTCTGTAACTGTTCATCAAAGCACCCAGTAAGTCAAACAAGTTTTGTTTTTGTTTCAGATTTCCTGTATCAAATGATCTTTAATATATTGAAAATGTGTTCTGTAACTTTTCATTTTTGAAGAAACTCAGTGAGTCTGTCAACAGCTTCAGAGACAGAGAAACAATGTCAATGTTTCAAGTCCAGTGTAAATCTTCTTCAGAAGTGTAAAGGATTGGAAAGTGAGCGTTTTAGTATCTTGGCAGAGGTGGGAAAGAGTGTTTGGAGGCCCAGTGTGAGAGACAAATGGGCTTTAAATTGTGGTGAAAGAGACACAGATATATAATGGGTGTAAATTAAGGTGGAAATATTAGAAATTGATTTTCTTTGTTGACTGTAACATAAACAAGACACGATATTAGGGAGCCCAGGAGGGAGAGTGCACGGAAAAGGGAGAACAGCCATAATGGGTTCAGGCTGTGAATTTATGGAATTGAATATTAACTCCTACAGACTGTAACGTACCAAAGTGTAAAGTGAGATGCTACTCGAGCTTGGGTTGTGCTTCATTTGCACATTGCAGCAGACTGCATTTTCTTAGAATCCTTACAGTGTGGAAACAGGCCTTTCAGCCCAACAGGTCTATACTGACCCTCCAAAGACTATGTGGACCAAATCCATTCTGTACCTTAATACTATACATAGACTCTTGACTATTGCACCTCACCTCAACATCGCTGAACACAGTCGGCAATTCAGCATGGCCAGTTCACCTAACCTGCACAACTTCGAACTGCGGCAGGTAACTGGAACACCCAGAGGAAATCGAACCCAGTTCCCTGATGTTGTGAGGCAGCAGTGCAAACCACTGATCCACCGTGCCATCCAGGACCGACCACAACTCTATACGAGCAGAAATGAAGCCATTCGGACCATCAAGTCTGCTCTGCCGTTCGATCATGACTGATAGATTTTCAACCCCATTTCCCTGCTTCCTCTCAGTAACCTTTGATCCCCTTGTCAATCAAGAACTAATCTGTTTCTGTTTTAAATATACTAAATATAACATAGAACATAGAAATGTTTAGCACAGAATAGGCCCTTTGGCCCACGATGTTGTCCCAAGATTTAATCCTAATGATAAATATAGCAACTTAACGTATGCACCCCTCAACTCACTGCTATCCATGTGCATGTCCAGCAGTCGCTTAAATGCCCTCAATGGCTCTGCTTCCGCCACCAGAGCTGGCAACGCATTCCATGCATTGACAACTCTCTGCATAAAGAACCTACCTCTGACGTCTCCCTTACACGTTCCTCCTAATACCTTCAAACTATGACTTTTCGCGCCAGTCAATCCTGCCCTGGGGAAAAGTTTCTGGGTATTGACTCTATCTATTCCTCTCATTATTTTGTACACCTCGATCAGTTCTCCTCTCTCCTACTTGTCTCCAAATAAAATGGTCCAAGCTTGTTCAAACTTTGTTCATAGAGCAAGCCCTCCAGTCCAGGCAGTAAACCTTCTTTCCATCCTCTCCAAAGGCTCTGTATCATTCCCATCGTAGGGCGACCACAACTGGACACAATATTCCAAGTGTGGTTACACCTGGGACTGGCAGAGCTACAGCAAAATTTTGCGGCTCTTAAACTTGATTCCCTGTTAATGAAAGACAAAACGCCATATTCTTTCTTGACAACCAATCCACTTGGGTGGCAACTTTGAGGGATGTATGCACTTATGCACACAAATCGATCTGTTCCTCCACACTGCCAAGAATAATCTCTTTAATGCTATATTTTGGATTCGAATTTGACCTTCCAAAATGCATCACTTCGTATTTATCCAGGTGGAACTCCATCTGCTATTTCTCCGTCCAGCTCTGTATCCCATCTATGTCGCTCTGCAGCCTCCAGTAGCCCTCTATACTATCCATCCTTTGTGTCATCAGCAAATTTACTAATCCTTCTCAGAACCTCCTCATCCAAGTCATTAATAAAAACTACAAAGATGGGAGGCCAAAGAACACAGCCCTGTGGGATCCCACTCAAAACTGTCCTCCAAGCAGAATACTTTCCATCTACAACCACTGTCTGCCTTCTTCCAGCCAGCCAATTCTGAATCCAGACAGCCAAATCTCCCTGTATTCCACACTTCCTGACTATATGAATAAGCCTTCCATGGGGAACCATATGAAATGCCTTGCTGAAGTCCACATGCAACACATCCAATGCTCGAGCATCATCAACCTGTACTAGCACCACCTCAAAGAACTCAATAAGATTCGTGAGGCATAACCTGCCTCTAACAAAGCCATGCTGACTGCCTTTAATCACACTATGCTTTGCCAAATAGTCATAAATTCTATCCATCAGAAATTTTTCCAAACGTTGCTGACAACAGACATAAGACTGACTTGTCTCTAATTGCCAGGGATTTCCCTATTACTCTTCTTGAAATAAGGAACAACATTCGGCTTCTTCCAATTCTGTGGTACGATTCCTGTGGAGATGAGGAGGCAATTATCCTCGCCAGCGGCTTAACAACCTCCTTTCTCACTTCCCGGATAGGATAAATCTGGTCTGGCCCTGGGAACTTATCCATCTTAATGTTTTCCAAATTTTCTAGCACATCAACTTCATCAATATTGATCTGGTCAAGACTGAACTGGCCAAGCACCTCTAAGCTTTCATTTACAGCAAGTTCCCTTTCCTTGGTGAAAGTGGAAGCAAATATCTCATTTACGGCTTCCTCGATCTGCTCAGACTCCACACATAAGTTCTCTACGCTTTTCCTGATCGGCTCTACCTTCTCCCATATGATTCTCTTATTCCTCATGTCTGAGAAAAATGCCTTTGGTTTCTCCCCCACGCCAATCTCCATTCCCGCCCCCGCGCCTAACCCCGCACCCACTCCCAGCTCCAGCCCTACAGCAGGTCCTAGCTCCCCGCCCTGCAGTGTTTTCACCATACCTCCAGACCTCCCCCTCTCTGAGCATGAAAGATCAGTCCTCAGCAAAGGCCTCACCTTCATTCCCCTACGCTCTCGGATTAACGAGTACAACACGCGGTGAGACATCGAACAATCCTTCCGCTGCCTTCGCCTCCGTGCCTACTTCTTCAACCAACATTCTCGCCCACCCTCTTATGTCCCCTTCTCCCACGTCCAACACACCCCATCCACCTGGACGCCCCGTGCTGGCCTCTTACCCGCCCTCGATCCCTTTATATCCAACTGTCGCCGCGACATTAATAGCCTCAACCTCTCCACTCCTCTCACCCACTCCAACCTCTCACCCTCGGAACGTGCAGCCTTCCACTCCCTCAGCTCCAACCCCAACCTCACCTCACTGGCAGACAGGGGAGGCGCGGTAGTAGTTTGGCACACCGACATTTATACCACTGAGGCTAAACGCCAGCTCGCGGACACCTCCTCCTACTGCCCCCTTGACCATGACCCCACCTCCCACCACGAAACCATCATTTCCCAGACCATCCGTAACCTCATCACCTCAGGGGATCTCCCATCCACCGCCTACAACCTCATAGTCCCACAACCCCACACCGCCCGTTTCTTCCTCCTGCCTAAAATCCACAAACCTGACTGCCCCGGCCGACCCATTGTCTCAGCCTGCTCCTGCCCCACTGAACTCATCTCTGCATACCTCGACACGGTCCTGTCCCCCTTAATGCAAGAACTCCCCACCTACGTTCGGGACACCACCCATGCCCTCCACCTCCTCCATGATTTTCGCGTCCCTGGTCCCCAACGCCTTATCTTCACCATGGACATCCAGTCCCTGTACACCTCCATCCCCCATCACGAAAGACTCAAAGCCCTCCACTTCTTCCTTTCCCGCCGTCCCAACCAGTACTCATCAAATGACACCCACCTTTGATTGACTGAACTGGCCCTCACCCTGAACAACTTCTCTTTCCAATCCTCCCACTTCCTCCAAACAAAATGAGTTGCCATGGGCACCCGCATGGGCCCCAGCTATGCCTGCCTCTTCGTAGGATATGTGGAACTGTCCATCTTCTGCAACTACACTGGCACCACCCCCCACCTTTTCCCCCGTGACATCAATGACTGTATCGGTGCTGCCTCATGCTACCACGAGAAGGTTGAACAGTTCATCCACTTTCCACCCCGACCTCAAATTCACCTGGACCGTCTCAGACTCCCCACTCCCCTTCCTAGACATTTCCATTTCTACCTCGGGCGACCGAATCAACACGAACATTTACTATAAAACGACTGACTCCCACAGCTACCTAGACTACACCTCCTCCCATCCTGCCCCCTCTACAAACGCCATCCCATATTCCCAAATCCTTCGTCTCCGCCGCATCTGCTCCCAGGAGGACCAGTTCCAATACCGTACAGCCCAAATGGCCTCCTTCTTCAAAGACGGCAGTTCCCCCCAGACGTGATCGACGATGTCCTCCACCGTATCACCTCCACTTCCCGCTCCTCGCCCTTGAGCCACGCCCCTCCAACCACCACCAGGACAGAACCCCACTGGTTCTCACCTACCACCCCACCAACCTCCATATACAGCGTATCATCCACCATCATTTCCGCCACCTCCAAACGGACCCCAACACCAGGGATATATTCCCCTCCACTCCCCTATCAGCATACCGAAAAGCTCCCTCCCTCCGTGACTCCCTCGTCAGGTCCACACCCCCCAACAACCCAACATCCACTCTCAGCACCTTCCCCTGCAACCACAAGAAATGCAAAACTTACGCCCACACCTCTTCCCTTACTTCTCTCCAAGGCCCCAAGGGATCCTTCCAGATCAGCCACAAATTCACCTGCACCTCCACACACATCATCTATTGCATCTGCTGCACCCGATGTGGCCGCCTCTATGTTGGGGAGACAGGCCGCCTACTTGCCAAACGTTTCAGAGAACACCTCTGGGACACCCGGACCAACTAACACAACCACCCCGTGGCTCAACACTTTAACTCCCCTCCCACTCCACCAAGGACATGCAGGTCCATGGACTCCTCCATCGCCAGACCATAACAATACGACGGTTGGAGGAAGAGCGCCTCATCTTCCGCCTAGGAAACCTCCAAACACAAGGGATGAACTCAGACTTCTCCAGTTTCCTCATTTCCCCTATCCCCCACCTTGTCTCAGTCCCAACCGTCGAACTCAGCACCGCCTTCCCAACCCACAATCTTCTTCCTGACCTCTCTGCCCCCACCCCACTCTGGCCTATCACCATAACCTTGACCTCCTTCCACCTATTGCATCTCCAACGCCCCTCCCGCAAGTCCGTCCTCCCTACCTTTTATCTTAGCCTGCTGGACATACTTTCCTCATTCCTGAAGAAGGGCTTATGCCCGAAACGTCGAATCTCCTCTTCCTTGGATGCTGCCTGACCTACTGCGCTTTTCCAGCAACACATTTTCAGCTCTGATCTCCAGCATCTGCAGACCTCACTTTCTCCCAGTCTATAGTTCTCAATTCCTGTCTGATAGCATCACAATTTCCTTTTCCCCGATTACTGTCTTCTCTCGGAAACTGCTCCTTTCATTCTTCCAGACTATGCTACATGTGAGGCAGTTGTGATCACTTTCATCAAAGTGCTCTCCCGCCGTGAGTTCTGAAACCTGCCCTGGCTCGTTGCCGAGCACCAATCCAAAATGGCCTCTCCCCTCGTCCATCTGTCTACATTCCGAGCAAGGAAACCCTCTTGAACACACCTGACAAAAACGGATTCATCCACACCTTCTGCACTTAGGAGGCCCCATTCGATATTGGAAAAGTTGAAATCACCCACAACAATAACCTTGCTACTTATGTATTTTTTCCAGAATCTGCCCGCCTATGAGATCAACAATCTCTCTACTGCTATTAGGTGGTTTGCAGAAAACCTCCAAATGCGGCGCCTATTTCCTTGTTGTTCCTAACTTCCACCCATACTGACTGAGTAGACAAACCTTTCTCAACAACCTTCGTTTCTGTAGCTGCGACACACTCTCTGATGAGTAATGCTACAGCCCCTCCTCATTTCCCACCCACCATGTTTATTTTTTACATTATTTGCAATGTGCAAACAGGCCCTTCGGCCCAATAAGTCCATACCAAACCTCCAAAGAGCAACCCACCCAGAACCAATCCCCTAGATTTTCTCCTTCATCTAACACTATGGGCAATTTATCATGGTCAATTCACCTAATCTGCACGTTTTTGGATTATGGGAGGAAACCCATGCAGACACGGGGAGAATTTACAAACTCCACGCAGACAGTTCCCTGATGTGGGGATTGAACACGTATCTCTGGCACTGTGAGGCAGCAGTGATAACCACTATGCTCCCCTGCCGCCGAGAAACGCTTTTAACCGTTCATAAATGTTCTAAACCCTAGAACATCAAGCAACCATCCCTGCCTCTGTGAAACCCACGTCTCTGTTATGGCCACGACATCGTAGCCCCAAGTACTGATCCATGCTCTCAGTTCGTCACTCTTATTTCGGAGGTTTCTTGCATCAAAGCAGACACACTTTAACTGATCCCTTTGTTTCATCGCGTGAGAAACCATGCTGGTAGATTCAATATATTCTGCCATTATCCCGTCTGCAACTAACCCCCGCCCCTTCTCAGACATGTGGTCTGATTCCTACCCCCGGCAAACTAGTTTAAAACCGCCCGGGCAAACCTCCCACCCAGGACATTTGTGCCCCTCCAGTTCAGGTGCAACCTGTCCTTCATGTACAGGTCCCGCCTTCTCCGGAAGGTATCCCGATGGTCTAGGTATGTGAAGCCCTCCCTCCTGCACCGGCCTCGAAGTCACGTGTAAAGCTGCATTTGCTGACTGTTCCTCATTTCACTATCTCGTGGCAGCAAACCTGAGACTGTCGTCGTCCTCCTCTTCAGCTTCCACGCTAACTCTCTGCAGTCAATTTTCAGATCCTCAGTCCCTTTCCTGGCTATGTCGTTGGTGCCAAATGATCTGGTTTCCAAAGTCTTCTGTGATAAGGAATTCCACAATTTCACCACTGCCTGGCTAAAGACGTTTCATCTTATCTTCGTTCTAATGGGGTTTCCCTTTACTCTAAGCCTGTGCTCTCCTGCCAGTGCACACGACCTTCCAATGTTGTGTGTATCCTGGTCATTCAGTGTTCTGTAAGTTTCAGTTGGATTCCCCCTCATCGTCTAATCTCCATCGAGTATAAACCCAGAGTCTTCAAACGTTGCTCATGTGTTTAGCGTTTTATTTCTGGTCAACTTTCTCTCGATACACACCAAGGCCAGTACATCCTTCCTGAGGTATGAGGCAAAAAATACTGGAAATATTTTCTGACCAGAGCCTTCGAAAACATCATAATCCCCATATTATATCGTACTACTCTCGAGATAAATGACAACATCGTAGCTGCCTTCTTAACTACTGACTCAACCTGCAAGTTTATCTAAGGCGAATCCTGGAATTGGAATCCCAAGTCCCTTTGTTACTCAAGTTTCTGATTTTTTCCCCCATTTCATAAATAGTCCATGCCTGTATTCTTCATATCAAAATGTATGACCTCACACTCTCCCACGTTATATTCCATCTGCTACTCCTTTTGCCAATCTCCTAAATTGTCGAAATCTTTCTGCAGGCTCCCTGCCTCCTCAATACTATATGCCCCTCCACCTATCTTTGCATCAACTGCAAACGTAGCCAGAATGCCTTCTGTCCCGCCACTCAGATCATTAACTGATAAAGTGGAATGTTGTGGTCCCAACACTTACTCTTGTGGAGCACTGCTAGTCACAGGCTGCCGTTCTGAATGGGATAACTTTATCCTTACTCTGCATCCTGCCAGAGAGCCAACCTTTTATCGAAGCTACTACCTGGCCTCTGAGACCATGGGTCCTTATCTTACTCTGCAGCCTCCTGTGCTGTACCATATCAGAGAGTTCAGATAGCTAACACTCTCTGGTCCAACCCGTCATTACCTCCGCAAAGAATTCTCATTATTTTGAGAACAATGTAGGTTATTAAAATCGGGAGCAATCAGAAGGCCAGTCTCATTTCTACAGACAGAGCGGAAATGTTCCACAAAGCAGTTTCTATTTGGCTCACTAGTGTAAAGGAGACTACATTGTGAGCAGCAATGACAGGAGACTCGATTGAAAGAGTACAAGTGAAATGCTGCTTCACCTGGAAGGTGTGTTAAGGGCCTTGGACAGTGAAGAGGGAAGAGGTGAATGGGCAAATGTTGCAGTTTCTGCATTTACATGGAAAGGTGCCATGGGAGGGTGGGGACGTGGTCGGGTTATGGACGGTGTCACAAAGGGGATTGTCCCTGTGAAATACTGACAGTGGACGGGAGGGGAAGATGTGTTTGATGGTGGTGGAAGTGTCAGAGGATGATTCTGTGAATGTGGATTCTAGTGCAGTGGGAAGTGAGGATAAGGGGAGATCTATCATTGTTCTGTGAAGGAAGGGACGGAGTGAGGGCAGAAGAGAGGGAGATGGGACAGAGACAGCTGAAAGCTCTGTCCATCAAGTTTAGGGGATTTCTCATTTGAGAGAAAATTATGAGATGAAGGAAGCTTCCCAAAGGAATGTGGCATCATCGAACAGAAATGACAGAGCCAGAAAAACTGAGAGAATTGGAGTTACGCTCAGCTGATCATGTGTTCACCCACATACGGAGGTCCCCGCTCAATGATCGAAAAGAGCCAAGCATTTCAAATGCAGATTTATGTCATATATCTGGTCAAATACGGAGTGTGAAAGTAGACACAGGTGAAGGTCAGCAGATGTGTGGGTGGGGGAGGGGGTGGGAACATTTAAGCAGGTACTGCTTAATAACGCTCAGTAATGTTTGACTCTGGTCAAAAAGAAGATGATATGAAGATGTTAAGATGAACCACCCATGATACACAAATGCTGTGAAGGATACTCATCAATCACAAACTAAAGAATTCAGATTGGTGAGCTGTAGCGTTGGCCACATTTGGAAAGTTTACTTTTGTAACCAGAAGCAGATTGTATAAAACAAAATACAAAGAAAAACATTTAAAAGTTGACAAGAAATATGAAAATAAACTAACCGCAAGAGTTTTCCCATATCGAATAAAAACGTTCATATGTGTGTGTGTGTGATCCTTGGAAGGCAGGCAGGAAAGAATATGTGGGACACCTGGAGGATGTAACAGGGGAACTGATTTCAGGGAACAGGCAGAGAATTTAAAACAGTATATTCCATCGTTCCTCGCAGGGGAAGGCACGAAGAGTTTCAATATTATAAACAAAATTGTAGTCAGATGGAAGATTTGCACTGTCTCTAACAAAACGAACAGGGCTTCTCTCAAACAGAAAAGACCAAAGGTAAACAGCTCATCATCAATTCATAGCTGGTTTTAATAGAAGTGGTTAGAGTGACTGGTGGCACTGTGTGAAATTATCCATAAGTCTCGGGATTAGAAGAGTGTTTCAGTGAAACTGGAGAAACTCCAAAGTGGCGCCTGGTTTCAAGAAGAGAGTGAGTTTTCAAATGTTTAGGAGCTCCCTTTGTCTGAACAGTGGAGCATATTTGAGAGGATTAATGACCTCATGATGCACTTTCATCATGAGTTTTTTAAGTAAAAAAGTAAAACTCTGCTCCTTTCTCGGATCCGTTACATACTAGAGGGGTGGGGAGTGGGGGGGTGGGTGGGTGGGTTCTGTGTGAACATTTTGCGAAAGTTGAATTATTTTGAACATTGTCTGGAACATTGTACAAACGACATCATCCAGAAAATTCTAGAAACTGCACTCATAAGAACATTTTATAGCCATGTGGGGGTATTGCGTAGGTGAGAGACGGAGAGGAGGAGAAGGTGATGCATTGCAATGGTGAGGGTGATTGAGCCTTATTCTGGGGAAGGCGCTAACAGATATACAGTGAGTGTGAGAGAGTAAAGAAAATTTGGTGACCCTTATCCTGAAAGAGTGGGGAAAGTTATTGATGCTTTTCCTGTATTGCTGCACTTTTCTTCAGACTGAATATCCTGCACTGAGCTGGGTGGTGTGCTCAGACCATGCTCTGGGAAGAAAATGGTTTCCCTCTGGACTATACTATTTACCAGGACCTCGGTGCCCCTGTTGGCAAGCTGTGGTGTAATTTCCCCCTTTTCTGCCATGCTTGGGTAAACTGTGCAGGGCAGCTCCAAACTTAGAAAGCTCAATCGTGTGCCCATTGGCCGTTTAATGATGGCAGCAGTACCACGGATCACTGAATATCCAGGGGCATCCGGGAGATACTGTGTACCTTCAGCCATGATGGGTGGGAGAATCAGGCTAGTATTGAGTGAGAGGGACACCATGGGGTGGGGTGAATCGTTAATGAGGTGAGTTCGATAAGATAACATCAGGAGACTAGCTCAGCCTCGTGCAGACATTCCTTCTGTCAGACTCAATGAAAATGGCACTTAGACAAATTATTAATCGATTCAGCCCAAAGAGGCAAAGGCTCTGCTGATCTTACTCCCAGTTACAACGCTGCAGGACAAATGCTTATCCAAAACTCTCCATCATCTTAACTTACACCTGCTCAACCATCATTCCTGGAAACAGTGGCCTATATTGCAAGATGCTATCGAAATGTTTTCATTTCACAATTTGAAACCTACCATCAGATCTTTCTCTGAAATTCTCTCTCAATCTGTCCCTCTCTTTTAACAAAGCTCCTCCCATTGTTGGTATTTAAACTGAATCCCCTACCATCTCTCTCTGGCAGCGAGTTTCACACCCAGAGCACCCTTGTTCCATGCCACAATGGAGAGATGGAGCTGTAAATGGAGGGACCTGCACATCCTGTCACTTCCAGCATGAGCTGCACGTTTCCCCAGGCTGGGCAGTGATCTAACACAGTGTTACTCAGCAATGTAGTGATTGGTGTACACAGCTGTGTATACTGGGAAGGTAACTGCTCCAGATTAATGGATAAATTCACTGCTATTCACTGCACAGCTCCCCATGCTGCACAAATATCCAGTACGTGTGTATAGAACAATGCCTTTGTGTATTCTGTACAGCGACCTGTGCTGAACAGATCATCGAGTCCAAGTTTATAGATCAGTGCACTATTGGACAGATACATAGTGGACTGGTGAGCTCTAAACAGTATTCGATCCTGGACGGATTGCTGAGCAGTACACTAGCGTGGTCTACGCAGTGCTTCATGCTGAGCAGGTACCTCATCTGGGCTTTTACGTGTCCGGGCTGGATCCGAGAGGTGGATTGAGTATCCGATGTAATTCCTGACATGATTATCACTCCTACAGCTTGGCCCATTCCGTTGGTAAATGTGAGGTGCTAGGTTTGAGATAGAATTTACTTGGTCAAAATATTCGTCATTAAGTAAAACACTATTTATTGGAATACTGTCGATAAAAGACAACAAAAAGAAGAGGAACTTGCAATAACTTAATTCTGTTGGAAAACTTTGCAGAATAATAGTTTATTTAACAGCTATACAGTAACTAATCCAATATGGTATCATCCAATAAGCACACAAATGTCAAAAAATAAATGCAGGAAACAGATTGTCTCACATGCAGTTCTCCAATCCAGGAGGAAAGAACATCAAAGGACAGTTCCGAGAGAAATCACAGAAAGAATGTAATGAACCTGGGGGAGATTTACTGCCTTCCAACTCTGCAGAGACCCCAGCAATAACTGGCGAAAGGTAAAATTAAGAATCCTGGTTCTGTGGGAGTTTGACTCCACAGGACCAGGCTGCAAGAACACAAGGAATGGACTGTACCTACATCGTCTATGGCTCTGTAGGTGTCCCTCAAAATTGTCTAAACCCACCTGAGCCGTTTAATGCTGGACAGACAAAAGTCAAAGTTAAACGTAAATAAATAAAACGAAAAGATGCAGCTGGCCTGGTAATCAGACACAGACGGCCTCGGGAGCCCTGCAATTCCTACACTGCCAAAACACAGCGGAATCTTCGAGCTTGTGAACAGAAAGAATTATCTCTCTCCCTCACCTCTATGTTTCCAACTGGAGATGTGCTATGAGCCCAATAATCAGCGATATCAAAATCCCACCCACACCAAGTATTATTGTGATATATCAGAGTTGCTGTAAAATGGGTTAACTGGAGCTGTTTGTTCAGTGACTGTGATTAATGTCAGTCTTCCGGGACCTAACTGAGTCACTGGAGGCTTTCCCTCTTCCATAATTAGGACCTTCTTTCAACTTGTTATGCCATAGCATTCGGGGCAGAGTCAAACTCAACAATATTGGGATAAGACGCTACAGAGAAAGAGACAGAAATCAGAATCTGAGAGTATTAGAAAGGTCCAACAATGGATTTTAATCTGAGAACATTAGGCTGGAATGTTCCAACAATGGACAGGGGTTTATCCTGGGGTCTTTACTGGCTTTCTCAACATTGGCCATGGTTACAATTGCGGATACAAGCCGTAGTGTTGATTATTCAAGCTGGGTACTATCCCGTCCTCGCTATTATTGGTGTTCCTGGTAAGTCTATCACTGCCAATTCTATAAATGATGCTGCATGTTATTACTAATCTGGTTGGATATATTTAACAAATACATAAACTTTCAGTCACAAACACAACTTCCTTCTTATGCATTTCCAAACTACTGTGATAAACATCTGAGAAGGAATAAGACTGTTCAGAACCTTGAGTCCCTTTTTACTGTGAACTGTTTTATATCTCCATATTCTCTCTGTGATCAAACCTGCTGACACCCACCTTCATAACATCCCCAATCTTCAGCTTTGCCTGAGTTCTGTGGCTGACTTCGTCATCATCTACCCTTTCCTTAACGACAGATTTTATGGCTCCAGTTCTCTTGTGACCTCTCTTCCAGTTACAAATAGTTTAACCAAAAACTTGCGCTTGTCTCTACAGTTAGTTCACAACAGGGACTCTTAAACAGAGAAATAATGTCACTGACTGTGTAACTCAGAGGCACGGGTTATGACTCTAAAACCATTGCCTGAAATCACATCACTGCCGATTGGAATGACAAAATTTGGAATGAAACCTAATTTCACTCATGGCAACCATAAAACATCAGGATTGCTTGTCTTATTTTCTTAGTAACCTTTGGTAAAGAAGCCAAATATTTTTGCCCTGTCTGAACTAAGTGTCACCTCAGATCCACAACAATACGGTTGCCTCTATATTGCCTTGACAAGTGGCCGCAGTTAGGATGGACATCAAATGCTGCCCTTGCCAGTGATGCTGGTATCCCGCGAAACAATAACCGTAAAGATGAAATAACCAAGGAAATGCGGATGCTGGCGATCTGAAATAAAATTCTCCACCGTCTGAAAGGATGTTGGAGAATCTCAGCAGGTATGGCAACCTGTCGGAAGAAACACAAATAGTGTTTCGAATTCAGTGAACCTATCAAAACTGAATGCAACTGAGAAATAATGTTATTATATCAGGGATGGTTGGCAGGGTGAGCGGGCGCTTTGTGTTGAGTGGATGATGTCGAGAGAGAGAGAGAGAGAGAGAGAGAGAGAGAGAGAGAGAAAGGAAAAGCAAGCAAAAGGATTGCTGATGATGGACTGGAAGGAAAACAGAATGGGAATTTATTCTAACGTTTCCCGTTTTCACATATTCCTGAATGTCATATTTATTACGGGATGTCACTGCTTACCGTGAGTTATGTTCCTCTATCTCTCGTCTCTGAGTGTGGTGATCAACTCCATCAGCAATACTTGTAGTCACGGAGATATAGAGAAACATAATGCTCCATTGTCAACTGCTTCTTTAGAGAGAGGAACTGTTACTGTGCGACTGTGTGGAAATGTAACAGCTTTCTCAGCCAGGAAAAGAAACTGAGGAGACCGAGGCATTTTCAACACTGAGTGAATGCACTATGGGTGTGGGGAATTGACTTGCTGCTGTCATCTAGAAAGTCACTGGAGCCTCTGTGGATGGTGTTCTCAAAATTGTGATGTCAGCTATTGGGTTCATTCAGGGAGCCTCCAGGTTCTTGTGACCCCAACTCTGAATACTGCATTTACAGTGTATCTGGGTTCATGGTAAACAAATGGAGCTGAGACTACAAAGAAGGGAAGCTGTGTAAACTGGGAGGAGCAGGGCACTGCACCATACTCTCTGGAATTTCCAGGAACATTTATCGAAGCTGCAAATTCAGGTGTAAAGTATAAAACCAACTCGTCTCAAAATTGAGGTGGTCACTGAGCTGTATCCCCTCCTTCAGTATAACCTGTAGACTCACACCAGGGACAGGACTGTGTTAACACTCACGATGAATTAAACTGGATTGATTCTGGAACTTTGCAGGCAACAGTGCGTACTTTATCCACCATCTCCGAAGTGCAGTCCTCCAGTGTATTCACAAGCGGTCAGAAACCACCTGCCTGCTGAGTGGAATGCATTGGTTCTATCTCCAATGGGGAAGGTACAGAAACTAACTTGCAGAAATATTAGGTAACAGAGTGATTGGGAAAAATGGGAGACTGCAGGAAATTAGAAGTAATGAAGAGTATGTTATTGAAATTCTAATTGAATTGAAGTTTCATAAGTTGCTGCATCCGATGAGCTATATCCCAGAGTGATTGAGATCAGAAAAGAGCAAGTGAAAGAATTACTGATTATTCTTCAAAGCTAGTTAGGTTCTTGAAAGGATGCTGCCGACTGAAAAACAAATATTGTAAACCTAAATATTTAAAGCAGGATGGAGTTGGAAAACAGAAAACTAAATAGCTTGATGTCAGCTGTGAGAATAAAATATTGGAACATTTTATAAGGAACGTGACAACTAGATACTTGGAGAATAATGATTTGATTTGGTACATTCGGCCTAGGTTCAGGAAAGGGAAATGATCTTTGATAAACCTGGAGATTATCCGTTGTGACGTCGACAGTTGAGAACCAATGGGAATGGAGTGTTTGTATTTTTAGAAGACGCTTGACATGTTTAAATATAGGTGAATGGGGAATGTTAGAGTCCATGGGTAGGTCGGGGTGGAATATATACCACGTGGATTAAAAATTGGGGAATGGAGATAAGAGAAGAATACTGTTTTTCTCTGGACTGAAGGATTGATGGGTGACAGCAGGATCAGTGTTTGGGCAATAGCTGTTCACAAGGTATAACAATCATTCAGATGTGAGCAACAAATATCATGGTGTACATTTATATTTATTAAATGGTAGAGAGGTTGGCGAGTGCTTTTGTTGAAAAGGACCTGGATTTCCTTGGTCATAATTCACTGACAGAATTCATACAGGGGCGGGAAGTAAATGATATCTGGCGCTTCAGGCAAAATTATTGAAGTACAATAGTTAGAACATCTTTCCCACTGATCGTGTTTTTTGAGAGAGTATTTGGTGCATATTGTAAAGATTTGATCTGCTTTAAAACAATGATCCCTTTGTCACTGAGAGAGTGGAAGGTATTTTGACCTGACTAAACAATGGCATCATGTTATCATGAGGAGAGAGTGCAGTAACTATGTGTTTACTCTGTAGCGCTGTGAGAGAATAAGAAGTTGATGCTTGATGGGCATGGACAGAAACTCATTCTGTCCCAAACATATGAATAGGGTGACAATTTCATGCTTTTCATTAGATGTTTGATTCACAACAGTTTACATGCATGTACAGAGCCCCCATGTCGATTGACAGAGAGGTACAGTCTATGAATAAACTCTGAACACTTTACTGCACAGTTACTGTGTGACACTGCATTGAATGTCACTTTGTACACAACCGTGTCAGCAGCCAAATTACTTTCACTCTGAACAGTTAGTTATTCCCCAGCGGCTTCTGACCTCCACGGAGACCATAGGACTGCCTTCTTGGAGATGGAAGTTAACTTGGAGAATGGCTAAAAAATGTTGGCTTCATTTCGACTGCCAGAAAACCATGTTAAATTAACACATAGTTATCATGAATAATTAAGCCAGGTGGATCAATTTGGAGCAGTTTGTCTGTGTAGCCCCTGCTCCATTTGTTTGTGATGTGGAAGCATCTCTGACAGTTTCCTGTTCTGGTGTTAATGGCTTGACAAGCTGAATAACCTCTTCCTGTTCCTTTGTAAGTGACTTCGGGTGTGAAATGGTTCTTTCTGTTCCCATATATGTGACATGTGGGAGAGAGCAGACTCCCTGTCTTCCTGTGCAACAGGCAGGAAGGACTGAATGGGCTATCCTTCTTCTTGCCCAGTAGTTTTGATGGGATGAATGTCTTCCCCACATTCTTGTGAAACCAGATTGAGGTGCTGAATGAACTCCTCCTCTTACTGTGGAAGTATACTGTGCTGTTACATAAATGTTACCAGACTATAACAGCACGATCTTGAATGTTGTCCAAGTCTTGCTGAACTTGGTCACAGACTGTTTCAAGAGCTGAAGAGGGACAACTTATCCTGAAAATTTTGTAAACTTCAGTGAATGCCCCCTCTTCTGCTGGCACGGTGGCTCAGTAGCTTATACTGCTGCTTCACAGCGCCAGGGTCCCAGGTTCGATCCCAGCCTTGGGCAACTGTCTGTGTGGAGTTTGCACATTCCCCACTTGTCTGCATGAGTTTCCTCCGTGTGCTCCGGTTTTCTCCTACAGTCCGAAGATGTTCAGGTCAGGTGAATTGGCCATGCTAAATTGTCTATTATATTAGGTGCATTAGTCAGAGGAAATGTGTCTGAGTGTGTTACTCTTCGGAGGGTCGGTGTGGACTGGTTGGGCCGAAGTGCCTGTTTCCACACTATAGGGAATCTAATCTACTCAGTTTGGATTCAATGGGCTGAATAGCCTCCTTCCACACTGTAGAGATTCTATGATGACAAACTGGAGATGCCTGGGCTGAGGAAGCTACGCTGATGATCTCCTGCAGATGTGTCCCACGGCAGAGATGATTGATGCTCACCAATGATAATTATCTTCCCTTGTGTCATGAATGACTCCAAAAAGTGTAGAGGTCATAATTAATTCTCATTAAGTGCGATTTACCAGGAGGAGAATTATCACGATGCTGCCTGGACTGGAGGGCAGCTCTAATGAAGAAACTGTGAGGGAGCGAGTGCTTTTCTCACTGGAAGTGTACAAGATGATCAGAGGCATAGAGAGAGTGAATAGCCAGAAACATTTTCCAAGGGCAGAAATGTCTATAACTAAGTGGCATAATTTTAAAGCAATCAGAGGATGGTTGAGGGGAGATATCAGCGATAGGGTTTTTACACAGAGAGTGGTGGGTGTGTCGAATGCACTACAGCAGTGGTAGTAGAGTCAAATATGTGAGGGAAATTTAAGAGACTCTTGGATAGGCACATGGAACAAAGCGTACAGAAGCATGTAGGTTAGTCTGATCTTAGAGTAGGATAAACAGCATAACGTCGATGGCTGAATGTCCTAACTGCGTGCATTCATGTAAAACTTTGAGCTAAAAAATTGCATGAATTCATGTAAAACTGCTTTATCTCACTTTTTAGATTAGATTCAAACTAGACATAGACAGAGAACACAGGGGGGCAACACCTTCACTATATTGTCTAGCTATCACCATTGTCAACAGCTAACCTGAGAATACAACTTTAAGAAAAGGTTTTGTGATTTACATATGAAGGAAGTGAAACTATCATGGTATTCTAACAGATGAAAGGCTTAACAATCAATTTTTCAATGTATAATTTCAGTTACATCTCACTGCAAATTTCTGCTATAAATTATGTGTTAGGATTGAGCCCTCCACTATCATCTGATGAAGGAAAACTAGCGTGCTTCCAATTAAACCTGTTGGACTATAACCTGGTGCTTTGTGATTCTTAACTTTGTTCACCCCAGTCCAACACTGGCATCTCCAAATCAGTACTGTATTTTGTTCTGTATTCTTTGGATGTGCTCACGAAGACTTGGACATCGAGGAAGATTTGATACTTGTAGCAGGTCAGCCTTGATATTAGTGAAGGGCAAGGCAGGTTTAGGATGTGAATGACCTACCCCTGTTTCTGATGTTCTCCAATTCTGTTATTAGAAACTTAGTAGGTGTTATTTTCCTGGAAGGTCTTTTATGGAATGTTGCAATCAGGGAGACCAGCAGATTTTTGGAGCAATCGCTGGGTGGGATTTGGGGGCTGTATTCACAGTGAATCTGGGTCTACAACATGATCAACAAATGAAGCACAAGTTACAGAGAGGGGAAGTTCTGTAAAGAATATGAACGACCACTTTTATGTCTCGTTTTGGTGTTTCAGTTACGTTTTCCAAATCTTCTAAACCACGTGGGACAGTCTTGAGGGACGAAATGGTCTCCTCTGTTTCTGTGCACTATGCTATAACTGTCAGTGGACTCCAACAGCTCCTGTCTAGCCGGTTTGAGGGGTTGAATGGAACGCAGAAACATGGGACTGAGGAGCAGGAGTGGGTCAGTAGAGAATTTGAACCTTTTCCACGAGGCATTAAGATTGTGACTGATCAGACTGTGGTCTGAGCCTCATTTTCCAAACTGTGTCCCTTTATCAGTGACACACTTCTCTGTCAAATCTTTAACTAACTCAGCTGTAAATACTTGTAATCAGAGAGGCAACACAAACTTTTGGGGAAGAGAATTACCATTCGAATGGCCCTTTTAGATTTTTATTTTCCCTCATCCTATTGTGAGAATAAGTGAGTCATACAGCGTGGAAACAGATCCTTTTGTCCAAATTGTCCACGCCAATCTGGCATCTTAATCAGATCTCGACCCACTTGTCAGCATTTGGCCCACATCCTTCTTAACCATTCCTATTTATGTACCTTTCCAGATACATTTTAAACGTGTAATTGTACCCGCTTTCACCACTTCCTCTGACAGTATACCCACCAGCCTCTGTATGAAAAAGTTTCCCCTCAGGTCCCTTCTAAGTCTTTGCCATGTCACCTTCACCCTATGCCGTCTAGTTCTGGACGCCCCTATACTGGAAAAAGATCTTGCCCATTCAGACTATTCATGCTTCTCAGGACTTTTTTTAAACCTGTCATGTCACCATTCAGCCTCTGACAGTCCAGGGGAAAAAGCCTCAACCTGTTCATCATCTCTCTGTAGCTCAAACCCTCAGGTTCCAGTAAATCCTTGTAAATCTTTTCTGCACCCTTTCAAGCTTAACAACATCCATCCTTTAGCAGAGTCAACTGACATGTATGCAGTATTCTTAAAGTGGCCTCACCTACGTCCTGGACAAGCGCAACACGCTACCCCTACTCTCATACACAATGTTCTGATCGATTAAGGCAAGCATGCCAACTACATTCCTCACCACTCTACCGACCTAAACTCCACTTTTAAGGAACTATGAACTTCACCCATTAGGTTTCTTTGTTCAGCAACATTCCCCAGGGCACTACCCCGCTTTAACTTACCAAAATGCAAAACCTCACAAATATCTAAATTAAACACCTTCTGCCAGTCCTTGGCTCATTGATGGTCAAGGATCCCATTATATTCTGAGATAATTTTATTTACTGTCAACTGCACCACTTTGGTGATGTTATCTGTAAACTTACTAACCATGCCTCCGATAATCACATCAATGTTGTTCATATACGTGATGAAAAGCAGTGAGCTCAGCACTGATTCTTTCAGCACACCACTGGCCACAGGTCTTCAGTCTGGAAAACAATCCATTACATTCAATCCAATTTTGTATCCAATTGGTTAGTTGTTCCTAGATTACATATAACCTAATCTTAGTAATCCGTCTAAGATGAGGTACCTTATTAAATGCCTTGCTGAAGTCTGTGTAAACAATATATACCACAGTGTCTTCTTCAATCTTCTTTGTCACCTCTTCATAATGATCAATCACATTAATTAGACATGATTTGCATCACACAAATCCATATTGACTATCCCTAATCAGTCCTTGTCTTTCTAAATAGATGTAAATCCTATCCCTCAGAATCCTCTCCAACGAACGCCTCAGCACGAACATTGGCTGATTGAGTCGATAATTCCCTGTGTTGCTTTGGCTTACTGCTCCCTTTTCTAGCCCTACTCCTCCACTGGCCAGAAAAGATAATTCTAAATATGTCAGTGATATGGCCAATGATATAGTTCTCAGAGTGTGTCATGGTCAGTATTAGGAACAAGTCAGGCAGATTTCTTTATTCCGCTAAAACAATGTTACTCAAACTATGATGGAAAGAGGAATGACAAGAGGATATTGAAAATATGTACATTGATGTTTTCCTTTGAAAAATGCTGAGAAACACGCACAGACACACACACACACGTATTGTCAATAATAAACTGAAAAGCGAAATATTTGCAAAGTTAACTTGAAAGAACATTGTCCAAATATGATTCGAACTCATGACCAAAGGAAAAATGAGAGTTTGACCCAAATGCTGTTCTATTTATAGAGTCATCAAGCCCTACAGCATGGAGTGAGGCAGAGAGGCCCTTTGGCCCAAACTCGTCCATGCTGACCCAAATATCCAACCACACGAACCTCATTTCCCAGCACCTCGTCCTTTGCTATCCATGTACATGCCCAAATGCCGTTTAAATATCGTTAATGTAAATGCTTCAACTATTTCCGCTGGCAGCTCATTCCCTTTGTGTACCACTCTTTGTGTAAAACAGTTTCCATCAGTATCCCTTTTATTCATTCCCCTCTCACCTTAAATTGATGCCCTCTCCTCCTCGATTCCCCAACTCTAGGAAATAAAACAGGCCTGATCTATCCAATCCATGTAAACTTCTGTAAGATCCCTCTCAGTCTCCTATTCTCTAAAGAAAAAAAGTCTTCACTTGTCCAACCTCTCCCTATAATTCATATTGTTGAAACTGGCGATATTTTTGTAAAATCCGCCTGCACACATTCCAAATTAAAAAAAACCCTCCTTATCGCAATGTGACTAAAACTGAACCCAACATTACAGGTGCAGCCTCACCAACATCCTGTATAACTGCAACATAACTTCCCAAATTCTCTCCTTCGTGTCCTGACCGATGCATGCTAGTGTGGCAAAAGCCTTCTTCACTGCCATGTCTAACTCTGACGCCACTTTCAGAGAATGGTGAACCTGAATTCCATGATCCCTCTGCTCAACTACACTCCTTAAGGCACGACCATTCACCATAAAAATCTTACCTTGATCCACCGTTGTCAAAATATTCCTTGGCCCACTTCTCCAGTTTGATCAAGGTCCTGGTGCAATTTCTGATGTACGTCCTCACTGTCCACGATGCCACCTACTTTAGTGTCACCTTCAAGTTTCCTTATCATGCCTTGTACATTCGCAAGAATATCATTGATAAAGATAACAAACAGCAATGGGCTCAGCAGGGACCCGTGAGGCTCTTCATGTGTCACAGGCCTCCAGTCCGAGCATCCTTCCACTATTACCATCTGCTTACTACAATGAAATCAACTGTGTGTACAATTTGCCAGCTCCGTCTGGGGTCCATGCAATTCTAACCTTCCAGAACAGCCTATCAATGGTATCCTTGTCAAAGGCCTTAGTGAAATCCATACAGGCTGCGTACACCGCCCTACCCTCATCAACATTTCTGGTCACTACATCAATGAACTCAAACAAATTTGAGGCATGATCTCACACTCATAAAGCCATTCAATCTTTCCAGTCTAAAAACAACTACTAATAATAATTATTAAAATTAATAATGACATCCGAATTAGTAAATAATAATAAGATGACATTTTCAGTGGAGAATAAATTATCCATGGTATGTGATATTGGAACGTGCATCATGGGTGAAGGGCAGAGTAGATTTTGTCCCTGTGTCATTGAACAGTGTGGAAAAAGGCAAGGGTGGCATGGTGATTCAGTGGTTAGTACTGCTGCCACATCGTGCCATGGATCCGGGTTTGGTTCCAGCTTCGGGTTACTCTCTATGTGGACTTTGCACATTCTCACTGTATGTGTGTGTTTCCTCTGGGTGCACCATTTTTCTTCTACAATCCAAAGATGCATAGGTCAGGTGAATTGGCTATGTTAAGTTACCCATAGTGCTATGTGCATTCATCAAGGGTAATTATAGGGTAGAGGAATGGGAGTGGATGGGTTACAGTTTGGAGGGTCAGTGTGATCTTGTTGGAGCAAATGGCCTGTTCCCATACTGTAGGGAATCTGTCAAAATACTATTTCCAAATGCATGTATATCTCATCCCTTAGAGTCTTCTCAGGTAACGTACCTACCACAGTTGTTAGGTTTCCTGGTCTATAGATTCCAGATTTTGCTTTGATCCCTTCTTGAATAATGACACATTTGGTAATCTCCAATTATCTGGAACCTAAACTGTAGCGAACGATGATGCAAAAGTATTAACTGGGGTTATCGTAGATTCTTCTGTAGCCTCTTGCAGTGTTCTTAGATGCATCGTTTTAGGACCAGGAGATTTATCCACCTTCATACATTCTAATTCATCCAACATGTCTTCTCCTGTGGTATTGACTCGCCCCAAGATAACACTACTACATTTGTTAACCTCCCAAGTCTTCATGTTTTTTCCTCCACGGTAAAGGCAGAGGAGAAATATTCATTGAGTATCTCGCAAATCTGTGGTTCTAGATATGCATGTCCACTTTGGAACTTGAGGGGTCATATTCTCATTTCGTTATTATTTTTACTTTAATATACTTAAAGAACCTCTTTGCATTCACCCTAATCTTCTCAGCCAAAACTATCTTGTGCCCCCTTTTTGCACTCCCGATTTCCTTCTTCAGTAAACCACTGTATCCCCGTACACCTCCAGAGATTCCCTCGATCCCAGCTACCTGGACTTGAGCCACACCTTCTTTTTGCTAGTCAAAGCCGCAATATCTCCTGACATCCGAGTTTCCCTCTTCCTACTAAGCTTGCCTTTTACCTCACAGGAACATATAGACCTTGAACCGTAGACATTTCACTTTTAAAGGCCTCCCACTTGCAGGAAGTCCCTTCGCCTGCAAACAACCCCCTCCAAACAACCCCTAAAGCTCCTGTCTAATTCCATCAAGATTCGCCTTGCCCCAAGTTTGAACTTGAACATGTGGACCAGTTTTGTCCTTCTCCATAATTATTTAAAAAAGAATAGAACTACGATTACTTGTCCCAGAGTGCTCCCCCGCTGTCACCTCAGTCACCTGCCCTGCCCTAGATCTTAGAATAGATCAAGTTTCGACCCTTCCAGAGTTGCACCCTTTACTTACTGCTTGAGGAAACTATTCTGAACACACTTAATAAATGCACCCCATCTCAGTCCTTAATTCTATGTCATTCCCAGTCTATGTTAGGGACAATGAGGACAAAACAAACAATATTGCAGAAGCTGCCCACAGGATCTGACAGTGCGAAATTGATGTGGAACATATAGTTATTTGGAAATATATTGACACTTTACGAAAAGTTCAGAGAGGAAGGGACATTTACTGTGAGCATTTGATAGCAAGACACGATAATCCGTTGAAAGTAAAGAAGCAGATGCTAGAATACAAACGCTGGTATGGAGATTTAGTGAGAGAAATTATGTCTAGTATTTACGAGGATTGCCCATAATTTTGAATGAACCTCATGTTTTAGATTTTTCGTAATGAACTTATATTGTTTTTTAACATTTTTACTGAAGCTAATAAACATTATTTTTATTTTTAGTCTTTCATTAATGCTTTTAACTAAGCCTGAAAAGTGAGAGAGATGAGATTGTAACTGCCGGCGAGTTTAAGTTGAGAATTGCTCTTTACTGAACATTGCTGCTTACTTGGTTGGGGGGACGTGGATGTTTCAGAATCTCCACACAAGGTATCCTAGTCCTCTCTGGCTCTTTCCAGGATTCTCCCCACATCTCGAGGTAAAGGGTGAGGGAACAGATATCGGGCACTCTAAAACCCGGCTTGGCCCTTTATGTTTCTCTTGGAATTGGAGAAGAGGAGGGACGGAGTGAGGTGGGAGTGGGTGTCCCTGCTGGGGAGGGTGAGATGTCCGGAGGGAGTCTGGCCACAGTGTTGTATCCATGCAGTGGTATTAGTAAGCGGGGCTATTGCGTCAGTGACAGAAAAAGTGGGGAAAAAAATGTTCATTTCAACAGTGAGTGTGGTCGTGTTTGAGCCTTATTTGGAGAGAGGTGTGAGCCTTGTTCGGAGGTAGGTGTTAAAACAGATATACAGCAGAAGAATATGGTGACACTTATCCTGGCAAAGTGGGGGGAAAGAAGATTGATGCTTGTCCTGTATTGCTGATCAATTCTTCAGATCATCTCAGCGTTGACGTGAATCTCTCTGAACGTCTTGTCCAAGTCTATTGCTAATAACGCCACAGACCCTTTCCCTCACTTCCCACAGAATCAGTTTGGATGGATCTTACAAAGAGCAAGATTAAGCAAACATTAGCGTCCTATATATCAATACTGAATCTGTCACGTAAATACTTTACAACATATGCTGTGGAAATTAGGTATACAAGTATATGCAAGGGGGAGCAATGACACAGTGATATTCTCGCTGGACTCTTAACCCAGAGACCCAGGTAATATTCTGGGGATATGAATTCAAATCCTGCCATGGCAGATGGTGGAATTTGAATTTAATATGTATCTGGAAATATCCTGGTTTATGATGACCAGGAATCCATTGTCGATTGTTAGAAAAACATCATCTAGTTCACTGATGTCCTTGAGGGAAGGGTACTGCTGTCCTTACCTGGTGTGGCCTGTATGTGACTACAAGACCACGCTGCTGACTCTTAACTGCCCTCTGGAATGGGCAATAAATGCTGGTTATCCAGCGACGCCCTCATCCTGTGAAAGAGTAGCAAATAATCGTGGTACTGCAGTAATAATAGATGGACTCAAATTGCACTGAAACTGCAGTGACTACTAATACTGTGAAGAAAGACTTCTGTAAGTGTGTATTAGGTAGGTTGAACAGTATGTTGTGAACCAAACTACAGAGCAGATTGTTTCAGATTTGGTGTTGCGTTGTCAGGAGGACTAATCAAGAACCTTGCTCTGAAGCAGCTCATGAGGCATAGTGACATCAACATGTTGCATTTTTACACAGCGTCTGAATACAATATCGAATGTTTGAATATTCTGGTCAAACATCATGGAAGCTCGGAGGCTAGAGGGTCAAGTACGCTCCAATGAATTGGGGAAGTATAATATAACATTCAATGGGAGAAGCAATGATTGTGAGAGTCATAGAGTCCGACAGCACGGAGAAAGGCCCTTCAGCACAAAATGGTCCATTCCAAACAAAATGTCGATTCACATTAACCCAATTTCCCTGCCCTTGCCCCATATTCTTCTTATTCTTTACTATCCGTGTATTTGTCAAAATGCATTTTAAATTTTGTGAAAGTACCTCCCTCAACCACTTCTGCTGGTAACTCATTCCATGCGCATACCACCCTGTATTTAAAAGAAATTGCCCCTCAGGTTCCCTTTTACTCTTTCCCCATGGATCTTAAATTGATGCCCTCTACTCCGTGGTTGTTCAATCCTGGGGAACAAAAGACTGTGTGCATTCACTCTATCCATGCTTCCCATGATCTTATACACTTCTATCAGATTCCCCGAGTCTCATACACTCTAAAGTAAAATTCTTAGCTTGACCAACCTCTCATTGTAACTCAGACCATTGAGTCCGGGCAACATTCTTGTAAATTTCTTCTGTACTTTTTCCTATTTAATGACATCCTTCCTATAGCAAAGTGAAAACCACTGAACATAACACTGCAAGTATTGCCTTACCAGCGTCTAGTATAACTGCAACGTAACTCCCTAATTTCGATACTCATTTCTCTGACTTTTGAAGGCCAGTGTGCCAAATGCCTTTTTTCACTGCCCTATCAACCTGTGACTCCAATTTCAGAGAACCTTAAACCTTAATTCCATGGTCCCTTTGTCTAAATACACTCCTTAAGACCCTGCCATTCACCATGAAATTCCTACCTTGATTTGACTTTCTAAAATGCAAGAACTGACATTTAACTGTGTTAAACTCCATTTGCCATTTCTCACCCATCTTCCTCACCTGATCAAGGTACTGCTGTAATTTCTTAAATTTCTGATAATCTTTCTCACTGTCTGCAATACCGCTTATTTTAGTGTCACCTTGAAACTTATAATTCATGCCTGTACATTCTCATCTAAATCATAGATGTGTGTAATATGTAAACATATATACAATATATATGCATGAAACAAACAGCAACAGTCCCAGAAGCGACCCCTGAGGCATTCTACTCATCACAGGCGTTCAGTCCGACAATCATCCTTCTACTATAACTCTATGTTTCCTACCATCAACCAAATTTTGGATTTGATTGCAAGCTCCCCCTCAATTCCATATGATCTAAGCTTCCAGACCAGCCTAATATGTGAAACCTTCCTGAAGGCCTTAATGAAATCCATGTACATTGCGTATACCACAATGCCCTTGTCAAAGTTACTGGTCATTTCAGCATTGCACTCTCATAAATGTTTGAGCCATGATCCCCCATGCACAAGGACGTGCTGACTGCTCATAATCACACCCTGCATTTCCAAATGCATATATATCGTCCCTCTCAGAATCTTTTCAAGGCACTTATCAATAGAGATGTCAGATTTACTGTTCTATATGTCCCAGGTTTTTCGTTGCAGCACTTCTTGAATAAGGGCACAGCATTTGCTACACTCCACTACTCCGGGACCTCACACGTTGGCTACCGGATGATACAAAAGTACCAACCACAGCTCCCACTATTACTTCTCTGTCCTCCTGCAGATTTCCTGAATATATCTGGTGAGGATCAGGAGATTTATAGAAATACTGCATAATCTGAAAGATATGACTCCTTATTTCAGGTGAAAACACCAAAGAATGAGTTAGTGACCTAATGATGATTAACAAAACAAAATAAAGAATATATTAATCACAGGAAGTGACTTCAGACGAATTCTAGACATTGTGGAAGTCTAAGAATTCTCAAAAAAAAAATGCAATCCAGAAAAGGAGGGCTATGAAACTGATCGGGAAATCATAAAGCGAACATGCATGCAAACAAACAGGAACACAAAGACTGCAAAAATCTATGATTTATATTTCAAAAGAAAAAAAAACATACTCAAATGTGAAAATTTTCAAACGGGAGAAACGAGCTTATGGTGGATAACAGGGAAATGACAAAGCAAATGACCTGTTACTTTACATCTGTCTTAATGGATTAAGATTCAGAAAATCACCCAGAAATGCGAAGTGATCATAAAGGACTAGTGGGAGTAAAGACATAAAGTCAATTCATATCAGTAACAAGGCAATATTGAACATGCAGCTGGATTGAGCATTGCTAAGCTTGACAAACCAGATGTACTTCATACCAAAATCTTCAGAAATAAATCACAAATGGAAGTATTGATTGCATTGTCGATGACTGCGTTCTTATTTTCCTGTAAATTCTGCAAAGTCTGGAAGCTGGTTCAGATAAATGTACATTAATAAACGTGATCCAAACACTATAGGGATCCAAACATCGACAAAGGGAAAAAGAGATAGTGTGGAGAACAGCTGAGAAATTAACTTGACATTTGTCGTGATATATTATATAGGATGTGATATTGGATATTTAGACATTAACAGCATACTTTGAGAGACCCAATATGCAATTCTGAAATGGAAATCATACTTGACAAACTTCTGAATTGTTTGAAGCTGATTATTAAAGCATAGATAATGGGAATCCAGTAGAATTGGCACATTTTATATTATCAGAAGGCTTTCTATATTACTACACACACAGTGAGTTCGAAAATGCAATGATGTGAAGGGTATTTGGAGGAATATTTGTAAGTGGAAACTTAAAGTTTGGTTTGCCTTCTTTTAAGGGAGTCAGAATATAGATGTAAAGGCATGTTGAATCAGTTTCACAGAGTGTTGGTGAGACGATACCTGGAGTATTGAGAACAGCTTTTATGGCCAAATCTGAGAAAGAATATACTGACCACAGAGGAAGTGTGATGGACATTATCCAGATAAATCACACAGATGGCGAGATTGCGTGATGAGGGAACTCGTCCTAAGTTCTCTAAAGTTTCAAAGAATCAGCGGTGTGTCACTGTGAAATTTATAAAACTCACAAAACATACGACAAGTTGGAAATTAACATAAAATTTATCAGGCTGTCGAATCCATATTCAAGGCAAATAATGGCAGGATAAGGGACAGACCATTTACGACTGCAATAAGGAGGAAATTCTGCACGTGGAGGGGACTGACTAACACAGGGGCAAGTCCGGGCAAGATTACGGATAATCCCCAGATAACCTACAAGTATATCAAGCGGAACAGAATAACCAGTGAACACGTAAGACTCATAAGTGACTTGCCTAGTTGCATCTAAATCAACTTTAGTAGGAGGAGAAAGAGGGGAATGGTCGAAGGCTGTTTGTGTGACTGGAGGCAAGTGTCCAATGGTGTACCACGGGCATCAGTGCTGGGTCCCTTATTATTTGTGATTCGGAGGTGCTAGTGTTGGGCAGGGGTGGACAAATCTAAAACTAGCATAACACCAGAATCTCGTCTAACACTTTTATTCAGCAGCACTAGCTTTCGAAACACTACTTCTTCATCAAAGTGCAAAACCACGTGATGTAACTGATATTGAGAAATTTTTAACATTATTATTTGTGGTATTCATAAATGATGCAGCTGTGAATATGGATGAGGGTTGGGGTGTGTAATAAATAAATTTGCATTTGATACAAAGATTGGCCACGTGTTTGGCAGTGAGGGGAAAGGCCTTATATTACAGGTAGATACTGATGGAATGGTCAGATGTGTGGATCAATGGCAGATGGAATGTAACGTTGATAATTATGAGGTGTTGCACGTTGGAAGAAGGAACCAGACAGGGGAGTACTCAATGAATGGCAGCACACTAGAAAGCACAGAGGGTGCTTCTACACACATCGCTGCATGGGACTGCACAGGTGAATACACAATATGGGAAAGGCTGGGGAATGTAAACATAGCCTTTACTGATCGAGGCATAGATTATGAGAACTATACGTAACTTTGGTGAGGGCAAGATGGAATACTGCGTGTAGGTCTGGGAATAACATTACAGGAAGAATGTGATTGTCGTGGAGGGGGTACGGAGCAGATTCACCAGGATGTTCCCTGGGATGGAGCGTATAAGCTATGGAGAGAGGCTGGAAAACCTCAGGTTGTTTAGTTTGGAGGAGAGAAGGCTGAGAGGGCTGTGATTCAGAAGGATAGGATTGCGAGGTACATGTACAGGGTGGATAAACAGCAGCTGTTGCTTTTACTCAAAAGGCCACACTTTTAAAGTGAAGGGTTTGCGGTTTAATGAGGATTTGAGAATTGCTTTTCAGACAGAGTGTGTTAGGGTCTGGAATGCACTTCTTGAGAGCGGAGTTGTCATGGTAACCTCAAACCATTAGAAACGACACGGTTGTGCACTTCAAATGCTTTAAGATTCACGACTAAGGTCTTGTGTAGGAAAGTGGGCCTAATGTAGACCGTGCTGTATTTCTGGTAGTGCAGAGTCAGTGCTTCTGTGATTGTATGGCGGTGGGAGGTAATTCATTGAGTAGCTTAACGTAGCAATTGATGGGTTTCTAAAGAATATCTTAGCAAAGTTGATAAGAGAGAACTTGTAATATTTTCAGGAAATATGTCAATGGCAAAATTAAGAGAAAAGAGTTGCAGATTTCTTACAGTTTGATACCTGATAATTGAGGACCGGGAAATAGCAGAACTATGGAGGAAATATGTCAGTTATGCCTTCACAGAAGAAAACAAAACCAAAAAGAAAAATCCCTAGCAATACGAGGGAACGTTAGTCTCGTGCAAAAAAGGGAATAGAATGAAAATAGCAACTAAACAGTTTAGAGAAAGTATCGGACTGAAATTAAAGGGCATAGGAAAAGTCAACAGAGAATTATGAAATGTGAATCATATTTGAGAAAATGGCTTTTAGTAAAATTATGCAGGATGTATCAATGCTATACGAGTGGAATCTCAGAAAGAGTTTTGATAAAGCCCCATGCCTATGATGCAAATTTGAATCCTGTGGGACTCGGGCTAATATATGTGCATAGATTTAGAATGGGAGAGCTGGCAGGAAGCAGTGAGTTGGAATAAAGCAATGTTTTATTTTTAAATGGAAAGCTTGGAGGATGTTGCAAGGATCGTGTTTTGGGCTCCAGCTATTCCCAATACACATCATATCTTTGGGTGAGGGACGCAAATGCAATATTCCCAAGTCTGCTGACGGCACTAAATGAGGTCAACTTGTGAGTGGATGAGGAGGATGTAAAAACGTTCCCGGTGATTGAGACAAGTGGAGCGACTGGCCAAATACGTGGTAGATAGAGAGTAATGGGGGAGATGAGATGTTGTGTACTTTGATGGGAACAGTAGAATGGCAGCTTCTCATTTGAAAAAGGACTGGTTGAAAAATGTTACACTATAAATGAACTTAAGCTGCATTTTTGTTTATTTCTGCATAGCCCTCCGAGTCCATGTAGGGCAGTGAGTTTTGAAGCCAGAAGTCAATATTGGGAATGGCATTGTCACGCTGACCAGTGTATATAGGCCCAGTAAGTGGGGAACTGTAAAATTGAAAGGAATCTGGATCTCCCTGTACACCAGTCACTGAAAGCAATATTGCAGGAGCAGAAAGCAGGAAGGAAGATAAATGCTGTATTCGTCTTAATTTCAGGGGAGATTTGAGTACAACATAAAATGTATCTTACTGCAGCTGGACAGGGCCTTGGTGAAAACCCATCTCGAACATTGTGCAGTATTGTGTGCAGTTTTGGTCTCTATTCCTGACAGACGACAAACCTGACATTAAGGGAGAGCAGCAAAGGATGACCAGACTGATCTCTGGGATGACAGACTTGTTGTGGGAACAGAGTTTGGGGCAACTGGACTTGTATTCAGTGGGGTTTAGGAAAATGAGTGGAAATCTCACTGAAATATATAACAGGGTGAGACAGATTAGAAGCAGGGATGGTAATTCCCCTAGCTGGGACGTCTAAAACAAGGGCCCACAATATTAGGTACAGACAGACCACTTTGCATTGAGTTGAGAATAAATGCCTGCAGTCAGAGACTGGCGAACCAGGGGTACTCTCTCTTAGAACAGGCTGTGGAAATCAAGGGGCTGAATATAAATAAGAATTTCTGGAAACTAAAGGGATAGGGAGAGAGCAGGCGTAGGGTGTGAAGATAGAAAAATCAGCTATCAGTCCAGGTTGTTCTCCAATAATGTAGTAACTGTGTTCCTGTGCAACACTGTGGTGGAGAAAATCGTGCAATACTAATAATGGGCCTATGGAAAAAAGAGGGTAAGTGGCGAACCTCTAACAATATCACTAAAAACCAAAAATTAAATTTGGTCTAACACACAGTAGGACTGTCTAAAAAATCTATAAATTACATGTTGTAATGGCACAGTGCTGTAAATGTAACGCTTTCACACTACAGTCACTCACTGGTGCACTGTACCTTTCACCACAATCTACACCAGAAAGCGCGAGGGGGCTGACTGACCATGTGATGTCGATGCCGAATTCCAGTTCTCCCCAAGATTCTACCCATAGTTTCAAATAAAGTTCTTTCTAAATATAGACTACAATTCCTAGTTTCAGGCTCCGTTTCAAGGCTTGCAGAGCCAATTGCATTCCTGTTTTTGCTGAATGCATTGATTGTACCTTTTGTAGACAGAGGGTTTCTGAGGCAGGGTTTGCTGTTCAGCTGGTGCCCGCCAAGGAATGGCATCACAGTGAACGCCAGTTCACTTTATGGTAAACGTTAAATGAATGGCATTGCAACCGAATTCTATTTAATAAACACGTGTTATGGGTGAACTGCCTGTACATAAAATAAAGGCGCAAAACTGATGGGCTGAATGGACTACAGCAGTTCTCATTTTATGTTTCACAATGTTTAAACATATTAAAGGATATGAATATTCTATGGGGAAAACTGCGTTGAGGAGATGTTCGGCCATTAACTAGAATAGGGAAAGCTCAATGAGTTGGATGACGTATTACTTTCCCAATGCTTCTGTGAATTGTGTGGGAAAGCTCTGTAAATGTTGTCACAAGCTCTCAGCTGTTCGGAATGAGGCCTCTGTAGGGTCGACAGGACTGTGTTTCCCATTCCCTTTTTTGATAACGAGGCTGGTGCAGGGCGTTCTGTCCGGGTTTATACTTTAAGACCTCGGAAGAGTTTGATACAATTGAGTGCCTTGCTTGCCCGTTTCAGAGACCATTGAAGAGTTTATCACATGTCTGTGAGTCTGGAGTCACTTTTAGGCCAGACCAGAAAAGGACTGGAGATTCACTTCCTGAAAGCACACTGGGGAAGAAGATCGACGTCTATAATCGACATTGAACACACGATCACTATCACTGACACCAGATATTAGATCTCTATATTTTATTAATTGTTTTTAACTTGCTTCAGTTGCCAGAGAATTATCCTGGTATGGATTAGCAATCCAATGACAATTTCACAACAGCACCATCTCCACATGGGGGCCTATCGGAAATCACACTGAACCGATTAATTCTGTGCTGTTTGACAGATCTATCAAAAAATAACCCCAACCAATTTGACTATCGTGATGGGACTGAGGGCGTGGTAATTGTTCCGACTGTAATTATTCCCTTCCTAGGGGATGGGACGTAGTTGAGTAATTACCCACATTAGGAGAAAGTGAGGACTGCAGATGTTAATTACCCACATTGACAAGGTGTTCTCAGAGTTGGAGCTGGAATGAAACAGCTTCCTCAGGTACATGGCTTGTGGTGTAGCGAAAGTCTTCA
Source organism: Hemiscyllium ocellatum (assembly GCF_020745735.1). Taxonomy (NCBI): domain Eukaryota; kingdom Metazoa; phylum Chordata; class Chondrichthyes; order Orectolobiformes; family Hemiscylliidae; genus Hemiscyllium; species Hemiscyllium ocellatum. The sequence continues at coordinate 71,889,650 of NC_083419.1, forward strand.
GTCCTATTGCAGAAATGGTGTCAGGGCCATTTGCCTTTGTCGTATGTACAGTGTCCAGCTGTTAGTTCATGTCACGTGCAGTGAATTGAATTGGTTGAAGATGGGCATCTGTGATTCTGAGGGTATCATAGTGAGGGTGAGGTGGGTAATAAGCTTAACACTTTTGGCTGAGGATGGTGCAGATACTGCATCTTTTACATGGATGCACAGGGAGATTCCATTATTTAAGATGGAGATATTTGTGGAGTTCTCTCTTCCAGTAAGTTGTTTAATGGTCCATTGATTTTTAAGCAAGGATATGACAGGAAGACAGCTTATATCTGATTTGTTAACCTTGGGGTCATCTCTCTCTCTCTCTCTTTATCAGATGTTAGTCCTGCTGTTCGTATTGAAACCAATCAAGTGCGGTAGCTTTAATAGATTGTCATCAGGTTAAGGTGCACGTGATCCGACCCAACCATGTTCACCCACACTCGTCACTGACCCATGGATTGGCTTGATGGAAATGGTAGACGGATGGACTATCCTGTGGGAAACGTTACAGATAGTCATTGAAATCTACAGCATCAGATGTTAACCCAGTTTTAGCTGCAATATCTACAATTCAATTCTACTGACTGCCCCACGCTCCCCCCGCCCCCCAACAGTTCACACCGAGACCTATTCACCCATCAGCCAAGCATTCAGTGACCTACTCTGGTTTCTGATGTGGAAATACTTCCATTTTCATATTCTCGTTCTGCTGGAAGTCTTTCCTTGGTATCATGCCTCCAATTTGTTACATAAACAATATCCATTTAAGGCACGAATCGGAGCCTTTTCCTTTCAGTAATGCCATCTTCTGCATTTGAAGTGAATGTGTTTGCTTCTGTTGTTCTCCCTGACCATGATTCAGAGCTCTGCAGCATCTGTGATACCAGTCTTATGCAGTTTCAGAGTCAAGGAACTTGCCAACATGCGTTATTGTTCAGTTCCCAGTGTACGGCGCTCCATGATGGACAGCATGTGTGGGCATCTTTGAGAATATATCATTGGAAATTGTTCAAAAACAGAAATTGCTAAAGATGTTGCAGAATTTTCTGGAGTGAATGCAGAGTTAAACTTTTAGGTCCAGTGAACGTTCTATAAATGTGTTTTTTAAAATTTTTATTTCCAGTATGCATAATTATTTGTTTAATTGAAAAATTGTTCTGCACTTATTCATTTCTGGAGAAACTCATCAGGTCTGTCAACATCTGCAGAGAAAGAGAAACAGAGTGAGCGTTTCCCGTCCAGTGTGACAATTCTTCAAAACTAAATACAATTGTAAAATGGTCTTTTAATCCCTTGCCAGAAGTGGAAAATGCGTGACAGGGAAAAGAGAGTGAGGCAAAAGCAAAACGGTCTTTTAGCAGTGGTGAATAAAAGATTCTGTATGACGGGTCGGATTTAAGGTGTGAAAGGGGGAAAGGGGTTCTCCCTATTGAATGCAAGATAAAAAAGACACAGCCACGCAAAGTTGTACGGTGACCAGGAGGGAGAATGTTGACCATGTGGTATTATATAGATCTTGCCACAGATACGATTTCACTGTCGTGATCATCACCTTCTTTAGACAGAGGAATTCAGGTGCTTGACTTCTTTTTGGCACTAGTAAGCGGTTCATGCTGCCTTAGCATTGTAATATGGAGAAAAACAAATTACAGTATGAGGTTTGGGCTGAGTGTTGGTTACCTGTCATTTTTAATCTTGTTTCAATTTTGCAGTGCTTATCTTTAAACGCTTGTTCTTGAAGTTAGCATCAGATGGCGTGTAGGATGTTGAGGAGTGACATTATAGAAACTTATAAAATCATGAGAGGTATGGATAGGGTGAATAATCAAGGTCTTTTCCACAGGATATGCGAATCCAAACACAGAGGGAATAGGTTTAAGGTGAAAGAGGGTATATTTAAGAGGGACTACGGGGCAGCTTTTTACATAGTGTGGTGTGGGTATGGAATGAGCTTCCAGAGATGCAAGTGGGAGATGCAAGGACAGCTACAACATTTAAAACTGATTTGGACAAATATTTAGAAGCACATGGACCCTAATGAAAGCAGATGGGACGAGTATAGTTTGGAAATCCTGGCCAGCATGGACATTTAGAAAAGATTCACGCAGAGTCAGTGTGGTTTTTGTGAAAGGTAAATTATATTTTGCCCTGTAAAATCATGCAAAGTTTTTCTGGAGATGTATGAAAACGTAACAAGCGGACTTGATAAAGGAGATCTGGTGAACCGCGGCTTTCCAGAGACTTTTCACAAGTATTACAAAACAAAAGTTCTTTCACAAAACAGAATCTCCAGAACGTCGGATACTGTATTAACATGGGATGATGATTGGTTAATATAGAAATCGGAGAGTCGGGATTAATGGATCTTTATGACAAAGGTATATCTGCTGGAGTACCACAAATATCAGTCCGATGGCATCAGTTATTTGCAATCTATGCAGACAGCCTGAAGGAGGGAGCTGAGTGCAATATATATCCGAGTTTGAGGATGACACTGAGAATCAAAAGGCTGCTTTTCAACGGAGAGGACTTCCAGAAAAAGAATACTAAATGCATTGGAGTCTTCCTGTGTAAGAAACATAAAGTCAGAATGCTGATGCAGCAAGTAACTCGGTTGGTACATTAGGCAGTTTCCTGAGATGAAAGGGTTGTGTTATTAAGAATCTCTAAACTAGTTTGGCAATAATTCTTTGGAGTTTAAATGAATGATGAGTGATACTGCTGAAACATACAATACACAGAAGGGGTTGGAGAAGGTAGACGTTGAGAAGCTTTTCAATTCTTGAGCAAAGTGTCGTACTCGATGATATAGATATCGAATAAAGAACATGGATTTCAATTTGAGATGCAGAGTAATGTCTTCTATCCGAAGGTAGTGAACGTGTGGAAGTCCCTAACCCAGAGAGGTTTGAAGGGATAAAACGAATCGGCAAGAAAGTGAAGCTGAGCCCTGTAGTAGATCAGCCATGTTCGTATTAAATGACAGGGCTAGCTTGAGAGGCCGATTGGCCTACTCCTGTTCCTATTCATTAGTTCCACATGTCATGCTTTTGAAAAGTAACGGGTTATTTTGCTAGAAATCGTGTTGTACAATGTTGCATTCAGGGAGAGCAGAGGATTTGTTGTTTTAACCCTGGGTGAGGTAGGGGGGCTGTATTTACAGCATATCTGGGTCTGCAACATGACCCACATCTGAAGCAGAAGTTACCGTGAGGGGAAGCCTGGAAACAGGGATTGGTGGTTGGTGTGGTGGTCATTTCCTGATCCAGCCTGGATTTTCCAAGTACATTTCCAAAACTACACCTAACCATTGGAGTGGCCTCGATCTTCCCCTGTTTAGGAGGTCCGAGGGCTGAATGGAACATCAGAACACAGGGCTGAGTGACACAAGTGGGCCATTCTGCTCTTTCACACTACTCCAACAGTAAATAAGGTCATGGCTCATCACATTGTGATCCCAGCTGCAGGTTTCTTTCCATGCACCATTATCCCTGATTCACGTGTCCATGGAAAATCAGACAAAACTTCGATACTATATAAAGATCCAGCCATCCCTAACTTCTGGGAAAGAGAATTCCCACTTGACTGAAATCCCACTTTGTGAAGTTCACCTCATTCCTGCTCTGACGTAGTTTGGAGGGTGGCACTCTTTCCTTTTCTCGTCCCATTCCTGCATTGCTCACACCAAATTTTAAATGTAACCAGGTTGGTGATATGGCCAATGATAACGTTCTCAGACTGAGTCAGATTCAGTGACAGGAACAAGTCAGGCAGATTTCGTTAGTCAGCCACAAGTAACTAATAGAACTAACAGATGCACACGGTGGATCTGTGGTTAGCACTGCTCCTACCATCACCAAGTAGCTGTGTTCAATTCCAACCTCAGGCAACCCTTTATGTGGATTTTGAACATTTTCCCATGTTTGTGTGGGTTCCATCCCAGTGTTCCAGTTTCCTCCCACAGTCCAAAGGTATGCAGCGTAGAGCGGATTGGCGATGCTAAATTGCCCATAGTGCCCAGGGATGTGTAGATTAGATAGGTAGGTCATGGGAAATGCAGGGTTACATGGAAAAAAGTAGGGGGGCAGGTCCAGGGGGCATACTGTTCTGAGAGTCAATGTGGACTTGATGGACGGAATGTCCTGCTTCCACACTGTAGAGATTCTATAAAACCAACAAGACGTTTGAATGATACAAACATCTGATCCCTCTCCTCTAGGTTTTGTATGTTTCAATAAGATCACCTCTCATTCCAAGAGTAACCTGTAAAAGCCTTCATAATATAAGACCCTCATTCCTGGAATACATGCAGTGAAACATCTCCAAACAGCTTCCAATTTAATTATATCCTTTCTCAGGTAAGGAGACAAAAATCATCTCACACACACACACGTGGTTACTTTTTGTTTTCTCAGTGGGGAGAGTACTTGGAACTCTCTTCCCCACAGACCATTGTAGGCAGAAATATTGAATATGTTTGAGGCACAGACAGAAGGTTCATAAATAATAACGGAGTCAAGGATTATTGGAGAATGACAGGAATGTACAGTATAGGGGAAATGCTGACAGTGGAACAAAATCACACTGCTCCAGAAAATCCAGGAATATAATGCAAAATGAAATGGTAGTATCGATAAAAAGTTAAGGGGAAATCCTAGATGGTGGCAATCTGGAAGGCCTGCTTTGTTGGGCTCTGCATCACAGCACGGGCAAAGTGGCTCCCTAACCCACTCCATGCCAGCCATTGACTTAAAATGCTTAGTTTTGGAAAGTTTTGAGAGTTGGCAGTTGTAGTAGTCTTAGTTTGTGTAGTTTTAAGCTCTATGCGACATTGTTTATTAATGATCAGTAATTCGAATTCTTACTCTCTCGAGTTCAAATTTGCTACAGTGTATTCTGGGTAATTACGTGCTTAAATGATGTATCAGGAACATTAAGGGGAGCCAATCGCTGAAAAGAGGAAAAAGTTACTTTCTAGTCTTAAAAATGAGATGGTGGATGTTGTCCTATTGCAGGAGATTCACCTTGATGACAAGGACATTTGATATTACAGCAGTTCGGGTTTGATCGGGTTTATTTCTCCTCTTTTAATGTTACGAATACGGGAGAAGCAGTAATGGGTAAAAAGAATCTTCAATTTAATGTACTCATTTGTATTTGACACTCACGGGAGGCTCATGCTCCACAAAGCCTTGAACGATGAAAAAATAATACAGTATTTTGAATGTTTATTGACCTTTGGTGCACCCTCTTAAAATCCTCGTAGATGCATTTTCCAAATTCAGATATCTTGCATCGTGGCACATTATTGTAAAAGTTTTCAACTGTCTTATGGACCCCACGGTGGACACAATGTACAAAGGTGGTCCAATACCCTTGTTATAATGTAAGCAATTAGTGGATTTGTGTGCAGAACTAGAGCTGGTAAATATCTGGAGGCAGATCCACATCACAATAGGGTTTTTATTTTCTTCTTTAACTGGCAGAAATGCCGCACGAGGGTTGATATCTTCGCCATTCCTGCAACAATCTTAGATTCGGTGGCATCCTGCACAATTGGGGATATTACAATTTCTGACCATGAAGCAGTATACTTAATGATTAAGATTAAGGGCAAAGTAACAGATTCGAGACACGAGCGAATGTATCCCTTTATTGTTAAGACTAGTCAGTTCATTGAACATTTCGATTAGATTATTTACAATGTAGAAACAAGCCCCTCAGCCCAACAAGTCCACAGCAACCCACCCAGACCGAGTCCCCGACATTTAATCCTTCACCTCACACTACAGGCAATTTAGCATGGTCAATTCACATTTTTGGACTGGAGGAGGAAACCAGAGCACCCAGAGGAAACCTACGCAGACACGGGGACAATGTGTAAACTTCACAGAGTCAGTCACCTGAGGCGGGAATTGAACCGGGGTCTTTGGCGCTGTGAGGCTGCAGTGCTAACCATTGTGCCACTGTGCCACCGTGCTGCCCACTGCAATGAATTCAGGTCTTTCTTAGCCATTAATTCAGATTCAACCATTAACCCATCCACTCTATGGGAAATTGCTAAGGCTGATGCCACGGGAATAATTATTCCTTAGGATGCAGCAGAAGGGGGAGCAGGAACTCTGACTTGAGGCACAGCTGAGGGCAGCCTGGAAGGCATACTGTGATAGACCCTCAGTGGCTAAGCTGCTGTGGATCACAACGCTTCGGTCTACAGTGAATTGCACACTCACACAGACAGCCAGGAAGGAACTTACATTTGCGAAACAAAGGCTGATTGAACATGGTGATAAGCCAGGTGATTAGTCTATCTTGGAAAAAGTGAAGACTGCACATGCTGGAGAGCAGAGCTTAAAAATGTGTTTCTGGAAAAGCACAGCAGGTCAGGCAGCATTCAGGGAGAAGGAAAATCGAGGTTTCGGGCATGAGGCCTTCTTCAGGAATGAGGAAAGTCTATCTTGAGGAAGATTTAGTCTATCTTGCCAGGAAAACGAGCGCCCCTCTCAAGCCATTACCTCATTTAGGGATCCTTACCTTCAATTCCAAAAAGATTAATGCCTCCCGTCCGAGAGTTTTCTCCGAATTATTTCAGACTGAAGATTTTGAGGATAGATGGATTAAGATGGAGTCATTTTCAAGAACCTGGGTCTTCCAGGAGTAACCCTTGAATAAGTGTTGTGCCTTAATGCACCATTGTCAGCGCAGGAGGGTGCAAAGCAGCTTCAGAATGTAAATGCGCATTTCCCTCACGGATTTCCTAGTGAATTTTATAAATAATTTATAAACCTATTGTTAGAGCTGATGTTTAACATGTTCCAACACTCAAACAGTCATGAACCCCTCCCTCCATCCTTAAGAGCGGCCCATACCTCTCTGATGCTGAAGAAAGGAAAAATATTGTGCTTTTTACACGCCAATTTCACTTTTAAACGTCGGTCTCAAAATCCTGTCTGAGACCCGTGTATTAAGGCTGGAAACTTTGCTGCCTTCCGTTGCCAAAGAAACCAAACAGGCTTTATAAAGATCCGCAGATCTTCCTACAATGTGAAGAGGTTGCTCAATATGATTCAAGAGTCTCAACAACAATCTGACCAGGGATTACTGATGTCTTTAGATGAGAGAAGGCATTTGATTGGGTTGAGTGGCCAGATCTCTTCGGTACATTAGAACGGTTTGGTCTATGCAAAGTTTTTATCAAGTGGATGAGGGTCCTTTACCACGATCCTCTGGCCACGGTTCTCACTAATGATGTGCCATATTAATATTTCTTCAGGCAGCCGCAAAGATTGACACCTTTCACCATTGTTGTTCACGTTTGTGATTGAGCCACTGGTGGAGGCTATCCGTAGGGATGCCAACATATCTGCCCCAGAAGTGGGACAGACGTCACGACAGATTACATTGTATGCAGATGAGGGTCTTAAGTTTTTGTCAAATCTTGCAATTTCGGTAGTCCATGTGATGCAATGCATTAATTCGTTTGTTGCCTTTCTGGCGATAAGAATAATTTTAAAAAGTTGGAGGCCATGCCTATGGGAGGTAATTGGGAAATACCTGATACTGAGGCCAAATCCTGGTTTTCTTTTAAATGGTCACGGGGTGATTTCCCTAATTCAGTATATTCATTACATCTGTCTTTGATCATTTATTCAACGTGAACTATGTCCATTTGTTTGACAAAATTAAAAAGACCTTCAAAGATGGGGGGCATTTCCAATATCCTGGCTAGGTCGGATAGTTGTTATAAAATGAATATCCTTCCTCATTTCCGACACGCTGTTCGAATGCTTTCTTTGATGTTTCCCGACAGATTTTTGGGAAACAGAATGGCTGGTTTAGTTCTTTTATTTGGCACCATAAGGATTCTTTATCAAGCTAACCAAATTGCAGCTGCACCACAGATTGTGGGGAGTAGATCTCCCCGAATAAAAACAATCAATTAAGTTTTTTTTCATCGCAGGTTAGTGCCTGGGCCACTGAGTTCTGGGCATCAATATGGCTAGACATTGAGCCCACTCAGACAAAGTGAACCCTTATTAGTTTGTTGTTCTTGGATATAATGACAACATTTATGGAGTATAGTCAAAATCTAATGATGATCAATACTGTTTAAACTTGAAGGACATTGCGTCAGATCGAGGGCAATACAGTCAAAACCATGTTTCTTATCCCTCTAATTGGTATACCGGGTTGTCAACTTGGGATAATGAATTCCAGGTTTGAACTGTGGGCACCGAGAGGGGTACCTTGCTTAGGTGATTTAGAATTAGTAGAATCCCGACAGTGTGGAAACAGGTCCTTGGGCCCCACAAGTCCACTTCGACCCTCTGAAGAGTAACCCACTCAGAACCATTCCCCGACCATCCTATATTTACCCTGACTAATACCCCAACTTACAAATTTTGGAGCACTATGAGCGATTTAGCAGTGGACAAGTCATCTATCATGCACATGTTTGTGACTGTGGGAGGAAACCTATGCAGACACGGCTGAGAATATACTAACTCCACGCAGCCAGTCACCCAAAGTGGAACCAAACCCGTGACCCTGGTGCTGTAAGTCAGCAATTCAAACCACTGAACTACGATATGTTACTTGAGGGAGAAACAATGATATAATTTGATCAAATAACTCGTAAATATGGACTACCTAGTAGAGACTTCTTCTGTTTTTTTTCCAGGTTAGAGATTTGATTAAAAAACACAATTTTAACAGACACTTATCGATCTGATACAGAGAAGCAGGTGATTATTGTAAAGAATGCACTCTCCGTCAGTACCATTTTTCATTTGTTGGAGAGTGTCCCCTCAGACAAGACTCTTCATCGTCGTGACGTCTGTGCAACAGTGTTGGGGTCTTAGATCTTTTCAGAGACATGGAAGGATATTTGTGAAAATGTTCGAAGGATTTTGATCTCTAATAGGACCCATTCCATGCAGTTGAAACTTGTTCATAGGTTATATCTGAACCCAGTTTTTTCTCTCAAAATTCAATGTGGGATTATCTTCAGCATGTCCTAAATGCAGAATGACTACAGGCACTCTTACTCATTGTATGTGGTCCTGCTGCAGGTTTCGTATATATTGGAGCACTGTGTTGGTGGTGGTAGAGTGGGTGTTGGGGACCGAATTGGAGTTGGACCAGGTTTCTCTTTTCCTGGGCATTTCCAGAGTATCTTACACAGATGCGCATGGGAAAAAAATACATTCTTACTGTGCGAGGAAAAATATTCTGTTGTGCTGGATGTCTGAAAACTCCCCGGGTCTGTTTGGTCTTTGTGTGCTCATCATGGAGAATATCCCTTTGGACTTTCCCACCAGCATGTTGCACCAAAAACAGAGATTAATATAAGTCATAGTCATGGAGTCATAGAGGTGTACAGCATGGAAAAAGACCCTTTGGTCCAACTCGTCCATACCAACCAGATATCCCAACCCAATCTACTTCCACCTGCCAGCACCCGGTCCATATCCCTCCTTATCCTTCCTATTCATATACCCCCCCAAATGCCTCTTAAATGTTGCATTTATTTCAGACTCCCCGACATCACCCGGCAGTTCATTCCATACAGGTACCACTCTCTGTGTGAAATAGTTGCCCCGTAGTTCTCTATTGCATCTTTCCTCTCTCACTCTAAACCTCTATCCTCTCGTTCTGGACTCCCCGACCCCAAAGAAACGACTTTATCTATTTACTCTATACATGCCTTTCATAATTTTGCAAACCTCTATAATGTCAGCCCTCAGCCTCCGACGGTCCGGGGAAAACAATCCCAGTCTGTTCAGCTTCTCTCGATAGCTCAAGTCCTCCAACCCTGGCAACATCTGTTAAATCTTTTCTGCACCCTTTCAAGTTTCACAACATCTTTCCGAGAGGAAGGATACCAGAATTGCACGCAATATTCCAACAGATATCTAACCAGTGTCCTCTACAGCCACAACATGCTCTTTCAACTCAATACTCTGACCAATAAAGGAAAGAATACCAAACCGTTCTTCACTATCCTATCTACCTACGACTCCACTTTCAAGGAGTTATGAACTTGCACTCCAAGGTCATTTTGTTCAGCAACACCCCCTACGACCTTCCCATTAAGTGTATAATTCCTGCTAAGAGTTTCTTTCTCAAAATGCAACACCTCGCATTTATCTGAAGTAAACTCTATCTGCCACTTCTCAGCCCATTGGCCTTTTGATAAATCAGAGGTGACCCTCTTCACTCTCCACTACGGCTCCAATTTTGGTGTCATCTGCAAACGTACTAACTGTTCCTCTTATGATCGCCTCAAAATCATTTATGACAATGACAAAAAGTAGTGAATCCAGCACCCATTCTTGTGGCACTGCACTCGTCACAGGCCTCCAGTCTGAAAAACAACCCTTCACTCCCACCCTCTGTCTTCTACCTTTGAGCCAGTTCTGCATTCAAATGGCTAGTTCTCCTGTATTCCATGAGATCTAACCTTGCCATTCAGTCTCCCATGGAGAACCTTATCAAAACCCTTAATGAAGTCCATATAGATCACATCCATCCCTCTGCCCTCATCAATCCTCTTTGTTCCTTCCTCAAAAAACTCAATCAAGTTTATGAGACATGATTTCTCACGCACAAAGCTATGTTGACGATCCATAATCAGTCCTTGCCTTCCCAATTACATCTACGTCCTGTCCATCAGGATTCCCTCCGATAACCTGCCCACCACCAACGTCAGGCTCACTGATCTATAGTTCACTGTCTTGTCCTTAACACCCTTCTTAAACAGTGTCACCACGTTTGCCAACCACCTGTCTTCTGGCACTTCACCTGTGAATATCCATGTTACAAGTACCTCAGCAAGAGGCCCAGCAATCACTTCTCTAGCTTCCCACAGAGTTCTCGGGTACACCTGATCAGGTCCTGTGGATTTATCCACCTTTATCCGTTTCAAGATATCCAGCATTTCTTCCTCTGTAATTTGGACATTTTGCAAGTGTCACCATCTATTTCCTTACATTTTATAACTTTCATATCCTTTTCCACGTAAATCTGATGCACAATACTCGTTTAGTATCTCCCCAAATAGTTCCTCTGCTAGGAAAAAGATTCTGTTTCTTTTGATGGCTGAAATCCCCCCGGGTCTGTTGGGTCGTTGTAAGCTCGTCATGGAGAACATACCTTTGGATTTTCTCACCAGTATGGTGCACCGAAAAGCATATATAAGACATGGCAACCCTTTTTGGATTACCGCGATACAGGCTTATCTGTCACTCTAAAAAGGGATATTGTCTAATGAATCACATATGAAGAATTATGAATGAATGTGTATCAGTTAATGCTCTCGAAGAATGAGAGCTACCATTTTGTTATGCTGAGCCCTATTACTTATTTATTATTTATTGTTTATTTTTGTTTTTCTTCTGTTCGTTTCCAGACTTTAACTTATTTCGTATATACATGCACATGAGTGCAATTTTTACCAATTATTTGAGTTGTTTTCTTAATGGTTTAATATAATAACACAAATATCTTTTTCAATAAAAATTTTGTTAAAAATTGTTAAGAAAATTAAAATGCTAACATTGATAGTTTAGAGTCCCAAATAACTATAATTAGAGAGACCACTCATGGTTAGGGAGACCACTCATGGTGGTTTACATTGAAGGTCATCACACGGGTGATGGGGTGAGGTTGAGAGAGCGTCCCCTTCATGGTAACCTTTGTCAGTGTGGGGAATTGAATCCGCGCTGGTGTCCTCCCTCTACATCACAAACCAACCATCCAGCCAACTGAGTGGGAGACTGTGTAACTGTTGCACATAGAATCAGTCACAGACAAAGGGCATGAGAAACTTTCATGACAAGGAAAAAGGTATGTTTGAGATAAAAATGTTCTCTTCTAGCGATTGTATTTTGTCATGAGACAAGTGTTTGGAAGCTGTCTTTGCATGAATACAATAAGGTGAGACAAGTGAAATCACCAGAATATCTAATTGTGATTGGATGTCGATAACCATAAAATAAGTGCATGTTTTTGATTGGTCTGTGGAAAGCATGCTGTCTGTTGCATGAATTTGTAAAGCAAATGAAATATATTGTAAGGAGAGTCCGTCCCCATGGGAAATGCCTTCTGAACACATGCTGGAAGAAACCCGGGGTAAAAAGTTTCTGAGAATCGTCTGCTTGGTAACAGGAACCTGGGGGTTGAATGACTGAAAGTTCCTGTAACATGGAGCTGAGAAAACCATCAGATCACCCACGAACGTATTGAATGTTGGAGCATATTTGAAGTACTGAATGGCCTCATGGTGGATTTTAATTGTGTGTGATTTGAAAAACGTACATCTCTTCTCCATCTTCTTACAAACTGGGGCACAGCCGTTTTCCTGAAACTGGGAATAAGTTGGAACAATGTCTGGAACATTCCATAATTGGCATTCCCAAGAATATTCTCTGACTCTATGGGGTCTGTGTGTGTGGGTGGGGTGGGGGAAGGCATCAGAAAGGCAAGAGAGAAAGAGAGGGGAAAGTGCTGCATGCAGTAGTGAGAGTGGTAGAGCAAGAGCTTTGTTCGGGGGTCGGTGCTATCACAGATGTACAGTGAGTGTGAGGGAGCAGAGAGAATACGGTGACCCTTATCCTGACAGAGTGGTGAATGTTATTGGTGCTTGTCCTGTTTTGCTGGAGATTTCTTCAGACCCCATAAACTGCATTGAGCTGGGTCGTGAGCTCAGACAATGCTCGGTGGGTCTGGTAATTTGCCCCCCTCTGGGAAGAGAATGGTCCCCTTTTGTACTCGCCCATCCACCAGGTCCTCCGTGCTGCTGTCGACAAACCGTGGTGTAATTTCCCCTTAGCTGCCATGCTTGGGAAAAATGTGCAGGACAGCTCCAAACTGAGAAAGCACAACCATGTGCGCATTGGCCTTTTAAACTAGTGTTAGGGATCACGGAATATCCAGGGGCATCCTGGCGACTGTGAGTACCTTCAGACATGATGGGTGGGAGATCGGGCTGGTATTGTATGAGAGGGAAACTATGGAGTGGAATGGGTAGTTACTGAGATGAGTTTGGTAGCACCAGGAAACTAGCTCATCCTCGTGCAGACAACCCCTCTGTAACACTCAATGAAAATTGCACTGAAACTGTTTTTTGTGAGATTCAGCCCAGTGAGGCGAAGACTCTGCTGTCCTCACTCCCAGTTACAAAGCTGCAGAACAGATGCTCATCCAAAACTCTCCATCGCCTGAGCTCACAGCAATATCCCTTTCACTCGTAATTCTGCATAATACTGACCCGTGTTGCACGATACCATCGAAATGTCTTCATTTCAGCATTCTGAAACCTGTGAATATATCCTTCCATGATTTTTTTCAGTGCCCCCCAACCCTGTCTCCACCCCAAAACACACTCATTTTCAATCATATTGTACAAGACTGCCAGTATGACTGATCATTTGTCCCAGCGGGTCCATACTAAGCAAAATGTCCATCCAGACCCACCCCATTTCCCTGTCTATGTTCTGTATCCCTCTAAACCTTTCCTATCTGTGTATTTGCCCAAATGCCTTTTCAATGTTGTTATTGTACCCACCTCAAACACTTCCACTGACAGCTCAGTTCATATGTGTACCACACTCTGCATAAGAAAAGTTGCCCTTCAGTTTCATTTTAATATTTTTTATCCTTCCAAACATTAATGGACGTCGTCTAGTCCTCGATTCCCCAACCTTGGGAAAGAAAATTGAAGTATTCACCCCGAGCACGGCTTTCATGATTTTATAAGAGTTACACTTCTATAAGAACCGTCTCAGTTTCCTACGCTGTAAAGACATAAGTTCTAACCTGTCCAACTTCGGCGTATAACTTAGAGCCTTTAACCCAGGAAACATCTTTATAAATTTGTTCTACATTCTTTCTTGTTCAATAATATCCTTTCTAGGGCACGACGATAAAAACTGAATACAATACTCCAATTGCAGCCTTACCAATATCCTGTACAACCTCAACATAACGTCCCAACGTCTATACTTAATGCCCTGATGTAGGCCAGTGAGCCAACAGCCTTCTTCACTGTCCTGTATACCTGCGACTCAAATTTCAGACAACCGTGTACCTGATCTCCAACGTCCTTTTGTTCCACTACATTCCTTAAGACCCTATCATTCATCATTAATCTCCTACCTGGATTTGACTTTCCAAAATGCAAGACATCACACTTATCTATCTTAAACGCAATTTTCTATTTCTCAGGCCCCTTCTTCTGCTGGCTAAGGTAATGCTGCAAGTTCTGCTAATGTTCCTCAATGTAAATGATACCTCCTAATTTACAGTCATCTGCAAACTTACTAACCTTGCGTTGTGCACTCTGGTCCAAATTATTGATATAGAGGACAAACAGCAATGGGCCCAGGACCGATCACTGAGGCACTCTACTAGTCACAGGCCTCCAGTCCGACAAGCATACCTCCACCATAGCCATTTGCTTCATAACTTCAAGCCAATTGAGTCGCCAATTTGCCAGTTTACATTGGAGTACATGCGATCTAACGTTCGAGAGCGCCCTACCATGTGGAACCTTAGCAAAGTCCTTACTGACCTCCATATAGAATATGTCCATCACCCTGCCCTCGTCAACCTTCCTGGTCAATTCCTCAAAAACTCAAACAAAATCTGTAAGGCATGATCTGCCACGCACAAAGCTAAGCTGACTACTCCAAGTCAAACTCTGTATTTACAAAAGCATGCACATCTTATCTCTCAGAACATTCTCAAGCGGTTTATCGAACACAGATGTGAAGCTTATTGGTCTATATTTCCCAGGCTTTTCTTTGCAGCCCCTCTTGAATAAGGGCACATTTGTTAACGACCAGTCTTCCGGGTCCTAGCCCCCTGAACTGTCTTCTCTCGCCTCTTGCAGTGCTCTTAGATATATCTGGTCAGGATCAGGAGATTTATCTGACTTTATGCATTTTAATAGGTCCATCAGTACCTCTACTGTTACATGGACTGTATGAAGATATCACAAATAACCTCCCAAAGTTCACAGGTCTTCATGTCTTTCTTCATGGTAAACACAGAGGGGTAAGTGAGGAACTCAACCATCTCTTGAGCTTTTACACAAGCATGCCCATTTTGGATTGTAAGACGTCCTATTATCTCTTTGGTTGTTCTTTTTCTTTACTGTACTGAATTTGGATTCACACTAATCTGTTCAGCCAAGGCTATCTCATAATCCCTTTTCGCCTTGTTAATTTCCTTCTTCAGTAAACTCCTGTATCCCTTGTGTCTCTCCAGGGATTCCCTTGATACGAGCTGCCTGAACATGAGCCACACCTCTTTTTTTGCTGGTCAGAGCCTCAATATCTCTTGTAATTCAGGGTTCGCTCTTCCTGCCTCAATTTTCCTTCACCCACACAGGAACATATAGACCTTGAACTCAAGCTATTTCACTTTTAAAGGACTCCCACTTGCCAGAGAACCTTTTGCCTGGAAATAAACCACTTCAATCAACCTTTGCAAGTCCCTGTCTAATTCCAACAAAATTCGCCTCGCCCAATTTAGAACTTGTACCTGTGGACCAATTCTGTCCCTCCCATAATTATTCTAAAATTAATACGATTCTAGTCACTGGTCCCAAAATGCTCCCTCATTTTTCCTCCGACACCTATCCTGCCCTATGTCCCAACAGTAGGTCGAGATTGTCCCTTCCCGAGCAGGACCCTCTGTATGCTCCTTGTGGAAACTTTCCTGAATGAACTTAACAAATTTCATTCCATCTAAGTCCTTCACCCTCTGGAAGTCCCAGTCTAAGTTCGTACAATTAAAATCATCTATTATGACAATCCTATTGCTCCTGCAAGTCTCACTAACCTCTCTGCATATTTGTATCTCTCATCCCCATTGATTATTTGGAGGCTTATAGTACAACCACTATAACATCACCAACCCCCTCTTACTTCTTTGTACCATCCACAAAACGTCACTCGACATTATCTCAGTTATTTCATCTTTAAATACTGGAGTGATATGTGCCTGAATCGAAACTATTGGTATTTAAACTGTTTCAATTTGCATCTCTGCCTCCCAGTGATTTTCACATCCATAGGACCCCTTGTCAAGGCGCAATGGAGATATAAAGCTGTAAATGGATGGGAGCTGCATATCCTGTCACTTCCAACATTGGCTGCAAGTTTCCCCACACTGGGCAGTGATCTAACACAGCGTTACCGAACAATGCAAAAACCTGGGGTTATATCTGAATGAGCCAGTGCGATCTGCACAGCTCCTCATGCTGGACATTGAGCCCAGGATTATAGATCAAGCATTGGTGCGGGCTGCACAGAATTCCACTCTGGATATTGCTTAGTTGCATTCAGCAGTACGCTAGCTGGATCTACACAGTGCTCCATCCTGAACATACAATGGATGGGCTGGTTATGTGAGTTGGATTGCGAATGTGATAGAACTAAACATCTGGCAATGCCTTTATTTTGTATTTTCATTCTTGTGACTGGACCCTTTAAATCCTGAGCTGAAAATGTGTTGCTGGTTAAAGCACAGCAGTATAGGCAGCATCCAAGGAATAGGAAATTCGACGTTTCGGGCATAAACCCTTCATCAGGATGAATGGCTTATGCCCGAAACGTCGAATTTCCTATTCCTTGGATGCTGCCTAACCTGCTGTGCTTTAACCAGCAACACATTTTCAGCTGTGATCTCCAGCATCTGCAGACCTCATTTTTTACCCTTTAAATCCTGACTCATCCGATTAGACCCGACCCTCTGGATGAGTGACGGTGACTGTTGTTATAGCATCTGGGTCTGTGACTTGGCCAACAAATGGAGCGGAGGCTGCAGAGCGGACAGGCTCCGTAAAATGGAATGAGGGATTCACAATCAGATCAGCCGTGGTCTTAGTGAATGGTGGGGCAGGATTGTGTGGACCCACGAATGCTACTTATTCATATATTTCTGTTTGTAACAGGCAAACCCCCCCTTATCTTCCAGTGCCCAAAGCTGGTGGGGAGTGAGTCACTTCCTGCTGTCCCTGCGTAACAGGAGCCTGGGGCCTCACAAGCCTCCAGATTTCGCAGTACCAGTCGAGAGCAGTTGAACGGCTGCCTCCTTTCTGGAGTCCCAGTCTTGAGCAGTTGAGTGACTTTCTCAAGTTCCTGTGTCCCAGTCTCGAGCAGTTGAGTGACTGCCTCCTGTTCCTAATTGCTAGTCTCGAGAAGTTGAGTGACTCCCTCCTGTTCCTGTGTCCCAGTCTCGAGCAACTGTGTGATGCCTCCTGATCTCAAGTTTGTGAAAGTAGATGTCATCCTCTTGCAACTGACTAACAGGTTCCAATCGCTCTGTGCTCACCTGCTGCTCCTGTGGAATGGATTTGAGGGGCTGAATGGCCTCTTCACATTCCTTACAGCTTCTCTTGACTAAAAGCCTTTCTCCTGTTTCTATAAAACAGCATCAAAATCTGAATAATGTATCTTTGTATTTGACTCTCAGTAATTGAGCAAACCAGCTGACTGACAGAATTCAGAAACTGAATAGCCTCTTCCTGTTCCTCAAGAGTCAACAGAATCTCAGTGATGTACAGCACGGAAAAAGACTTTTTGATCCTGTCGTCCATTCTGAGCAAATATCCTAAATTAATCTTGTCCCCCTTGCCAGCACTTGGCCCGTTTCCCTCTTAACCCTTCCCATACATGTACCCATTCAAATAGCTTTTATATGGTGTAACTGGACCTGTCTCCGCCACTTCTTTTGGATTCTCAGTCCATGAACTCAGCAGTCTCTCTTTGAAAGTGTTGTACCTCATTTCCCTTTATAAATCTTTCTCCTCTCACCTTAAACCTTTGTCCTCTAATTTTCGACTCGCCTCTGCTGGGGAAAAGACGTTAACAGTTTACCTTATCTATGCCCCTCATGATTTTATAAACCGCTTTAAGGTTATCCCTCAGCGCCTTTTTTCAACACTTGAAAAAAATCCCAGCCTATTCAAAATCCCCCTGTAGCTCAAACCCTCCAACACCTGCAAAGTTTTAAAAATCTCTTCTGCACTCTTTCAAGTTTGACAACATCTTTCCGACAGCAGGGAGACCAGAATTAAAGGCAGTTTTACAAAAGTGATCAAACCAATGTACTGTTTAGATGCAACATGTCATGCATACATTGGGATTCAAGGCACGCGCCAATAAGGGGAAGATCACCAAGTGCCTTCTACAAATGCTGTCTACCTTTGATGGCACTTTCAAGGAACTGATAGCCTGCACCAGCAGGTGACACAGTACCTCAGTAGCTTGCATTCTTATCTCACAGCACAGCGATCTGGGTTTAATTCCTTGAATGACTGCCCGTGTGGTGTTTGCACATTCTCCCCGTGTCTGCGTGTGTTTCTTCCGGGTGTTACGTTTTCCTTTCACAGTACAAAGATACATAGGTAAGGGTAGATTGGCCATGCTAAATTGCCCCAAGTACACTGGGATGTGTAGGCGAGGTGGATGAGCCATGGGAAACACAGGCTCAGAGAGATAGGGTAGAGGTGTATCCAGTGGGATAATGTTTTGAGGGTCGATGTGGCCTAGATGGGCCGAATAGCCTGTTTCCTCTGTGCAGGGATTCGATAATTTCAATGGATTTCTCTTTGATTGGCCACTTTTGACAGGATGCGACCTACATTTCTTACCCTGATATATCTTGCCAAAATGCAACACCTCACATTTATCAAATTAAACTCCATCTGCCACCCCTCAGTTCACATAACCAAGTTTCCACTGTGTGCTGAGATATCATTCTTCACTGTCGACCACACCACCAAATTTGTTATTATCTGCAACCTTATTGACCAAACCTCATATACTGTGGCAAGAGGCAGTGGACTCACTGTTGATCTTTGCGGCACACCACTGGTCACAGGTCTCCACGTCCAATGAACAAAAGCCCCCATCACACCCTGTCTCCAATATTCAAGAAAATGTTGGATCTAAGTGGTGAGCTCTCCCTGGATCCCAGGCAGTCTAACCTTGCTAACCAGTCTACCATGTAGAACATTTTGGTTTTCTTACTGAATTCCATCAAGACAACATCCACTGTTCTGCCTTCATCAATCATCATCATCACTTCCTCAAAAAAAAATCCACCGAGTCAGTGAGACGTGATCTCCAATGTACAAAGCCCTCTTCAGTCCTTGTCTTTCCAAATGCATATACATCCTTTCCCTCAAAATCCCCTCCAACAATTTAGTCTCTGTTAACGTCAGGCTCACCAGTCTATAGTTACCTGGCATTTCCTTCCATTCTTAAATGATGGCACTACGTGAACAGCTCACTTGTGGAAATCAATCATACAAATATATCCGCAAAATGCAGTGCAATCTCTTTCGTAGCTAACCACAAACTTGTGCGATACAACTGATCAGGTCCCATGGTTTTTTTCACCGTTGTGTGTTTTAAAATGTCCAACACCTCCTTGTAATATAGATAATTTTCAAGCTATCACTATACATTTCTTCATTCTCTCGCTCTTGTAACTCCCTCCACAATAAATACAGAGGAGAAATACTCGTTTCATATCCCTCCCATCTCTTGTGGTTCAACACATAGGTAGCCTTACTGATCTTTAAGGTGCCCTATTCTCTCCCTAGTTAATCTTTTGTCATTAAAAGATTTGTAGAATTTCTTTGATACCTCGTTAACCCTATTTCTAAAGCAAACTCGTGTTCATATTTTTCTGGCCCGATTTCCCCGTTGACGATACACTTCCTGCCCTTATACTCCTCTGAGGATCCACTGGATTTCAGTTCTGTTTACCTGACATATGCCTCTGTTTACCTGACATATTCTTACCTTGACCAGAGCATCAATACATCTAGCCATCCAGCACTCCCTGCACCCACCAGCCTTGCCCCTCTCACGAATGGGAACACGTTGGCTCTTTACTCTCTCTCAAATCAAGCTTTGATTGCCTTGCATTTTCCAGCCACCCCTTTACCTGCGAATAGAGTATTCAAATTAGCCTTTCACAGGGCTCGCCTAACACTTCCAAAATTGGCCTTGTTCAAAGTCAGAACATTAATGTTTACATCAGGTCTATCCTATTCCATAACTAGTTTAAAAACAATATTTATGCGTAACAGACTTGAAATGTTAAATAAACACTTCCTGCCCCTCTGTAACAAGCTCGAGAGGCTGAATGGGATCCTCCTGCCCCTGTATAACAGCCACAAGACATTAAATGACACAGCATCCCCTGGATTACGAGCAGCAATAAACTGTATCTGATGGAGGTCCATCCCTTCTCAGTTACAGAAATGCCCTCTCAGTGACACCTCATACAGCTGCAGCGAAAAATCCTTTTATTTTGAATACTTTTGTTGGCAAAATGTGCTAATATTGTAGACTTCCACCTTTCCAAGTAGCAATAGGCTAATATGGACTGAATGGCCTTCTCCTATCCTTCTGTAAGCGGCCCATAGGGACAGAATTGTTTCGACCTGTTCCTGAGTAGCAGTCTCGGTGCTCTGTCTCAAGGTTGTGAAATTATTTGAAAACAGTGCACTTAAAACCCGGAGTAGCCCCACATTGATCAATAAGAATCATACTGTAGGTTGAGGTATCTAGAAACTTGCCCACCCGACTTTTCCTTTTATGTAGCAGATCTGTTATTTTATAACTGAACCCTTTCATAAACAGAGTGAAACATATATAGACCCCTGCAGTGTTATGTTAATAATCTCGTATGCAAGGAAAAAGAAATAAAAATTGAAAGATTTATGGTCCATCCATCAGCAACCCTCATCCATTCCATCCAAGTCCAGTAAATGTTCCCTTTTGTAATGATATGAAAAGTGATGTATGGAACTGGTTAACTGAGCCTATTTGTTCAGTGATTGTGATTAATGCGAATCTCCATAGATTCTAATTATCCCAGTGGAGGGTTTCCATCTTTTGATGCTAAATGGGCGCAGTTCAATATGTTATCCCATAATATGAGCGGGAGCATCACCAACAGCACTGACAGGGATCAGCAGATCCAGAGAGAGGAGGAGGAGAGATCAGAATCTGAGAACATTAGACTGGAATGTTCCAACAATGGATAAGAATCTGAAAACATTAGACTGGTATGTTCCAACAATGAATAAGAATCTGAGAATTATGAGACTGGAATGTTCCAAACATGGATCAGAATCTGAGAACATTCGACTGGAATATTCCAAAAATAGACAGGAGTTTATCCGATTATATTTGGTATCTTTCAGCATTTTATTGGTTGCCATTATCTCGCTGATCTATTACGTTCTTCACATTATTCAATATCTTTATTATTCCTTCCTGGCTATCGTTGGGATTCCTGGTAAGTGTCACTGTCTTTTTTTCTATAAGCTAGTTATGAATCTATTATTGTTCTTTCATATATTCTGCCCACTATTATTGTTCCCGTTGAACCACTGAATCCAGATATTTACTCTACAGACCACTACTAACTACGTCAATGAAGGAGTTCAGTTACTGCCTCCCTCTGCTCTGGCAATGTTACTCATGAGTCTCTATGTTTACTTACACAGATTCAGCGGAGAACCGCAATGCATTGTAACTTTGACTTTGGTATTTAAACATTAAGAGCATGTAGATCACTGTCTACTGTTCAGGTTACAAACTTCACTTCCTTCCAGTGTTTCCATCCCATCCCTGGCCAATATCTGCGGCGAAATCAGACAAGTCATAACTGTGGGTGATCCCTTTGATCATGAGCTGATTCCTGACACCATTCCATGACCATTTCTAACTGGAAATGCTCACCAATCCCCATGTATCTCACTGGCTTATTCCATCTCCTGTTTGAACCTTGAGTTATAAAATGCAGTCTTAATGAAATTAATAATCTGCTGCTGAAGCTCCTGGCTTCAAATCTGCCCAAGCACACATCAAATTCCCATTCATCTGTAATTCATGTGCACGCGAATATATATTGCTATTTTTATGGAAATGCCTTTATTTTAACATTCTCAAACACTTTACCTCATCTGTCCATGAAAATTCTCGCGTTCTCTCTCTGTCGATTATCCAAAAGCCTGCCATTTGTTCATATTTAAAATAGTTTCCTCCATGTGCTTTCCTTCTCCAACAATGAGTTTCGCAGTCAACCACGCTAATCGCGCACACACACGCACTCTCCCTGTCACACTCTGATGAACACACACACACACACACACCAAACCTTCCCATTGGAGATAATAATCTGATGCGAGTATAGTTAGCATATGACCGTAAAATTTGCAATGCTGTCCATGCTCGGCAAATAGTGCAGTTTACTGAGCAACACACTAGCACGGTCTGCACAGCCCTCCATGCTGGGCAATCATCTTGCCCAGTTTATGTTTATTGTGGTGTTCGGGGAAGCAGATTCAGAATTTAATATAACAAACCATTTCAGATGATCTGGCAATGCCTTTTTTCAATGTTCTCATTGTTGTAATGTTACTCTCAGAGGTTTCACTTCTCCAGTTAATCCCACTGCTCTGCCTTTATTCCCATATTTCCAAAACGTCTTCCCAGTTAATTAACTGTCTGTTTCTGTATTTAATGTGAATCTCTCTGTCCCGCTGTGTCTTTCCCTGGCCTTGGGTTTTGGCTATATCAGTTGTCAACTCAGGTGACCTTGCGCTCAGAAACACGGGGAAGCCCATTGAATCAACGACCAGGCATCTAAATTGTGTGGCAATGCTTTCACTTAAAAAAAGGTTGTGTTCTGTAGCAAACTGGGTCTCTTGTCTGGTTCTAAATCGATAATATAAAATTGGGTTTGAATTACAATCCCTACAGTGTGTGAACAGGCCATTTGACCCAACAAGTCCCTTCGAACCTCCGAGGAGTAACCTACCCAGAAACATTCCTCTACCCTATTATTACACATTTATCCCGACTAAGACATCTAATCCACACATCCCTGAAAACTACAAACAGTTTAGCATGGCCAATTCACTTGATCTGCGCATTTTTTGATTGTGGGAGGAAACCAGAGCATCCAGACACTGGAGAGTATGCAACATAAACTATTGGGTTCAAAAGTCGCGTATGATAGTTGTTCGGTTGTTGAATTCGGTTGGTTTAAAACGTGTTTTGTGTATAAAGATTCTTTCAGTCACTAAGAGTTCTCTGGTTGTGTTAGAAGTGAATTTGTGGGCTTTACAAAAGGTATTGAAGACAAAGGTGTAGGAATTGATAGACAAGCTGGTGTTGGGTTTATGTTTGTTTGTGAGGAAATGAGAGATAATTACAACTATAGCTCGGCAATTACATTTGGTGGAAGCCATCAGACTCTTTGGAAATGGCTGGAATTCAATTTCAAATGAGGTACCTTGAACATGAGAAGGAATTGAAATAATTTAAATTAAAATGAAAAGTAGAAATAAAAGAAAAGGAAATGAAGAAGAAAGAGAGAAAAAGAGTGAAGAAAACCAGAGAGTTTCAATTTCAAAAGTTAGCAATTAGAGAGAAAAGTTGACATAGATGGCGACGATGAAGGTAGGCGGTAGGCAGGATGAGGAGGATCGTGACGATGAGCAACACTTTCGTAGCCAAAGGCCTGGTGAGGTTCTGTTTAAATACGCCCAGGCAATGTATAATTTGATGAGAAGGATGGGGAAGCCTTTTTAATTTCATATGAGAAAGTGGCTAAACAAATGCAGATATCAGTTAACATGTGGGGGCTTAGTTGATCCACAGAGCTGATAGGTATTTGCATTCCGATCAGTGGAGATATCTGGCCAGTATGAGGAGGTGAAGAAAGCCATCTGAAGTGGGTATGAGCTTGGGCCAAAAGCCTCCAGACAGCGTTTCTGGAATCTAAATCAAGCTCACTCGTTAAACGCACATTGAGTTTGAAAGAATCAACAAAGTAATCTTGAAAGGTTGGGAAAGGCATTAAAAACAGAGCAAAGCTATAACACTCTTAGAGGGATTCATATTTTGGAGAAGTCCAACAATTCACTTCCTGCAGTCTTGAGAACTCGTGTGGAAGAGCAGAGAGAAACAATGACAAGATTAGAAGCTGAAATGTCTGATGATGATAATTTGGTTTAGAAATCAAAGTTTGGTTTCTGTGAGAGATTGAGAAGAATGTGTGAGATTTTCTCAAAACATATACCTGCGAGAGTAAGATTTATTGGCATAGGCCAGGCGTAGCTGGTAAAGAGGTTAGAGCATTCAGAGGTACAGAAGTATGTAACTCTTTTATGCTGAGACATGAGGAGCTACGACATTCAGAAGGACAATTGGAGAGATGAGGAGTGCTCCATTATGTAACGTGTGGTTGGAGTGTCAGGTGGAACCATCAACAGATTTATTCCAGAATGGGGAAGGAGGCCTTGAGCTTGGTGTTGGCGTTACACCATTTCAGCATTTAAATTGCAAATAACTTACCTGAGACAAATCTTTATCACTGATCGTGACCCCTTAAAGCCTTTGGAGATGTTGAGTCGAAAAAATACCGGTCTGTTTCGATTGAGCTTATTATTGCTGCCATTCAATTTGAATTTATACAGTTGACAGGGCGAGAAAACCTAAGTTTTGACACATTCTGGAGACGTGGATGAAGAAAGACAAAGGCATTCTGTGGCAGGAGTAAAATGACTAAAATCGAATCTCGTTGTGAACATTTATACGCTCAGAGTCAATATAATGTATATGCATTGCAGTCATAGAATCACAGAGTCATAGAGATGTACAGCATGGAAGCAGACGCTTCAGTCTAACCCGTCCATGCCGACCAGATATCATAACCCAACCTCGTCTCACCTACCTACATATTCCTCCAAACCCTTCCTATTCATATACCCATCCAAATGTGTCTTAAATGTTGCAATTGTACCAACCTCCACCAAATCCTCGGACAGCTCATTCCATACACGTACCACCCTTTGCGTGAAAAAGGTTGCCCTTTAGATCTCTTTGATATCTTTCCCCTCTTACCCTAAATATATGCCCTCTAGTTCTGGACTCCCCGACCCCAGGGAAAGACTTTGCCTATTTATCTTTCCTATGCCCCTCATAATTTAGTGAACATCTATGAGGACACCACTCAGCCTCTGATGCTCCAGGGAAAACAGCTCCAGCCTGTTTAGCCTCTCCCTATAGCTCAGATCCTCCAGTCCTGGCAACATCCTTGTAAATCTTTTCTGAACCTTTTCAGGTTTCACATCATCTTTCCGATAGGAAGGAGACCAGAATTGCACGCACTATTCCAACAATGGCCTAACCAATGTCCTGTCCAGCCGCAACATGACATTCCAACTCCTGTACTCAATACTATGACCAATAATGGAAAACATACCAAACGCCTTCTTCACTATCCTATCTACCTGCTACTAATAGAGGAAGATTAGGAGGTCTAAAATGAATTCCTCTTTGTATATTGATACATCATTTTATTAAAATATGGCGTTGTGAGGCTACTATCAGTATAAAAAGGTTATTTTCTCTTGTTTTTTAAAAAGAGATTTTAAAGGTAGATGCATGGAAGTGCTGGCTGAAAGCAGTTTAAGTAAAAAACTGAGGAGGCCTTTAGATTTTATTAAAACGGTGGTAACAATGGAAGGGCAGTGGCCAGATCTCCCAGACCAGGTTTTCTCGTTTTGTTTTTAGCTGCAGCATTCAGAAGCTGTTGGAGATCCCGACAGGGTTAGAAGTTTCACTACATGATCCCAAGCTGCTTTTCTCTCTGAGGTGGTTGTTGATGTTGATTTCTCCTGGATCAAAAAAGTACATGTAAGAACTGTATTTAAATTTATCTCTGTGCCAATAAGGTGCGGTATCTATTGTTTGTGCAACTGTTCCAACATATAAGCTATCCCAAAATGTTCTCTTCTTTGATTGTATTTTAACGAAAGCATTTGAATAGATTATATTTGTATAATGTCAAGTGCTTTGACCAGTCACAACATATCTGGAAAGCACAGTTCACATCTATATTTAAAATAAGGAAAGGTTTGGGTCTAAGTGGCCTTCTTAAAATATTTTGTGGGGATCTGGTCTGGTCCACAGTATTTGTAGCCGAGGGGTTTCTGACGGACTCCTGTTATTGAAAAGTTAGTGGAGTTGCTGGCGATGGTTTGCTGGAGCTTGTGCTGTGAGCTGCCTCAGACATTCAGTGAGACCGGAGGATTTGGTGGCTCAACTGTGGATGGAGCATTGGGAGTGTAACATGAACACATAATGGAACAAAGACTGCAGACCGGAGAAGCTCTGAAACCACGGAGTAAGTGTGTGTAGGGAAAGGCATCTGCTGTTTCCATCCCGGATTTTCCAGGAACAGCTTCCCAAGTTACACTTTACCCAGGAACAGAATGTGAGGGGATCTGGACTGAAAAAGGAGCTGGTCACAGAGCGGTGTTACCTTCTTCAACACGACCTGCAGCTTCACGCCAGGGTGAAGATGGTGCTGCCAGTGGCTATTAGGGTCACAGTTTCATTCAGCTTCTGTGATCTGAAACATTCCAGGCCGGAGTCGGTGACCACTCCATCATCTCCCAGTATCTCAACATCAATGTCACCATTCAGTGATGGAGGATGTATATTGTGGATGAGGTCAATACGTTGTTTCTCCCTCAGTGGGAAGCTGACAGGTATATCCTTATTTTCCCAGCATAGTGGGATTCCCGAAGGTGTACATGGTATCTGCAGAGTAGCCATTAAATGGGGAGAGTTAGAGGAACCGAAGGAGCTCTCACTCTATTAATGTTACAGTATGTCCATGCACAATATTTTATGTTGGTGAATACCCCTGTCCTGAACGCTGCCATAGTTCCTTCATTCAGAAGCAGGCAGCCATTCCCATCGTCTATGTATCTCCATGTAGAAAGGAATAATTTTATCTTGGATAAAGGCTGTCTCCTTGATACACGTTTCAAAACACCATCCCCAGCACCAGTCAACCACATCAAAATATTCCATGTGTACGTAGAGCAATGTGGTCACTTGGAGCGTCAATGAGCAGACGATCAGGAATGGAGCAAAACCTTCCATGTCTGAACGGATCTCCGTGAACCCCCCAATATACAGTATCATTAAATCCTGTAATCCCTCTCCATTTCAGCAACATACTGCCTTCCATTATTCCTGTAAATGAAATAACAGGTTATATTATGTTGTATTGCAACTGCAAATTATTATCCATTGCCTTTAACTTTCTGTATCTATTTGCAGACACTCCACCCTCTCTTGATAATTTAATCTCTTGCTTATCACAGCGACATCGCCAAACTCAGTATCTGGATATCTGTTGCAACCTCCTGATCATTGATGTAGATTGTAAATAGTTGAGGGTCCCGCACTGGTCACTGTGTGACTCCACTGGTGACGTTCTGTCAAACTGATTAAGACTGACTTATCCAGAGAGCCTGCTTCCTGTTTGATACACAGACCTCCTTCTTTACTGTGTAACATAGTCGAAAGGCTGACTTTGGATGAGAAGCATCAGTCAGGAATCAAACCCCTCGAACCTGCTCCGCCATTGAATATATCAAGGTTACGGCAATGGATGAATAGGCACCGCATAACAATCAACAGAAAAGAGTGTTGCTTCCCAGTTGGGGAACACCGCAGTGGTCCAGGACATTTGACCTCGGACTTTCAGGTGACCATCTTCCAAGGCGAATTTTGGGACAGGCAACAGGAAAAGTGGCCGAGCAGAGGCTGATAGCTAAGTTCCATATCCATAGCGAGGGCCTCAACCGGCACCTTAGGTTCATGTCACACTACAGGTGACGACCATTGCACTATACACACACAGAGACACATCTACACGCATACGCACACACACCTACACACACACACACACACACTTTTGTATCCTCTCAGACACATTGGCCACTCTACACTCATGCAAACACGTGTACTCTATCTCTCACAGGCACACACAACCACCCAGCCCAGACACACACACACACTCCCACACTCACACCTACACCCCTTACAGACTTAAGGCACTCTACACTCACTACACACATATACACTCTCTCTCACACTCACAACCCCCTACCCAGACAGACACACAAACAGGCAGACACAAAGATCCACACGCACACATATATTTTGTGGGGTGAATTTGTACTTGCAGAGTTACATTGCACTTTGCTCAAAAACTGCATGAGTTACTATAAGACTCTATTATCTCATATTTTAGACTAGAATCATTCTAAACATCACGGCATAGACAGAGAACACAGGGCGCTAACACCTTCGACATATGATCTAGCTAACACCAATTGTCATATTTAACCTGCGAAAGCAACTTTTAAAAAAACGTTTTTTTTTATTTACACACGAAAGAAGTGAAACTGTCATGGTATTCGAACAGATGAAAGACTCAATAGACAATCAAGGTAATTTTCAATGTATAGTTACATCACACTGTAAATTTTTGCGAAAAATTCTGTGCCTTACAATTGTGTCATCCACAATTACCTGATGAAGGAGCGATGGTCCGAAAGCTAGTGTGCTTCCAATTAAACCTATTGGACTATAACCTGGTGTTGTGTGATTTTTAACTTCACAGTATGGTTGGTAGAGATAGACTAGGGAACTATAGACAAACGAGTATTAGATCACTGTTAAGGAAGCGACTGGAGAAAAGACAGAAGGATAAAATTGAACTCCAATCAGAGTGGCAAGGTCTGATCAGGGATAATCATCATGATTTTATCAGAATGAAGTCACATCTAATGAATTTGATTGAATTAGTTTGAGGAGGTTGCTTATTTAGTTTGCAGCAAAGTCTTTGACAAAGCCCCATATGGGAAACTTTAAAATAAAGTAAAACTCATGGAATCAAGGATAACGTGGCAAGTTACAACGAAAAGTTTCTTAGTGTCAGGGGACAGATGGTGGTGGGATAAGACTGTTTGTGTGACTGGAGACCAGTTTCCCCTGGTGTACCACAGGGATCAGTGCTGTGCCCCTTATTATTTGTGTTACTCATAAATGGTGCAGATGTGAATGAAGGGGTGGGTGAAAGGGGTGGGGCAAGTAAGTTTGTGTTTGCCCGGTTGGTTGGCAGTGAGGAGAAAGGTCTTATGTTACAGGATGATACGGATGGAATGGTCAGATGGTCAGATCAATGTCAGATGGAACGTAACCCTGATAAGTATGAGGTGATGCCCTGTGGACGAAGGAACAAGACAGGGGAGCATTCAATGAATGGCAGCACATTGAGAAGCTCAGATCGTTCTTCTCCACACATCATTGAATGAGACTGAGCAGGGTGATGGACTAGTTAAGAACTGGATCTTGAGTGTAGCGTTTATCAATCGGGGCGTAGATTATAAGAGCTCTCCAGAGCATTGGTTAGTCCAAGATGGAGTACTGTATGTAGCTCTGGACGCCACTTAAAAGGAAGGATATAGTTTTACTGGATGGTATGCAGAGGAGATTGACCAGGATGTTCCATGGGATGGAGCATATCAGCTATGGAGGGAGGCTGGATAAGCACGGATTGTTTACATTGGAGCAGAGAAGGCTGAGGGGAATGTGATTCAGAAGGATAAGATTATGAGAGGGATGGCAATGGGTGGATGGACAGCAGCTGCTCCTTTTAGTCAGAGAGTTGAGAACAAGCGAGCACACTTTTAAAGTGAAGGGTTTGAGGATTAGAGAGAATTTGAGGATTGTTCTTCGCCCAGAGGCTGTTGGTTTCTGGAATGCACTTCCTGACAGCGGAGTTATCACAGGTAACCTTACAACCATCAAAAAGTACTTGCAGAGCACTTGGAAGTGTCATAACATTTCCTGCTATCGGCCTGCTTTTGGAAAGTGGTACCAATATAGATCGTGCTGTATTTCTGTTGGTCTATGCTCCTGTGAGTGTATGGTGTGGAAGGTCAATTATTCAGTAGCTAAAGGCAGGAATTGATGGGTTTCTGAAGAGGATATTCACAAAGGAAATAAGAGTGAACTGTAATAGCTCGTCAAATCATGTCAATGTGAGAAGTATGAGAAAACTAGTGTAGCTTCCTTACAATCTCAAGCCAGAGAATGGGCAATGGGGAACAGGGAAATGGCAGAACTATAAAACAGCTACTTCAGTTCTGTCTTCACAGAACTTTCTAACAATACGAGGAAAATAATTTCGGGTGTGGAAAAAGGTTCTAGTACATGGAACATAGAACATAGTAAATAAAAGATTTAGGAGAAATTATTGGGACTGAAAGTAATGGTCATAGATAACAGTAACACGGATTTATGAAATGGGGATTATGTTTGAGAAACGGTCTAGGAGACTAGTATTTGGATTTTCAGGAAAGTTTTGGTAAAGTTAGTTTGCAAAAGAAAATCTGTGTGGATTGGGGCGAATACATGGCCATGTTTCTAGAATGGGACAGCTGGCTGGAAACAGTAAATAGAAATAAACAGGCTCGTCAACCAACAGTCTGACATTGTCTGTAAGATATGAATCTGGTGTGAGTATGACTATATCCCAGACACCCCGTCACCTTCCCCTGATATCTCCTGTCTCACCAGCAGAACAGACAGAGAACAGCCAGGAAATTCCTAGAGGCATGGCACTCATCCACAGATTCAATCAATAAGCACATTGACTTGGACCCAATATGCAAGCCACTGCAGCAGACAGTTGGAACTGACAACCGGAAGCGGCAGATACAAATCACTATAAATGCCGGAGGAAACATAACAGAAGCGCTTCACAGGAGGCTCCCAAGCTCTGAGGATGTCACATAGACAGGGGACGAAACGTCTGCAACATAAATTCCCAGCTCGGCGAACAGAACCTCAACAACGAGCACCCGAGCTACAAATCTTCTCACAAACTTTGAATTAGTAATTATTTGTAGTTATTAGAATTAGTAACAGACACAGCAGAAGTGGCGGCGCAGTGGGATACAATTGGAAGGGAATTGCTCTGGGAGTCCTCAACAGTGACTCCGTATCCCATGAAGTCTTACCCATGGGTAAGAAATTCTCCTACTGATTCCCATGTACCGGCCTCTCTTAATTGATGAATCAGTACTCCTCCACGCTGAACAACACTTGGAGGAAGCCCTGAGCATAGCAAGGATACAAATTTCTACTGTGGGTGGGGGATTTCAATGTCCACCACCAAGTGTGGCTCAGCTACAGCATTACTGATCGAACTGGTCGGGTTCTAAAGAACATAACTGTTAGACTGGGTCTGCCGCAGTTGGTGAAGGAGCTAACAAGAGACATATTTGACATCATTCGCACTAATCTGCCAGTTGCAGACGTGTCTCTCCATGACAGTACCTGTAAGAGTGACTATCGCATCGTCATTATGGAAACAAAGTCACACCTTCACGTTAAGAATTACCTCCATCATTTGGGTGGCACTATCACTGTACGAAATAGGACAGACTTCGAACAGATTGAGCAGTTCAATTCTGGGTTTCCATAAAGTGTTGTGAGTCATCAATAGCAGCAGAACCACATAAGCAGTAAGTAATAGACAGAGCTATGTGATCCCAAAAGCAATGGATCAGATCTAAGAGCTGCAGTTCTTCCACATCTCGTCTAAAAATGGTAGGGACAATTAAACAAGTCATTGGAGGAGGAGATTCCACAAATATCCCCATCCTTAATGATGCAATATCCCAGCACTTCAGTGCAAAAGATAAGGTTGATGCATACACAGCAATTTTCAGTAAGAAATGCTGAGTGCATGATCCATCTTGGTCTCCTTCTATGGTCCTCAGTAATTCAGTTACTAGTCATCAGCAATTCCATTTAGTCCATGCGATAGTCAGAAACGGTTGTAGACACGGGATACTTCAAAGGGTACATACCCTGACTACATTCTGGCAATAGTACAGAAAACTTGTGCTCAAGAACTTGCCACTTCCTTCGCCAAGCAGTTCCCATACAGTTACAACAACGACATTTACCCGATTGTGTAGAAAAGTACCCAAGTACCTGGTATACATAAAAAGCAGAACAAATGCAATCCAGCCAATTCCCTACTCATCAATCTACTCTCAATCATCAGTAAAGTGATGAAAGGTGTCAGTACTTTCAAGCAGCACCTGCTCAGCAATAACCTGGTCAATGACAGCAGTTTGGACTCCACCAGAGCAACTCAGCTCCTGGCCTCATTACCTCGAACATTGACAAAAGAGCTGAATTCCAGAGGTGAGGTGAGTGTGACAGGGCTTTAAATCAAGGCTGCCTTCGACCAAGTGTGGCATCAAGTGGCCTTAGCAAAACTGGAATCAATGGGTATCCGGGTCAAATTCCCCGCTGGTTAGAATCATACCTGACACGTAGGAAGATAGCCATGGCTGATGAAGGTCAGTCAACTCAGCACCAGGACAAGTGGACAAGTTAGCACTGCTGCCTCACAGCGCCTGAGACCCGGGTTCAATTCCTGATTCAAGCGACTGACTGTGTGGAGATTGCACGTTCTCCCCGTGTCTGCGTGGGTTTCCTCCGGGTGCTCCGGTTTCCTCCCACAGTCCAAAGATGTGCGGGTCAGGTGAATTGGCCATGCTAAATTGCCCGTAGTGTTAGGTAAGGGGTAAATGTAGGGGTATGGGTGGGTTGCGCTTCGGCGGGTCGGTGTGGACTTGTTGGGCTGAAGGGCCTGTTTCCACACTGTAAGTAATCTAATCTAAAAAGTCTGTAGCAATCCCTCGGGCAATGTGAAGCCCCAAGCGTCTTCAGGTCTGCTTCATCAATGGCTTGCCTCTATTATAATGTCAGAATTGGGGATGTTCACCAATGATTGCACAATGTTCAGCAACATTTGTGGCTCCTCAGATACTGAAGTAATCCATGTGCAAAACATTTGGACAGTATCCAGGCTGACATGTGGCAAGTAATATTGATGCCACCCAAATGCCAGACACTGACCATCACCACTAAAATACAAACTAAAGACAGCCCCTTGGCATTCAATGGTGCTACCATCACGGAATCCCCCAGTATCAAAGTCCTGGTGGGTATTCATTGCTCAGAAACTCACTGGACTCGCCACATAAACACAGTAACTACATGAGCAGGTCAGAAGCTAGGGATACTGCGACAAGCAACTCACATCCTGACTTCCAAAAGTCTGTCCATCATCTACAATGCATAAGTCAGAAGTGAAATAGAGTACTCCGCATTTTCCTGGATGATTGCAGCCCCAACAACACACAAGAAGCTTGATAACATCCAGGACATATCAGCCAGTTAGACTGTCATTTCATCCACAATACTCTACCGTCAACGTTCAGCAACAGCAGCAGTGTTTTACTATCTACAAACTGCACTGAAATTATTTACCAAAGATTCTCAGACACCATCTTCCCAACTCACGACCAGGTCTATCCAGAAGGACAAGGGCAGCAGATGTATGGGAACAGCACCATCTTCAAGTACCCCTCCAAGCCAATCACTATTCTGACTTGGAAATATATCACGTTTCCTTCACTGTCACGAGGTCAGAATCCTGGGATTCCCTCCCGAATGGCATTGTGTGTCAACCACAGCAGGTGGACTGCAGCAACTCAACAAGGCAGCTCATCACCACCTTCTCAAGGGCAATTAGGGACAGGCAACAAATGGTGGCCCGGTCAGTGACATTTAAATTCACGAAATAAATAAATTGGAAAAATGAAATTAGCAGGAAGGTTGCTGAGGTATCGCAGGGATCAGTGCTCGGGCCCCAGCTGTTCACAATAACCATTAAACATTTGGTTGCGGGAATCAAATACAATACATCTCAGCCTGCTTACAGCACTAAAGGATATGGGATTGTGAGTGGGTGAGGAGGTTGTAAACAAGCTTCAAGCAGACTGAGACAAGTGAAGTGAATGGGCAAATACGTGGCACATGGAGAGCAAGGTAGGTAGAGGTGACGGTGTGCCCTTTGGTGAAAACAGGAGATGGGCAACCTGTGTTTGAACCATGTTGATCTACAAAGCGATGTATGCTCCTTTTTGTTGTTTCCTTCTGAGCAGCCCTCCAACGTCCCTGCAGCACAGGGAGGTCTCAACCCAAAGGTCAATATTGGGAATGGCATTCTCACGCTGACCAGTGTACATAGACCCTCCAAAGGGGAAGCTGTAACATTGAAAATGATCTGGATCTCCCTGTACACCAGTCACTAAAAGCTATATTGCAGGAACAGAAAGCAGTTAGGAAGTTGGGAGAATTTGGGTCCAAGAGTAAGGGTGTCTTACTGTAGCTGTACAGGGCCTTGTTGGGACCCCATCTCGAACATCGTGCTGTATTGTGTGCAGTTTTGGCCTCCTTACCTAATAAAGGACAAACCTGATATTTGAGGGAGAGCAGTGAAGGATAACCAGACTGATCTCTGGGATGACAGGCTTGTTGTGGGAACAGAGTTTGGGGCGACTGAGCCGGTTTTCCATGGGCTTCAGGAAAATGGGTGTTGCTGTCAGTGAGATATATAAATTTCTGACAGGGTGTGACAGTATGGAATCAGGGATGATAATTCCTTTGGCTTGTACGTCTAAAACAAGAGCCCACAGTATTATGTACAGGCAGGACACTCTGCATTGAGATAAGAATAAATACTTGGACTCAGAGACTGGGGAACCTCGGGAATTCGGTCAGACCTGGAAGCCAAGGTACTGAATATAAATAAGGATTTAGAGGCACTGAAGGGATGAGGGGAGAGCAAGAGTACTGTATGGAAATAAAATGCCAGCCATCATTATACTGAATTGGCTAGCAAACTCGATGGACCAAAGGGACTACTGTACTTCATGTTCATAGCTTTCCAACGTTAATCACATTAACGGATATATTCATTGTGTTCTATAAGTGCATTGAGGAGATGTTTGAACATGAACTAGAATGGGGGAGGCTCAACGTGTTGTATGACCTCCTCCTTTACTGGTGTTTCAGTGTAGTCTGTGTGAAAATTGTCACAAACTCTCAGATGTTAGGAAGGAGGTTTCTGCAGGGGCGACAGGATTGTGTTTAGCATTCCCTTTTCTGATGCCGAGGCTGGTGCCGAGTATTCTGTCTGGTATTATACTTTAAGACCTCGTAACAGTTTAATGCAATTGAGTATCTTGCTTGGCCGTTTCAGAGACCACTGAAGAGTTTATCACATGGCTGTGTATCTGGAGTCACTGTTAGGCCAGACCAGGAAAGCACAGGAGATTCACTTTGGAAAAGTACATTGGAAAAACAAATTGGTATTTACAATCGACATTGACTTCAAGGTCACTGTTACTGACACCAGATTTTGCATTTTAATATTTTATTAATTTTTTTTAACGCCCACAATCTGCCAGAGCATTAGTCTGGTCTGGATTAGTAATCCAGTGACACCTTCACAACAGCACCATCGCTACATGGAGACCTATCAGAAACCACATTGATCAGGTTATTTCTGTGCTGGTTGACAGCTCTGTCAAAAATAACTCCCACCAATTTGACTATCGTAACTGTCCCGAGGGAGTGTTAATTGGTCAGATTGTAATTATTCCCCTCTGAGGGGACCGGACATAGCTGAGTAATTTTCCACATTGCTAGAAAGATGTCAGAGTTGGAGTTGGAATGAAACAGCTTCCCCAGGGACGCGGCTTGTTATGCAGCACGAGTCTTCAGTCCTATTGCAGGAAAGAGGTCAGGCCCCACTGCATTTGTCGTACCTATTGTGTTCAGCTGTTTCTTCATCTCACTTGCATCGAATAGTATTGATTAATGACTGGCATCTGTGATTCTGTGTGCATCATGCTGATGGTGAAGTGGATCATTGACTCAACACTTCCGGCTGAGGATCGCGCAGAAACTACATTCTTGTCTTTTACACTGATGTGTAGGTCTGTTTCATTATCTAGGATGGGGATGTTTGTGGATCCCTTTCCTCCAGTAATTTGTTTAATCGTCCATCACCATTTATGACTGAATGTGGCAGGACTGCGGAGCTTCGATTAAATGTGTTAGTCAAGTGCAGTAACATTAATGGGTTAGCATTAGGTTTACGTTCACATGGTTCCGACCCTGACATGTTCACCTATAGTTATTACTGAAACATAGATTGTGTTGATTGTAATGGCAGACTAAAGAGATTATCCCTGGTCAAAATGTTACAAGTGGTGGTTGAATGGTGTTCTGCTTCTCCTGCTGCTGTGGTCTACAGCACTAAATGAATAAGCAGTTTTGAGCTGCAGTATCTGAAATGCAATTCTGATGACTTTCCCCTAGTTCACATCGAGACCCTTTCACCCATCAGCTCTGTACTCAGTGACATACTCAGGTTTCTGATGTGGTAAAACTTTCATTTTCATATTCTCATTTTGCTGAGGTCATGTTTCCAATCTGACACATTCCATAAAAATATTCAATTGATTTTAATTCAATTGTTTAATTCATCTGAATGTTTTTTCCTCGAGTAATACCATCTCCCGTGTTTACATTGAATGTATTTCCCTCTGTTTCTCTCCCTGACCGCGATTAAGAGCTCTGCAGTGTCAGTGATACCAGTCTTATGTAGTTTCAGAGCCAGTCAATTCGCTGTATTCCCAATCGTCTTCACCACATTGTATGTTTTCTCTTTTGGTTTGATGCCTTATCACTCATGACTGCCTTGTCCTCCCGTGCGTATGTTTAATCTTTATTGGGAGAATTTCTGATATCCTCCGAATTATCCAACACAAATTTCTTCCATTGTTGCTCCGTGGTCTTCCCTGCTCGGCTCCCCTTCCAATTAACTTCAGCCAGCTCCTCCCTCATGTCTTTGTAGTGACATTGCTCAATGATAATCACATTACATCAAGAAGAGAGCAATAGATATAAACCGAAAGAAGGTGTTTTGAGAGATAGGACATAAAAAATAATTGGCAAATTTCTTAACGAGACACAAAGTGAGAACGGAAGAGAGGATATAGATGAGGACATGTGCAAAATGAGAAAACTAGATTATTGAAAGAAGTAGATGCACATTCCTCAATGTTTGGCAATGCCTGTGTGCTGTGGTCTTTTGTACAGTACGAGGACAACAGAGTAATGTGTTTAAATGCTGGATCTGATACCAGAATTTTAATCTCCAATAATATGACAAACGCTAGCTTTGGAAAGAACCCAGCCGGCCGATATATTGAATTTCAGGTAGAAAGGGGATTAACTGAAATAAGTTGAGAAACCAGAAGCAAGAATTTGTAACACATATCCTGATAAGAATGAGGGATTAGAGTAGAGAAGACCAGAAAAGGAGGGAACATTGAGAGAAGGGGAACATATCACATTAGATGAGCATCAAATAATGTTTTATAAATTGTATACATCATGTGCATCATTTCTCGATAACTGTGTCTCCGTTGTTCATTTAGATTGTGTTGTGCACATATGAAAAATATCCGCACGCACACATTGATTAAACAATGTATACAAAATCATTTTTTCCGCCATTTAAATGGTCCTGATGTCCTGTTACCAGAATACATGAACACCAACTGGCCACCAAAAGACATGACCCATTATCACTATGTTCCATAATACAGACAAAGAAGGGCACCACTTTGACTGAAACAACACACACACGTACAAAGACACACAAGGACGTTCTTAGAGGAATGGCATTCTAACCAGATGTTCATCAATAAACACATCAATTTGGATCCTATCTACATTCTCTTGTAATAAAAAAAGGCAATTATATCACCCACCTTATGAAACCAAGATCTATAAATAGAGAGAAGGGACATGCCACCAGCGCTTCAGCGGAGACTCTCACTGATGATTTCACCTAATCATGGGGACAAATCGTCTGAAAACAAGCATTCAAGTTCAGTGAGATAACTGGCATACATATAATATGTTATTTTTCGTTAATTAGTGGAATTTAGGAGTTCTCTGTCACCCATGTTTTCAAAGATTATGATGTCAGGTGCGCTTATCTGGGTGTGTTGTTTTAATTAACAGAGGGGTTCGACATTGATGTCATAACAGTTTGGTGCCTTGCTGGGGACTTGGACAGACTTGAACAGATTTGGGGTGCACAAGGTCCCAGCAGATTCCAACACGTGTCAATTAGTGACCTAGATCTTCAAATAAAACCGGTGGGAAAATTCATTTAATTTTGTTAACTTGTGGTTGGTGAAAGTAACAGTGAGAGAAATAGTTTTTAATTTTACTAAAGCGATTCCCAAGTTTGCCAAGGAAGTTTACAAAGTCAGAAGAAGGAATATTTTTAGAATTAGCAAGTAGGTTGGAATTGGGTTTAACCAGGGACAAAAGGAAAGCTGAAATTTTAACGGGGTTTGTCAAGCACTTTGGTGTGTCCGAGAAACAGACAACTGCAGTAGGGTTAGAAAAAAAACATAAATTGCAAATATGGCAACTGGAGTTAGAAGGTGAAAATAGGGACGGAAACAGAGAGAGAACAAAGGGAATGTGAAAGAGAGGAAAAAGAGAAAGAGAATTTGAAATTCAGAAGTTGGGAATTAGAAAAGAAAGTTAAATTAACAGGATAGAGATGAAGAGAGAATCTCGAAATATATACAGCTATGTTAATACATTGCCATATATCGGTGACAAAAATGTCAAAATCTGTTTTTATTTCATTTTAAAGAAAAAAAATGGCTCGGCAGATGGTGTGTCCAGTGAACTTGTGGGTCATGCTCGTTCAGACTAAGCAGGTGAGCACAGCTAGTTAGGTATGTGCAGCACTGTCAGATGAAGGGTCAAGAGATAATGCAGATGTCAAACAGGCTGTGTTGAGTGGTTATGCATTGGTATTAGAAGAATATAGACAGAGGTTCAGAAATATAAGACGAAACAAGGTCAGACTTATGTTGGTTTGAAAGAATTAACCACAGTCATTTTGATAGATGGGTGCTGGCATTAAAAATGGATAAGACCAAAGACGCTCGAAGGGAGATTATTCCGCTGGAGGAGAATAAAGACTCACTTCCAGAGACGGTATAAATTCATGTAAATGAACAGAAAGTACAAGAAGTGAGCAGCACGGCAGAAATGGCAGGTAAAAATGTATTGGTGCATGAGATGAAATTTAGCTTCTGGGAGCATTTTCATACAGTGTGGGATAAAATTGGGAGAAGGGGGCATCCTACCCTACAAAGTGAACAGTAAAGCACACTGACAATAGTTTAGTACAGGTGAAAAAGAAGCCCAAGGGGGTTGAAAGGAGGTGAAAGGACTCAGGTCTTCTCACTCTAAGGGAGTGGAACACATAAAATTACAGTACTGATGGATTAAGAGGGGAACTGGGAAACTGTGCTTTCACTGAAGTAAGCTGGGACACACCGTGCTGGACATTGAAAGAAGACACTTTGTGGTAAAAGAGGCTAAGCCAGTGGCGTTACTGAAACTGGTAAAGGAGATCCCATGTGTAGCCGAGGAGCTGCAGGAGAGTGAACAGTCGAGGCAGGGGCTGTGTATGGAGTTAGTACCTGATCTCTATAAAGAATTTGCCTCTGTGGATAAACTTTACTCAAAAAAGTGCGGCGGGGGGGGGGGGTGGGTGGGGGGGAGGGGGTTGATGGGGGAGGTGAAGGACAAGACATTAAAATTTCGTGAGATACGACATCTGCTCAGTCTCTAATACTTGAA
The DNA here is from genome assembly GCF_020745735.1 of Hemiscyllium ocellatum. NCBI lineage: Eukaryota > Metazoa > Chordata > Chondrichthyes > Orectolobiformes > Hemiscylliidae > Hemiscyllium > Hemiscyllium ocellatum. Next base: position 71,929,213 of record NC_083419.1, read on the forward strand.
AAGTGAGGGGCCCGAAAATACAACAGATCAGGCAGCATCTGAAGAGCAGGACAATCTACATATCAGGTAAAAAACAACACATCGTCAGGAATGTGGCTTGGGGAAAAGAGGGCTGAAAGATAAATAGGAGAGTAGGAGCTGGGCTGGCGGGAGGGTCACTGGGAAGGCAATAGGAAGATGTAGGTTGGTGTAATAGTGATATGTCGGAGGGAAGGGTGGTGTCGATGGGTGAGAAGGAAGATGGACAATTAAGACAGTTCAAGACGGCGATGCGTAGCTGAACGGTTGGAGCTGGGATGAGGCTGGGGGGGGGGGGAGATTTGGAAATTGGTGAAGTCAATGTTGATGCTGTATAGTTTGAGGGGCTCACCTGTCCTCCCACCTATCCACATCACCCTCCTCTCCGATCTATCTCATCACACCCCACCTGCATCTACCTATCATTTTCCAAGCTACCTTCCACCCAGCTACACCCCCACCCTCCTATTTATTTCTCAGCCACCTTCCCACTCCCTTACACCCCCCCACACTTTCCTGATGAAGGACTTCTGCCTGAAACGTCAACTCTCCTGCCTACCGGATACTGTCTGACCCGCTGTGCTTTTCCAGCCCCCCAGTTTTCAACTCAGATCTCCAGCACCTGCAGTGCTCACTTTTTCTCAGCCCCTAATCGTAAGAGATGGAAGTAATTTCACTCTTTCTGACATTTACTCAAGAGCATGATAATTTGTGGAATGGGGACAGAAATTAAGGTTGGGAGTCAGAAACATCAGGTTGAAGTGTCAAATCAAGATTGGGGAAGTAAAAGTGAGAGTGAGTGACAGACTGTCAGTTCCAGAAATACAGTTTGTTCTTGGGAACGTTTCAGCAGGATCCAAGGTTAGAGAGACACCCCCTGTGGTGGAGAAGTAAAATGAAAACTCGGGAACTGAGGAGTTAAATAAAATTTACCCAGGCATTTTTCCACACTGTGTACTAACAAGATCCCACTGTCGTAAGTTACAGCAGGATGGAAAAACGAAAGAAAAAGACAAAGGAGTTGATGTTCAGTTAACTGACACCCTATTTGATGTAATGTTTCAGGAAAATACCTGAACGTGGAGTGAAACGGTAGGTTAGTTCAGAAGAGAAATGGGCCGAAGTGCACTAGATCGTGTTACCAGTAGCATACTGTGTTACAGGTAGCACACGAACTAACTGCAGCTGTTCACCTAGATATACAGAAGACTCAGGCTTAGGTACAGAAGCATTTCTGGTGGCCTGGAATGCACAAAGACGTGTTTTTTTTGTTGTTGTTGTATATGTCATAAATACCAAATGGTTGGTAATTCCTAGGCAGTAATAAAACCAGCACGTTTGTTGCCAATTCCTATATTCGACGAACCTTTCACGTGGTTTATGATTAATTGTGTAGCTCCCCTTTCCAAAGTAAAAGTGGAAACCAATATTTGCTGACCATAATTGATGTGTCTCCCAGATTTCCAGAGGCAATGCCATTTTGGAGTGTTAAGACAAACGGGAGTTGGAGGAGTTGGTCGCTTTCTTTACACGGTGTGGGCTACACAGAGGGATTCAGTCAGACCAAGTGTTTCATTTTACCCCCCAGCTGTTTAAGGAAGTCATGGATTGCTTAGATATACAGCACTTCAAATCAAGTGCGCCCCATCCTGAATCTCAGGGAGCATTGAAAAGTTAGCATCAGACACTGAAGACCATGTTACCAGCGTACTATCGGTATTGGCAAAGTGATTGGGATAAAGGTGTCCTATTAAATTGCTTATCATCGAAGATGCCCCAAATAAATCTACTCTGTTTACTTCCTTTGAGTTAATATTCGTACATGAAGTGAGAGGTCCTTTGAAATTTGTTAAATATAAATTGTCAGGACCAAAATTGGAGATCTCACACTTGGACTATGTTAGCTAAACAGCACCTGAAATGGGCACGGCACAGATAAAGCAGGTGGGGATGACGTATTAGTATTGCCAGCAGTGGTAGGAAATTCCTTCAAAACCAGGTTTAGTGGCCCTTTCTATTTAAAAAAGAATTGAATCAGTTAAACTATCTGGTAAAGATACTGGATATGACAAAAAACGTTATAGAGTATGTCATGTGAATGAATAGTGCAGCAGCCACATTTAAGTCTCAGGAACAGAGTTGGGGCCAGATGAACAAATTGTGCACTTTTTCTGTATGATGTAGTGATCTTTAGCAAGTGATTGAAAGCTGACATGTTACAGTTGGCAGAGCATGTTGAACGATTACAAGAAGCAAACTTGGCAACAAACTTAAAGAGAACAGAATTCATGAAGGCAGAGATGATGTTCTTGGGACATCACATTGTACACGGAAGGTTGACCCCATGGAACACAAAGACGAAGGGCTTTGAGGAATTTTCCACGTAGATCCTGGACGAAAGTGGTGCTTCGGTTTTTGGAACTGAATGGATTCTATCGGCAGTTTGTTGCAAACTTCAGCAGGATATTGGCACCACTGCTGGACTTTTTCAACAAGAACACAGAATTGTGGTGGACAGAACAATGCCAGGAGGTATTTGAGAATTTTAAAGCAGGTTTAATCACTGCACCAAATATTTTGAAAACCTTTGGAAATTGTGTCTGATGCTAGGGATGTAGGGGTCGGTGATGTATTGATGCAGAAAGACGATGATGGAATTGAATGGCCAATTGGCTACTTGTCGAAAAAGCTCAATATCCACCAGAAATAAATACAACATCCCCATTATTGAAAAACGATGATTGAGTTTCGTACTGGCCTGACAGTATTTTAATGTTTACATGACAAACAAATTGTTGGAGACAGTTGTGGACAACAACGACAATACTCCCGCATTTTTGGGATATTTAAAGATAAAAATATGAGACAATTTAATTGGAATCTTATGTTACCGACTTTAAACTGACAAAATGGGTACGCTGTGGGTTGTAAAAATGTGATAGCATATGTGTTATCGTGAATTTAAAGGAAGAAGTGTCGATAAGATTTGCCTTATTCCAGTGTTATATATGTGTGCAGAATTAATGTGAATGGTATAACTGAGATTAGTACTTTTGTAATTCATGCAAATGGGATTAAGAATTAGAGGAAATGAAATGAAGCCATCTTTTCATTCTGTTGGTTCATATTTTTTTCCCTGAATTGGGAAGATGTTATGAAGCTGAAAACATGTCTGGTCACTTTAAGACAGAACGGGTTTTGCTGAATAGAAAGCAAAGCCACGAATGCCAGCTAAAGGTCATACTGTTCTAAATGTAACACGTAGCTGGGAATTGGATACCTGAGTTTTGGTTGCTGTTTTGACAGTATTTCAATTGCAATCAAAGGAGTTTAAATAACACTCAGGATAGCAGAAGCCAATGGAATTAGAATATTATTGTTTGGTCACATGGAAAACGATCAAATTATGAGAATTATTGTATCATGGGAAGTACATAAACACAGCATTTTGAACACTAGATGGAGAGCCACTGCCATCCAACAGCAGAGTAACTGCTGTAGAGCAGGAGGGCTCACTGGCCATCTGAAACACTCTCGATCTGTGTCTCTCATATTTTAACAGATTACGAGGTAATCACAGATTAGGATCTCTAGATTTTGGTTTCACAGTAACATCAAAAATTATAGGGGTCTCCACCGAGTTGGAAGCGTCAGTGAATGTCTCCTGGATGTTACACTCTCTGAACTCTCTCTTGATGCTGTTTTCAATTCTTGGGTTGGAGAAATACTTGTGACATTCGGTGTCTGAATTTTCTTTTTTGCCAAGGGCTGTTTTTATGGGAGTTTCCTATGTTGGAATAGTTCATGAGTAATAGATCCTAATTCTATTGTTCTGTTAAGTTGTCCAATAGAATTACGTTATTCTAAACTCCTCTTTCTTTGTTTCTATTTCATCTTTCATGTTGAAATTTATGGTATTTTGCTGACCACAGAGTAGTTTGACCAGTCACATTGCATCTGTAACAGAAACGTTACATTCCCTTTAAAATAAGAAAACATTCGAGTCCTGGCTACTGTCTTCAAATATTTTCGAGGAGCTCTGGTGTGGCCCATCACACTATACTCCTTCTCCTCCTGAGTAATAGGCTGGAGGCACTGAATGGGCTGTCCCTCTTCGTCTCCAATAGTGTGAATGGGCTGAATGGCTTCCTGAGTGAACTCTTATTTTACTGTGGCAATGCGCAATGTCAGGCAGTGCTGTTACATGTATGTTAAAGACCCTTTAACAGCACAAGTCTCAATGCAGTCTGCGTCTTGCTGCACATGGACACAGGCTGGTTCAGGAGCTGACAGGGGACAGAATGTGCTGAACATTGTGGAATCTCCAGTGATCATCCCCACTTCTGATCTTGTGGTGGGGAGGATGGGGGCGGGGAGACATTGATGAAGAGCTGAAGATGTTTGTGAAGAGGAAGCTACCCTGAGGATCTCCCACAGAGGTGACCCAGGACTGAGATGATGAACATCTTCCTTTGTGCGATGTTTGACACCAAACACTGGAGAGTGTACTCTGATTCCTATTAAGTCCAGCTCCTTGATGTCATCAGAAGTTAACCATTGCATTGATATCAGGGCCAGTCATTTTTACCTGAACACTTGTGTCAACCTCTTTTGTTCACATCAATAGGCCATGATACAGGAGCAGCAAGTGTTTACTTCAAACAGGTGGTATTGAATGTTAGGATTTCTCTTCTCAAGAGTGTTCGGGGAACCAGATAACTGAAAGTATTTGAAGAGGAAATAGATGGGTATTGATCTGTCAGAGAATTGAAGGCAATGAAGAATTGGGTACGAAAATTGATTTGAGACAAAGAGCAGATCAGCCATGATCTTAGTGAATGGCAAGGCAAGCTTGAGGAGTGAACGACATGCCCCTGTGTCTGTGAATCACATTCTGTTATTGGAAAGTTGTTGGGGTTATTTTCTTGAATGTTCTGTTCTTGCATATTGCAGTCAGCGAGACCTGACGATTTTGTGAGCCATCCCTGGGTGAGGTATGTGGGCTGTATGCACAGTCAATCTGGGTCTCAACATGACCAACAAATGAAGCACAATTTGCAGAGAGGAGAAGCTTTGCAAAGAGAGATGAGGGCCTCTTTTATACCCGTGCCTGGATTTTCCAATTACATTGCCTAAATCACATCAAAGCATGTGTGATAGTCTTGAGAGGCTGAATGGTCTCTTCTGTTTCTGTGCACCAAGTTATACGAGTAAGTAGCCTGCAACTGTTCCTATCCAGCAGGTTTGAGGGGCTGAATGGAACACAGAAACATAGGACTGAGGATCAGGAGTGGGCCATTAGATACGTTGAGCCTTCTCCACCAGGCACTAAGATTGTGGCTGATCAGGTTGGAGTCTGAGCCCCACTTTCCTGACTGCATTCCATTATGCATGATTCACTTCTCTGTCAAATAGTTAACTGATGCAACTGTCAATCAATGTGAACATAGAGGCACGATAAACTTTCCGAGAAGAGAATTCCGACTTGAAAGAACCTTTCAGAATTTTTCATCATCCCTCTTATAGAATCAGAGATTCATGCAGAATGAAAACAGACCCGTTAGTCCAATCTGTTCACTCCGATCAGATATCAAATCTGATCTCGTCCCATTTGCCAGCATTTGGCCAATATCCCTCCTCTCAGATATATTTTAAACGTGCGATTGTAACCGCCTTCACACAGTGGGTGGTGGGCGTTTGGAACGCGTTGCTAGCAGAGGTGGGAGAGGCAGGCACGGCAGATTCATTTAAGGTGCGTCTGGACAGATGCATGAGGAGGCAGGGTGCAGAGGGACACAGATATTTCGGATATGACCGACAGGTTTAGACAGTAAATTTGGATTGGCTCAGGCTTGGAGGGCGAATGGCCTCTTCTTAGGCTGTAAATTTTCTTTGTTCTTTGTTCTTTAAATGAATACCTTGCTGTAGTCCATCTAGACAATGTCTACCAAACTACCTTCATCAATCTTCTTGGTTACCTCTTCAAAAAACTCAACCAAATTAATGAGACATGATTTCCCATGCAGAAAGCTATGTTGTCTACCCGGATCAGCCCTTGCCTTCCAAAATGTATGTAAATGCTATCTCTCGGAATCCCCTTCAACAATTTACCCACCACTGACATCAGGCTCACCGGTCTATAGTTCTCTGGCTGTTTGGGTCTCTGTTTTCTGTTCTCCTCCCACTCCTCCACTACTCACAACAAATGTTAAATGTAACCAGGTTTGTTATATGGCCGACGATATCAGTCTCAGACTGGGTCAGGGTCAGTTTTAGGAACAAGTCAAGTTAGTTTCTTTAATCTGCTAAAACAAGACGTTTATGATCCAGAGCAATGTTACTCAAAGTATGAATGGCAAACTGCTTGGGTATTGCAAATATATAATCAATATTTCCCTTTCTAAACACACACACACACACACACAAAAACTCTGCAATTTTAACTTGAAAGAACTTTGTCCAGATATTATTGGAACTCATAGCAAAAGGAAAAATTGCGAGATTGTCCAAAATGTTATTCTACTTCTGAAGATGTTGTACTCACACAGCTGCTAGCAATGGGATTTCATCCTGGGAGAGTTGGATTTGGCTGAATTCCCTTTGCTTTAGGCAATGAGTAGATTCCAGTGAATTCTGGTCAGGGATCACCCAAAGGGTAGCACGGTGGTTAGCACTGCTGCCTCATAGCACCAGGGACTTGGCGTCGATTCCAGCCTTGGGTGACGGTATGTGTGGAGTTTGCACATTACCCCCCACTCCCCGTCTGTGTGAGCTTCTAATGGGGGCTCCAGTTTCCTACCACAGCTCGAACTATGTAGGTTCGGTGGAGTGGTCAAGCTAGATTGTCCGTAGTGTTCAGGGATTTCTAGGTTAGGTGCATTAGTCGAAGTAAGTATAGGGGAAAGGGTTGGGAAGGTTGTTATAGACTTGTTGGTCAGAGAGTCTGTTTCAAACTGCAAGGATTCTATAAAAATAAGAATGGCAACGATGATTGTTGAGTTTTTTTTAGCTCACACACATTGCTGTGATGAGTGACAATGAAGGAGAGAGAGAGTGCAATAAGCCATTCCTGCTCGGGCAGATTACATTTTCTTCCACTCAGTTGAATCACGCAGTTATGTCATCCTCTCACAAATTGGACCATGAGAGTTGTCCTTGTACATTGTCCAAACTATGTCTCCATCACATTCCCTGCTCCATGTAGGTGCATCATTGCTGCTGTCATACACATAGCCATACTCTTAGCAGAAAATGGTCTTGGTCGATTTGAATTATGTTTACATGGCCCTGCGTCATTAAAAAATCAAATGTTTAATTTAGTCAGAATACTTGTGTTAAAATGAATGCATTTTAAAAAGAAATACAAAAATTGCTGGAAAAGCTCGGCAGCTCTGTCAGCATCCAGATGCCATTTACATACTGTGGTTGTACCAGCCTCCACCACTTCCTCTGACAGCTCATTCCATATACACACCACCCTCTGTGTGAAAAGGTGCCCCTTAGGGGTCATCAAAACCTTTCCCCTCTCATTTCAACCAATGCCCTCTAATTTTGGAGGCCCCTAACCTGGGGAAAAATACCTTGACTACTCACTCTGTCCATGAGCATTCTGATTTTATAAACATTTACCGCAGCGAAATGTGACCCCAATCAACACGAATAGCTGTACTTTCAATTATCCCAGGCCGAAATTCTGAAATGCAATAGTGACACCTCTTCCTTCTCCATCAAGTCACAATTCTAAATCCATTTTAATCAGTTGTTCAGATGTATCATGAGACACTTGTGTGGGCTTTACACCTAGACCTTTGTGCCAGGAGGTAAGGATATTAGCATCACTCAGCAATACCCATAAAGCTGTAACATTATTCTCCTGTGTGTTTGCTCATCAGCCGGTTCTGTCAGGTTGTGGCATACCGCTGCAACAGGCAGAACTTGAATCCAGGTCTTCTCGTCCAGAGCTAGGAACACTACGACACAAATTCAGGAATTGGAATCAAATCCAGAGCTCTGGCTCAGAGACAGGGACACTATCCACTACACTACCATACCAACAGTTTGAGACATATTTTAGTGCCCGCTTTCAGCTCAGTGTCGATTTATTATAATCAGGTTACCATTGCTGAATTACAAAAAACACTTTGCATTGCTAAAGAAATGCAATTTATTTGTCTCAACTGTAGGATATTGAGTGTGCGTGCTGTGCTATCGAAATTAACTATGAACCTCTTTAATCGTGATGATCTGTAGTCTGCAATATTAGGGATAGTAATCCTGCAGATACACTCTGCACAATGAAAGGGCTCAATGGATATTTATTACTGAACACCACAATTCTGGTCCCAAAACATCGAACAATATTACCCACCTCTAACGTGCGACTTTCCTCTTCCTATAACCATGAAATGATACCAGGCTGCTGATTACAGTTCAGCCTCTCCTCCCCACTGACTGTGTCTGCAATCTGTCCCTCCTCCCACTAACCACACAAGGCAAAGCAAGCTCAGGGTATTTGTAAAAATCAAAGCCGGAGTGTGCAGGCCTCTTGGAGAGGGATGGGTGTATTAAAATTGTAGGGGGAGGGTGAGGAGGCAGTAATATCATACACTGGGCTGAGGGGTGGCAGGTGGAGTTTAGTTTGGATTAATGCGAGGTATTGGATTTGGTGAATCAAACAACAGTCGGATCTATACAATTAAACGTAGTGTCTTTGGCAGTGTTGTAGGACAGAGACCAAGTCCGTCAGGTATAATTCTTTAAAATTTGCATCTTCTATAGATAGTGCGGGTAAGAAGGTGTTTAATACACTTGTCTTCAATGGTCACACCTTCGAGTATTGGAATTGGGACGTCATGTTGAGGTTGTACAGGATATTGGTGAGACCTCTTCTGGAATACTGTGTCCACTCTGGTCATCCTGCCCACTCATTCCATAGGTACACCACTCTCTGGGTGAAACAGCTGCCCCTTAGGTCACTTTTAAATGTTACCCTCTCACCTTAAACCTATGTTCTTTCGTTTTGGACTCCCCGTACCCTTATAACATACCTTTACTATTCACTTTGATATTATTGACCTTGATATTAGTAAGCTGGAGAGGGTTCAGAAGAGATTAACCTGGATGTTGCTGGGAAAGGAGGGATTGAGCTATAAGGAGAGGACAGGTCGCCTGGGACTTGTTTCACTGGAGAGGATGAGATTAAGGGGTAACTTTACAGATATTTATAAAATAATGAGGTGTACAGATAAACTGAAGGGCTGATGCATTTTCCCTAGAGTTGGGGATTCAAAACTGAGGGATATTTTAACGTGCGAGGAAAAAAGATTTACAGAAGTCATGAGAGGTAAATATTTTAGACAGAATCTGGCTTGTGTGTGGAATGAACTTCCTGTGGAGCTGGTGAAAGCAAGGACAGTTTCAATGTTTAAAGGACATTTTTGTCAGTCCATGGATAAGACATCAGTTTGGATGGTGCTGTGAGCAGCTGCCCTCTCCCTCACCATCTCTGAATGAATCCCTATTGGTTTTCACCCTCTGCCAATGCCTGTGCAGTGGCGTGGGGAGGCCATCAGAGGTGGCATTGAATCACTTTAAGCACCACAGAGACTGCCAGTCCTGCCCCACTGAGAGACACACATATACACACACCGGAATGGTTAGGGCACGGTGTGAAGCTCATCTGGTAACTAAAATGAAATGTAAAGAAATGCTCAATTCGCCTCATAAACTGTTAAAATTTGCGTGACAGATCTGCCAATTCCTACTGTTTAAATAAAAAACATCTTTTTTTTAACTCTGAAAGTGACCATTTTACTTCAACTATTCACAACACTGAGACCCTCTTTCTCTTAACTGCTTATAACCCGACTCCAACTCTACAGCAATATACTGTTTCTCGGCCTACCATCCTCTCACATACACAGTTGTTTGTAAGCTCTCAGTTCAGAAAAACATTCACCCTCTCTTAATGGTACAGTACACACTTTTAACTTCATCCCATTATACCCCGATGACTATCGATAAGTGGAACCCATCCGGATTTCTCTTGCTCTGTGGTTTGTCAATATTTCATCTACTCTGCCTCGTATGTGTCAGGATTTTTGTTGCACCATTGACAGCACGTCATTATTCGATTCCGTCCGTGGGAATATATCAGTATTTCACTTGCTCACACTCGTGTGTGTGGCAGGATTTCAGTTGTTTCATGGAGACTGTGACGTTATGGCAATCTCAATGTTTGTAGCCTTGAAGAACTCTGAAGTCTATGGAGGACAGTGTGAAACTCTAACAGGACAGTGACACGTTGGTGTCGTGTTCAGATGGAAGGTAGACGGGGATCAATGCAGAACAGTGTGAGGTGATGCACTTTGGTAAGAAAGATAAAGAAAGACAGTTTAAAACAGGCTGCGCCATTATAAAGGGGGTGAAGGAACTGAGGGTCCTGGGTGTATATGAGCACAGATTGTTGAAGATGTCAGGACAAGAGGGAGAGCAGTAACTATCACAGATTAGTTTCAGTATCTGAACTGTTTACAGGGGGAGGTGTAAGAGGGAGCCTCAGTGCTCCCTTCCTGAGAGGTGGTGGTGACGATGTGTTGTGAGCCCACCCTCCTGCCCACAGAGACCATGGGGATTCCATTTGTACAGCTCGACAAAAAATACAGATGGCATCAGGGCCACAGCTTCTAAGTTGTGCTGGGGGAAACGAAGCGGCCAGTGGGTTTAAAGTGAGAATTGCCTTTCACTGAACATTGTGTGGGACGTCCACAAAAGGCGTCCCGGTCCTCTCCGTCTCCTATCAGGGTCCTACCCACATGGTGGGGGAGGGGGGATGAGGGAGCAGATATCAGGCACTCCAACACCCAGCTAGGCCCTTTCTGTCCTATTTCAGGCTGTTTGTTCTGGAATTGGAGGGAGGGAATGGGTGGTCCTGCAGTTAGTGTTAGTGTAGGTGGGCAGGGAGTCATGCTGAGGGGTCCGGAGGGTGTCAATCCACAGTGTTGTATCCATGCAGTTTATTAGTGTTGGGTTGCGGGGGTGTAAAGTGGAGGGAAGAGAGAGGGGGAAGGTGCTGCAAGCGGCAGTGAGAGTGGTGGAGCATGAGCCTTGTTCGGGGTTCGGTGCTATAACAGATATACAGTGAGTGTGAGGGAGCAGAGAGAATACGGTGGTACTTATCCTGATAGATCGGGGAAGGCTATTGATGCTTGTCCTGTATTACTGGACATTTCTACAGACTGCAGACACTGCTGAGCTGGGTGGTGAATTCAGACCATGCTGGGTGGGTCTGGTGGTGTGGCCTCCTCTGGGAAGAGAATGGTCCCCCTCTGTACTAGCCCATTCACCAGGAGCTCCGTGCCCTTGTTGAAAAACTGTGGTGTAATTCGCCCTTATCTGCCATGCTCAAGGTAAACTGCAGGGCAGCTCCGAACTGAGAAAACTAAACCATGTGCCCATTGGCCTTTTAAAGATGACACCAATGTCAGGGATCATGGAATATCCAGGGGTACTCGGGTGGTGGCGTGTACCTGCAGACAAGAAGGACTCCCATTTACAAAGCTGTACTATAAATGCTCATCAAAGCCTCTGCATCATCTGATCTCACACCAATATCCCTTTTTCCCATCTTTCCTGGGAAGACTGGCTCATGTTACAGGATGCTATCGAAGTCTCTACAATTCAGCATTCTGAAACCTGGGAACACATCCTTCCATGACCTTGTCTATCAGTCTTCCCTTCTCTGTCTACTTCACAAACCCCTCTTATGTGGTGGTATTTAAACTGATGTCCCTGCAATCTCTCTCTGGCAGTGATATTCACGCCCACAGCACCCCCTTGTCAGGGCACAATGGAGAGATTAAGCTGGAAATGGATGGGAGCTGCATATCCTGTCACTTCCAGCATGGGCTGCAAGTTTCCCCACGCTAGGCCGGGATCTAATATAGTGTTACTGAGCAATGCACTGAGGTAGGATACACAGTCCAACATGCTGGGAGGGTAACTACTCCTAGTTTTCAGATCAATGTGCTGAGGTGGGGTGCACAGTCCCACATGCTGGGAGGGTAACTGTTCCTGGTTTACAGAACAATGCACTGGGGTGGAGTACACAGTCCTACATGCTGGGAGGGTAACTGATCCTGTTTACAGATCAATGCTCTGAGGTGGGGTGCACAGTCCTACATGCTGGGAGGGTAACTGATCCTGGCTTACAGATCAATGCATTGGGGTTGGTGTACACAGTTTTACATGCTGGCAGGGTAAGTGCTCCTGGTTTACAGATCAATGCACTGGGGTTGGTGTGCGCATTCCTACATGCTGGGAGGGTAACTGCTCCTGGTTTACAGATCAATGCACTGGGGTGGTGTGCACAGTCCTACAAACTGGGAGGGTAACTACTCCTCTTTTCCAGATTAATTCACGGGTGATGACTGCACAGGTCGCTGTGCTGGTCAGACTAACTGGTTGAGTTTCATAGATAATGCAATGATAGAGTCTGTGCAGCTCCACATTCTGGATAGATATTTCTTTCAGTTTCACACATTATTTCACTGCTGTGGTCTGCACAGCTCCTGGTGCTGGACAGATACTTAGTCTGGGTTCATAGATCAATGCAATGCTTGGTCTACATAGCTCCCCATAATCCTGTGTAGCAGCTTTGAAATGTTGAATGTTCCCTTCCATTTCCTGTGTAACAGATATGAGAGATTACAAGGTCTGCTCCAATCGCTGAGTAACAGCCTACAATGGCTGAATGGTCTCATTCTGTTCCTGTTTAAAACTCCTGATGGGCTGAATTGCCTACCTCAGTATCAGTGCAGTTGTGAATGGTGCTGAATATTTGAAAATATCAGTGAATAGGCCACTTCTGCCTTTATGATGGAGGGAAGGCCATTGATGCTGCAGCTGCTGCTAGCCCACAGTGCCTCATGGATGGCCAGCTTCCATGTGCTCGGTCCTTTAGAAATATGTGCTACTTCATAGGAGGGCGTGCCACATAACACAGTGAGCAGTACGCCTAATATGATTTATCTTTCCATCCCGGAGGCTCTTAGCCTCATTCCTGAGGAAGGTCTGCTGCCCGAAATGGTGATTTTCCTGCTCCTCGGATGCTGTTAACCTGCTGCGTTTTTCCAGCAACACATTAATCTTGAGGATGTCAAATATGAGGCTGAGACTTTCCCTCCTGAGGACTGTGTGCTGGCTGCTCCGACAGATACTGTCAGGGGCAGATCTTTCTGGGACAAGGAGTTTGTTGAGAATGTTTTCCCCAATCTGGCTGCTGTGTATGTGAGGCCTCTCCCTGCTCAGTCAGCGGGGGACCCGTGGGGACACTCTTGGTGATGGTCATTGAAGTCCAAACACAGAGGATGCCCCGTGCCCTTGTCACCCTCAGTGTTTCCTCTGATCTGATTCCAAAATCTAGGGGGACTGAGTTATCACCGAGAGGAGGGGTGGGGGGCAGGAGATAACCATCCTCAGGCGATTCCCTTGACCATGTGTGGTCTGTTACGTGATATTTCCTGGGTTCTAGAATCAATGTTGTGGAATTGCAGGGTAACTCCTTCCCTAACTATCCCAGGGTGTCCCCACCACTGGTGGGTCTGTCCTGCCGGTGGGACAGAATAACCCCAGGGATGGTGATGGGGCTTCATGAAACATTGTGGACAACACGGTGGCACAGTGGTTAGTACTGCTGCCTCACAGCGCCAGAGACCCAGGTTCAATTCCAGCCTCAGGCGACTGACTGTGTGGAGTTTGCATATTCTCTCTGTGTCTGCGTGACTGTGCTCCGGTTTTCTCCCACAGTCTAAAGATGTTCGGGTGAATTGGTCATGCGAAATTTTTCGCAGTGTTAGGTGAAGGAGTAAATGCAGTGGAATTTGTCTAGGTGGGGTTGTGCTTTGGTGTGTCGGTGTGGACTTGTTAGGCTGACAGGACTGTTTCCACACTGTAAGTAATCTAATCTAATGTAAATTACCCAGAAGGCCTGATTCTGTCATTATGACGGTGTCGGATTATTTCCTGACTGGGAGTGTGGTGCTGAAAAAGCATAGCAGGTCAGGCAGCATCCGAGGTGCAGGGGAATGAACGTTTCAGGCATAAACCCTTCATCAGGAATGAGGCTTGTGGGTCAGGGAGCTAAGACATAAATGGGAGGGGGCTGTGCAGGAGCTGGGGCTGGGCGGAAGGGAGCTGGGAATGTGATTGGCAGATGGAGATGGGGGAAAAGTGATAGGTCAGAGAGGAGGATGGAGTGGAAGGGGGACAAAGGTGATGGACAGGTCAAGGATTTCTCCGGAATGTTCTGTCCCCGACATTCTAAAACTGACATTCCCCGGAACATTCTGTCCCTGACATTCTATAACTGATATTCCCTGGAATGTTCTGTTCCCAACATCGTATAACTGACACTCCCTTGAACGTTCTGTCCCTGACATTGTTTGTGAGCGGCCGGACGTCAGTGAATTGAACAAACAATAAGATCCCGAGGGAAGAGATCCCGTTCCAGGGAGAAGGAAACACTGTTCCAAAGGTTCCTCAGGCAGTTAAAGGGCGAATACGTGTTCCCTGCATTTACATTTCTTCACGGCACAGGATCGACCACAATTTAGACCAAAATACACGAATTCCCAAACTCTGGTTGTCTTCAGGAAGATGGGAGAGAATCCTTCAGGACAGCAACGTTTCCACCCTCCGTATTAGGAACTAAGAAGGAGTGACCTGTGTCTTCTCTCGAGTGATCGAATGTGTGGGAATGTTCTAGGAACCATCTGTCTTTACGGATGTGTCTCTGTGTATTTCGGGATGGAGGGTTTCTTGTGGTTTATGTCACATTTTTGTCAGAAATTCCGACCTTCCCATTTGTTATTCCAGCTCTAATTATTTTAATAAATCCCTGAATACGGGGACACATTTGAAAATCTCACTGGCTCCCCACTTAAACGGGTCCCCAATCAAACGGGTCCCTTTTCCACCAGGCTGATGGATAATGGGTTTGTTTTCCTTCCTCACAGGTAACGTAGTGACCATCTACGTCCTGCTTTATAAAGATTGCAGATTATCTCCATGTGTCAGACGTTACCTGGGGGCCATGGCAGCGGCGGATCTCCTGGTCATTATCCTCGACCTGATCCTGAGACACATTCCCATTGTTTATTGGGAACAGTTTTATTTCCTGAGGGAGTCCGTCCCCGTGTGCAATATCCACGCCGTCCTGCTTTATGCAGCCACTGACTGCTCTGTCTGGTTCACCGTCTCTTTCACCTTTGATCGGTTTGTGGCCATTTGTTGCCTGAAGCTGAAAAATAAATATTGCAGTGAGAAAACAGCAACTGTGGTTCTGGGAGCAGTGTCTGTGCTGAGCTGTTTAAAGAACATTTCCTGGTATTTTATGCTCACGGCTCGGTATCGGCTGTGGAACGACCCCTGGTATTGTTTGGTAACAGACGCTGTTCGATTGTCCATTGTCTGGGTCACAATCGAGTTCCTCCACCACATTCTAACCCCATGTGTCCCATTTCTCCAGATTCTGCTGCTCAATGTTCTCACCGTCAGACACATTTTAGTGACCAGCAGAGCCCGCAGGAGACTCCGCGCTCACACAAATGGGGACGCTCAGTCTGACACTGAAATGAGAAACCGAAAAAAATCCATCATTTTACTGTTTGTGATCTCGTCCAATTTCATCCTGTTATGGTCAACGTTAATGCTGTATTCTATATGGAGACGGATGTGGCGGATTGTGCATTCCCCTCTGTATCTCCATCGCTTTGTGCAGGAATTGGGCTTCATGCTGCAGCTCCTCAGTTGCTGCACAAACACCGCGATTTATGCCGTGACTCAGACTAAATTCAGGCAGCAGCTGAAGAATGTGCTGAAATATCCCTTCACCCAAATCCATCCATCAATCAAATTCGCTCATTAATATCACCATCCTTGATTTTCTCATTTCAGTTCAGTGTTTCAGCGATGGAGCAGCCTGTCGCTATGGTAACAGACTGAGGGTAGCGCTGGTTTATCCATCCTTATCCCACAGAGGGGGTTACAGGGAAACATTTCAATGTTTCTCACAACTCAGGGGCCAATGAGAAAAGGCACCATCCCACTGACTGTATCCATCACTTCCATTTGTAAACAATAAAACTGTTGATTAAAGCATGCCGAGCAGCAGAGTGACTGATGGTGTTGTGTTTCTTTGTGTTGGAGAAACTGAGCTGGAGAGAGACAGACTCAGCCCCAAGTCTTGGTCCTCAGGGGATCAGGCCCTGAGCTCTGGAGCTGGGTTTAACTCCCTCTGTCTCCCCTGCTCCAACCTGGCTTCTCCATTCCTCTCTCCTACTCTTTCTACTCAATTCTCTCCCTCTTCTCTTTTACCACCTCTCCCCTTCACTCCCCCTCGCCCCCCTCTCTCTCTCGCACACCTCCCAAACCTGGTTTCTCCACCTGTCTCCGTGGGGGTGAGAGAGAGTGGGCAAGAGAGACAGTGTTTCAGAGAGAGTTAATTAGGTTTACTTTACATGAGGATCAATGTTTGGCCCAACATCGTGGGCTGAAGGCCCTGTTCTGTGCTGTACTGTTCGATGTTCTATGTCCTATGTTCTATGAAGTGCGTCTGTACCTTTCGACCACCTGCACCCTGTACTGACAGATGGTGCTCCCTCAATACCTTAGAAACCATCCCCTCAGTATGTTTGTCCTCAAAGCACCTCGACAGAACATTCATGCCCGCAACACCTCAGAAAAAAAACCTGTTGCCCACTTAGATCGTGTTCATTCCCAAAACTGTTCTCACTGTGATGACCCACAGCCACCCCCAAGATTGGAGCACAGGGCCCAGAACATTATTTGAGTCTCTGAATTGATCATAGATTCCCTAAGATGTGGAAGCAGGCCATTCGGCCTATCATGTTCACACTGACATTCGGCAGAGCATCCCATCCCCCGTCCTCTCTATTCCTGGATCTCTTCATTTACTCTGGCTAATCCACCTCGCCTGCACATCTTTGGACATGGGAGGGAACTGGAGCACCCGGAGGATTACACGGGGAAAATGTGTCAACTCCACATTGACCAGTCGCCCGAGGCTGGAATCGAGCCCGGGTGGTGTGCAGCAACACTGAGCCCCCGTGACAATCCCACCATCCCCTCTCCGTTGATGACCATTTGATGTCTATACCAGGGGAGTATTTAACTTGTCGAGCGTTTAATTAAGAAAGATTAGGGGAAAGGGCAATGCCTCCACAAGCTCAAGATGCTTGATCCCCCTCGAAAAAATATTTATATCACTTTCAAAAAAGACTTAACTCACAAAAAACCTTTACTTACAAACATAGTCACTAAAGTTCGGTTCTGTTCAGTCTTTACAACAAGTCTTTGTCATGACATATATACTCCCCTTGGCTGATTAACTGAAATGTTAGGTCTGAGCTGTTCCAACTGAATTAACATCACAGAGCTAAATTGATAAGGATCTTTGTGAAGTCTCTGTGTTCTGTATCTTTTCTCCCATGTACCCTGCCCTCCGAATACAATACCGTACAAAGTCTAAAACCTGTTTGTCAACTTTCAGCAGAAGCAGCCTTAGGGCATTGAACACAGACTGAATTACTCAGCGACGCTTGGATCAGGTCAGATCAATTTCTCAAGCGAACAGATGGCTGGGGAAATTCAGTAGCAATGGTGAAGAGAGAGAGGAACAATTCATGTTTCAAGTGACCCTTTCTCAAAACGGTCTGTTCTGAAGGAACTTTCCCGCAGAAATCACTGGATTGAAAGGTGAACTCTCTCTCTGTCTCTTTCTCCCACTCCCTTCATACATGGTGCTGGACATGCTTAGCTTCTTCAGCAATCTCTGTGTTGATGTTTCAGGTCTCCAGCGCGTCCGTACAGATTGATTTTAGTGTTGAATTCTCAAGCTTGCTCTGTTAAAGAGATTGAAACTCTCTGTGCTATAAAGGGGGCGGGGAGAGGGTGTCAGTTACCTCAGCTAGCAGGTTCGTGATGCCAACACTGTTCAAGGGCATGCAGATAGCTGCCAGAGGAAGTGATGGGGGCTGGTACAATTGCGACATTTAACAGGCTTCAGGATGAGTATGAGAATAGGAAGGGTTTAGAGGGACATCAGCCAAGTGCTAGTAAATGGACCGAAATGAGAAGAGAATATATGGTTGGTCTGGATGAGTTGGACAGGAGGGACTGTGCATCTCTGTGACTCTGTGCCTCAGAATACACGATTACAAAGAGTTTCAGACAGGGCTTGGTTTGTGTGTCTCTCTCATGCTTCCTCAGAATCTGCAAACCCTATGTCTACAAATTTCCACAAGACTCTATGAAATAATAAAAAATGAGGGTCAGGACTGAGGGAGTGCTGAACTGTCGGATGGTCAACACTGAGGGAGTGCTGCACTGTCAGAGGGTCAGTACTGAGGGAGTGCTGCACTGTTGAAGGTTCAGTACTGAGGGAGTGCTGTACTGTCAGAGGGTTTAAACTGTGGGAGTGTTGCACTGTAAGACGGTCAGTACTGAGGGAGTGCTGCACTGTCGGAGGGTCAACACTGAGGGAGGGCTGCACTGTCAGAGGGTCAGTACTGAGGGAGTGCTGTACTGTCAGATGGTCAGTACTGAGGGAGTGCTGCACTGTCAGAGGGTCAGTACTGAGGGAGTGCTGTACTGTCAGATGGTCAGTACTGAGGGAGTGCTGCACTGTCAGAGGGTCAGTACTGAGGGAGAGCTGCACTGTCAGAGAGTCAGTCCTGAGGAGTGCTGCAATTTCAGTTGGTCAGAACTCTGGGAGTGCTGCACTGTCAGAGAGTCTGAACGGAGGGAAAGCTGCACTATCAGGGAGTCAGTACTGAGGGAGTGCTGCACTGTCGGAGGGTCAGTACTGAGGGAGCAGTGCATTCTCAGAGAGTTAGTACTGAGGGAGCACTACACTGTAAGACTGTCAGAACTAAAGGATCGCTGCACTGTCAAAGACCTGCACTGTCAGAGAGTCAGCACTGCGGGAGTGCTGCACTGTCGGAGGGTCAGTGCTGGGGGAGTGCTGCACTGTCAGAGGGTCAGTACTGGGGGAGTGCTAAACTGTCAGTTGATCAGTACTGCGGGAGTGCTGCACTGTTAGAGGATCAGTACTGAGGGAGTGCTGCACTGTCAGAGAGTCAGTATTGAGGAAGTGGCGCATTCTCAGAGGGTTAGTACTGAGGGAGCGCTACATAGTAAGAATATCAGAACTAAAGGAGCGCTGCACTTTCAAAGAGTTGCACTGCCAGAGGGTCAGTACTGAGGGTGTACCGCACTATCACACGGTCGGTAAGGGGGCAGTGCCATACTGTCAGACGGTCAGTACTGAGGAAGTACTGCACTGTGTGAGCGTCAGTACGGAAGGAGTGCCGTACTGTCAGAGGGTCAGTACTGAGGGATCACTGCTACACTGTCAAAGGGTCTGGACTGAGGGAGCACCACACTGTCAGAAGTTCAGTCCAGAGGGAATGTCGCAGTGTCTGATGCTCTGTACTCTGAGAGCATTGCACCACCAGAGCGTCAGTACTGAACGAGCACTACACGTTCAGAGGGTCAGCACTGAGGAAACACGTACAAACAAAAGGTCAGTACAGAGGGCGTGCTACACAGTGAGAGTGTCAGTTCAGAGTGAGTGCTATTTCAGAGAGTGCTGACCAGTCAGAGGGTCAGTACTGAAGGAGTGCTGTACTGTCAGAGAGTCAGTACTGAGTGAGCACCACACTTTCAGAGTTTCAGTCCAGAAGGCAAGCCACACTATCAGAGGATCTGCACTGAGAGAGCACTGCACCATCAGAGGATCAGTATTGAGGGAGTGCCTCATTGCCAGAGCGTCAGTACTGAGGTAGTGCTGCACTGTCAGAAGGTCAGTAATGAGGGAGTGCCGCACTGTCAGATGGTCAGTACTAAGGGAGGGCTGCACTGTCAGAGGGTCAATACAGAGAGAGTGCTACACTGTCAGATAGTCAGTACTGAGGCACTGCTGAACAGTCAGAGGTGCAGGACCGAGGCAGAGGGTCAGTACTGAGGAAGTGTTGCACTGCCAATGAGTCAGCACTGAGGGAGTACTGTACTGTGAGAGGTTTTGTCCTGAGATTGGGACACCCTGTCGGAGGTCAGTACTGGGCCACTTTCACACTGTCAGAGAGTCAGTATTGAGGGAGTGCATCACAATCAGCGGATCAGTGTGGAGGGAGTGCAGCAAGGTCAGAGAGTCAGTCCGGAGGGAGTGCAGTACTGTCAGATTATCAGTGTGGAGGGAGTGCAGCATTGTCAGAGGATCAGCATGGAGGAATGACTGTGCAGTGAGAGAGTCAGTAATGATGAAGTGCGCACTCTCTGAGGTTCAGTGCTAATGGATGGCTATGCTGTCAGAGTGCCTCAATGTGATAGGGTTACTACTGAAGGAGTGCTGCACAGTGAAAGGGTAAGTACTGAGGGGGTTAGTACTGAAGGATCACCACGCTGTCAAATGG
This sequence comes from Hemiscyllium ocellatum, assembly GCF_020745735.1. NCBI lineage: Eukaryota > Metazoa > Chordata > Chondrichthyes > Orectolobiformes > Hemiscylliidae > Hemiscyllium > Hemiscyllium ocellatum. The sequence continues at coordinate 71,949,723 of NC_083419.1, forward strand.
TCAGTACTGTGGGAGAGCTGCACTGTCAGATGGTCAGTACTGAGGGAGAGTTGAACGATCAGAGGGTCAGTACTGAGGGAGTGCTGCACTGACAGAGGTCAGTACCGAGAGATTACCGCACTATCAGAGGGTCAGTACTGAGGGAGTGCTGCACTGTAAGAGGGTCTATAATGTGGTCGAGCTGTATTGTCAGAGGGTCGAAACAGAAGGAGTGCTGCACTGTCAGAGGGTCAGTACTGAGGGAGTGCTGCATTGACTGAGGGTCAGTACTGAGGTATTACCGTACTGTCGGACAGTCAGTAGTGAGCGACTGCTGCATAACCGGAGGGCCATTTCTGAGTTCTGGTACTACACTGTCAAATGGTCAGGACTGAGGGAGCACCACACTGTCAGAGATTCAGTCCAGAGGGAATGTCGCAGTGTCTGAAGCTCTGTACTCTGAGAGCATTGCGCCATCAGAGCGTCAGTACTGAACGAGCACTACACTTTTTGAGGGTCAGTACTGAGGAAACACGCACAAACAAAAGGTCAGTACAGAGGGCGTGCTACACAGTGAGAGTGTCAGTTCAGAGTGAGTGCTATTTCAGAGAGTGCTGACCATCAGAGGATCAGTACTGAAGGAGTGTTGTACTGTCAGGGAGTCAGTACTGAGTGAGCACCACACTTTCAGAGTTTCAGTCCAGAAGGCAAGCCACACTATCAGAGGATCTGCACTGAGAGAGCACTACACCATCAGAGGATCAGTATTGAGGGAGTGCCTCATTGCCAGAGCGTCAGTACTGAGGTAGTGCTGCACTGTCAGAAGGTCAGTAATGAGGGAGTGCTGCACTGTCAGATGGTCAGTACTAAGGGAGGGCTGCACTGTCAGAGGGTCAGTACAGAGAGAGTGCTACACTGTCAGATAGTCAGTACTGAGGCACTGCTGAACAGTCAGAGGTGCAGGACCGAGGCAGAGGGTCAGTACTGAGGAAGTGTTGCACTGCCAATGAGTCAGCATTGAGGGAGTACTGTACTGTGAGAGGTTTTGTCCTGAGTTTGGGACACCCTGTCGGAGGTCAGTACTGGGCCACTTCCACACTGTCAGAGAGTCAGTACTGAGGGAGTGCATCACGATCAGCGGATCAGTGTGGAGGGAGTGCAGAATTGTCAGAGGATCAGTATGGAGGGCGTGCAGCATTGTCAGAGGATCAGTGTGGAGGGAGGGCAACATTGTCCGAGGATCAGTGTGGAGGAGCGCAGCATTATCAGATGATCAGTGTGGAGGGAGAACAGCATTGTCAGAGGATCAGTGTGGAGGGAGTGCAGCATTTTCAGATGATCAGTAGGGAGGGAGTGCAGCATTGTCAGACTATCAGTGTGGAGGGAGTGCTGCATTTTCAGAGGATCAGTGTGGAGGGAATGCAGCAAGGTCAGAGAGTCAGTCTGGAGGGAGTGCAGTACTGTCAGAGTATCAGTGTGGAGGGAGTGCAGCATTGTCAGAGGATCAGCATAGAGGGATTACTGTGCAGTGAGAGAGTCAGTAATGATGGAGTGCGCACTCTCTGAGGGTCAGTGCTAATGGATGGCCATGCTGTCAGAGTGCCACAATGTGACAGGGTTACTACTGAAGGAGCGCTGCACAGTGAAAGGGTAAGTACTGAGGGAGCACTCTGAGGGGGTTAGTACTGAAGGATCATCACGCTGTCAAATGGTCAGTACTGTGGGAGAGTTGCATTGTCAGATGGTCAGTACTGAGGGAGAGCTGAACGATCAGAGGGTCAGTACTGAGGGAGTGCTGCACTGTAAGAGGGTCTATAATGTGGTCGAGCTGTATTGTCAGAGGGTCTATACAGAAGGAGTGCTGCACTGTCAGAGGGTCAGTACTGAGGGAGTGCTGCATTGACAGAGGTTCAGTACTGAAGGAGTGCTGCACTGTCGTTTGGGCTTGTCCCTTGGCGGAGGAATGTAGGAATTTGTTCGCCTTTGAATGTGAAGTCCTCAAGACCGGACAGAAACAGCAATACTGGTTGACTATGCTCCCCCAGGGGTTTACGGAATACCCGAATTTGTTTGGGCAGATGTTAGAACAAATATTGGAGAAATTTAGCAGCCCCAAGGGGACTACCCTGTTGCAGTATGGAGACGACCTCTTTGTAACAGGAAAAAGAAGAGAAAGAGTTGTAGAAGCCATTGACAAATTATTGAATTTCCTGGGCCAGCAGGGGCTGCGAGTATGTAAAAACAAATTACAATATGTGGAGCGAGAAGTGAAATACTTGGGACATTCAGTCAGTGAGTGAAAGCGAAAGATAAGCCTGGAACGGATAGAAGGAATAGTGGGGATGCTGCTGCCGAGGGCTAAACAGGAGTTACGTAAATCGTTGGGTCTAACGGGATATTGCAGATTGTGGATTGATTCCAATGCTCAAAAGATGAAGAAATTATATCTCAAACTATTGGAGGAGGAACCAAAATGTCTAAGTTGGGATGACTCGTTGAGGAACTCAAAAGAGATCTGATCCATGCCCCCGTGTTAGCTTTACCTTCCCTAGATAAACATTTCCATCTCTTTGCTACTGTAGATAAGGGAGCGGCTTAGAGAGTATTAACACAGAGTTGGGGAGGAATGAAACTGCCAGTAGCATATCTTTCGAAGTTATTGGATACAGTATCTCAGGGATGGCCTTAGTGTGTACAGGCTGTGACTGCCACTGCGAGTGGGGTGTCTAAAACAATATTGGAGCACATAATTGCCCGATATGGGCTAGTAAACCATATAGATTCAGACCAAGGAACTCATTTTCCCTCTGAAGTGTTACAGGGGGCAATGAAAGGGTTGTGTATCTCCTGGGAATTCCATACTCCAATGCACTCGCCATCATCAGGAAGGGTTGAGAGAATGAACCAACACTCAAACGTCAGCTCTCTAAATTGATAATAGAAACCAGATTCTCTTGGACCAAATGTTTACCTATTGCTCTCTTGCGAGTACGAACAGCCCCAAGGAAAGATTTGGGACTATTCCCCTATGAAATCTTATTTGGATTACCTTATCTGTGAACGAATGGAGAATTGCCAATTCCCGAAACGAAAGATTTGTTCTTAAAGAAGTATATACTGGGCTTGTCCTCCTCTTTGTCTTTCCTCACAAACAGGGTTTATTGGCACAGACTCCATCCCTTGAATTCACCGTTCATCCCATCCAGCTGGGAGATTGAGTCTTAGTAAAATCATGGACAGAGACTAAATGGCAGCCGGACTGGGAAGGGCCGTACCAAGCTCTTTGAACTTCTGAAACTTCAATAAGGAGAGAGGAGAAAGGCTGGACTCACTACACTCGGATCAAAGGACCAGTGGAATCTCTAGTTGAGGAAGAAGTCTGGACAGCCGAATCAATGCAAGACCCGCTGAAACTCAGACTAAAGAGACTTTGAGTAACTGATTATACAGTGTTGACGCTAGCGCGGGATTATTTCTGTAGGCTTGTATATTAAGCCTTTTTGTGCTTCAGCATGATGTTTAGAGTACTGGGAACGCTTAGAGTTATGATGCTCGCCCTCTTAGCATTGGTATTTTGTCAAATATCATTTTCATATGTATTATTAACGGTTCCTGAGTCTGATAAACCACAAGTAATAGTCGCTGATGCATGCAGCTTAGTCAATTGTGGGGATGTAGATAATCAGAGACAGTACTGCAGTTTTGAGATACATCTTAAGTCCTATGGGGATGGCCTTGGGGATGGAACCTGGTATAATGGTCTCGTCACAGTACACTGGATCCCCTGCCTACCAGCTCGCGATTGTCCCGATAAAAAGTGTACCCCAATATACCTGACAATAAAGAAAACCACATGGCACAAAGCAATTCTGGGGGCGGGGGTGGGGTGGAGGAGGGGGCACCTATGAGGTACAATTAAATGAAACGTTTGGGATAGAAATGAAAGCAAATGGGAAGAATTTCTCGGGCTGTTGTTTTAAAATTAGCATAGGACAGGGATTACGGGCAGAACTACTGGATAATGAGATACAAGCTTTCACTCCTCCCGATGATCCGAAAGTAGTAACAATTATAGAGATAAAGGACTTCAAACAGACTATTGAAATAGAAATTGGGTAAGGGGATGCAATTTCCTGGGTTGAATGGGTAAAGTATACTGTAAAAAGTCTGAACAAGAGCAATTGCTATGCATGTGCCTCCAGTAGGCCAGTGGCCCAGGTGGTACCCTTTCCGCTTGCGTGGTAGTGAGACAGGAAGGGCATGAAATGTATGGTAGCCCTGTATCAAGATGAGACTGCATGGAATGATCGGAATTGTACCTCCCTATTGCTGTTCCCTCCCTTGGAGAAGAAAGATGCAAAAGCTCCCCCCCACATTTTCCGCCGCAGTTGGAAATGATACGTTGTGTGTGCGTAGACGAGGTACAAGTTGGTCTAGAGGTCTGGGGGAGCTGAAATTATATACAGAGATTAAAAATGTTACCGAAACGGAGACGGGAGGGAACTACTCAGCACTAAAGGTTCCCCAAGCAGATCTGTGGTGATACTGTGGAGGCAAAATATTGAGACCCACCCTAACTCCGGATTGGAGAGGATATGTGCAATTGTACAATTGGCAATTCCATTTACCCTGGCATTTGAGAAGGAAAAGATAGTAGGGAAAAAGGGAAGGGGTAAGAGATCACTGTTAGACACTTCTTTCGATGACAGGATTTATCTCGACTTTTTAGGAGTCCCTAGGGGGGTACCTGATGAGTTCAAGTCTCGTAATCAGATTGCAGCAGGCTTTGAGTCAGCTCTCTTTTGTTGGATAATAATTAATACAAATGTAGATTGGATAAATTATATTTTTTATAATCAACAGCGATTTATAAATTATGCGAGAGATGCGGTTAAATGAATATCAGAACAGCTTGATGCGACAAGTAGGATGGCATGGGAAAACAGAATGGCCCTTGATATGATTTTAGCGGAAAATGGGTGTCTGTGTGTGATGTTGGAGGAAGCTGTTTTCCCTTTATTCCTAATAACACTGCACCTGATGGTTCAATTACTCGGGCCTTAAGGGATTGACTACCTTAGCAGAGGAGCTGGCTGAAAATTCAGGAGTAGACACATCTCTCTTGGGATGGCTTGAATCCTGGTTTGGAAGATGGGAGATGGTGGTAGTTTCCATCCTTACTTCCCTGATAGTAGTAGTCGGGGTATTGGTTGCCATTGGCTGTTGTATCATACCCTGTATACGAGGGCTCACCCAAAGACTGACTGAGACAGCCTTAATGAAATAGATGTCCCTAAAAGGGAATCAGGCAGAGGAATTTTATTGACTAAATAATGAGGGGATGAACGAGACCAAGATGGATGAAATCTCCGGTATGATGCTTGCGAATGTCAGGGCGATGCTTAAAAGAAAAATGCAGAAGATAACAAATGGTAATTAAAGAAAAAGGGAAATTGTGGGATATAGGTAGTGTTACTTCTGCAATTATAATTGTTTGTAAAAAGTAAATGAACTCACACCAGTGTGTAATTGTTTCAACCAAGAGCTGAGTCAACAAGAATGAAAACTGTGTGGAGGAAATGCATAATTTTTTTTTGTATTAGCTAAAAATGTATGCAAGAAAGAATGAGACGGCAAAACACTGGTAGAAATACAGGCGACTAGATAAGATGCTGTGAGGAGAGGTAGTTAAGCTAGATACACCTGTACAAACAGTAGATATAAACATCTGTTTCCCACTTTTACAGAAACACAGGAACAAACCCCAATAAAAACGGTCTTAACAATAAGATGCCGAGAGGGAAGGAACAGATGGATGGAGTAGATATTTGTGAGGAAATGATATGCCTAACAATGACCCACAGCAGGATTCGGTCAAACGGCGTTGTGAGGCCAGAAATAAGCATTTTGTCACAGACAAGGCCAGATAAGGCAAGAGATAAACAGGAGTAATGGGTACCGGTCTTAGGGAAGTGGAGGATGTAAACAGGGATGAGATAAAAATCAAAATATAGGAAACAAATTATATAAACATCGAGTATTCGTTGAATTCGGTGTGTGAGTCTCTTGCCTTATAAACAGACAGACAGTGGACATCACACCCTCTTGCAAGAGTCAAATAAAGGGCACTACTGATTCAGATTTCGCCTCGGACTAAAATTATTGAAGTGTGTGAGCTTAGTTTCTCACACTACCCAAACCTGCAATCTCCCCCTCCCTGACTTGTCCCGACCCAGCACTGCAATCTTACCCTCCCTGACGGATCCCGACCAAACACTGCAATCACCCACTCCCTGACAGATACTAACCCAACACTGCAATCACCTCCTCCCTGACTGATCCCGATCAAACACTGCAATATCCCCCTCCCTGACTGATCCCTGCCCAACACTGCAATCACCCCCTCCCTGACCTTTCCCGAACCAGCACTGCAATCTTGCCCTCCCTGACTGTTCCCACCCAACACTGCAATCTCCCCCTCGATGACTGATCCCTACTCAACACTGCAATCTCCCCCTTCCCTGACTGTTCCCTACCCAACTCTGCACTCAACACATCACTGACTGATCCCGACCCAACACTGCAATCTCCCCCTCCCTGACTGATCCCTACACAACACTGCAATCTCCCCAACAATTACTTAATCCCTACCCATCACTGAACTACACCCCACCCTGAATGATCCCCACCAAACACTGCAATCACTCCCTCCCTGACTGATCCGGAACAAACACTGCAACCTCCACTCCCTGCCCAACAATTCACTCACCCCCCTCCCTGAGTGATTCCTACCAAACACTTCACTCACCCCCACCCTGACTGATCTCTATCCAACACTGCTCTCACCCCGTCCCTACCTGATCCCTACCAAACACTGCAATCTCCCCATCACTGACTGATCCCGACACAACATTGCAATCACCCCCTCCATGACTGATCCCTGCCCAACACTGCAACCTTCTCCTCCCTGACTTATCCCTATCCAACACTACACTCACCCCTTCCCTGACTTGTCCCAACCGAGCACTGCAATCTTACCTTACCTAACTGATCCAGACCCATCACCGCAATTACCCCTTCCCTGACTGATCCCTAACCAACACTGCAATCTCCCCCTCCCTGACTGATCCCGAAACAACTTTGCAATCTCCTCCTCCCTGACTGATCCCTACCCAACACTGCAATCTCCCCCTCCCAGACTGATCCCGACACAACATTGCAATCTCCCACTCCCTGACTGTTCTCACCCATAACTGCAATCTCCTCCTCCTTGACTGATCCCGACACAACATTGCAATCTCCCCCTCCCTGACTGTTCCCACCCAACACTGCAATCTCCCCCTCGATGACTGATCCCTACCCAACACTGCAATCTCCCCATTCCCTGACTGTTCCCTACCCAACACTGCACTCAAACCATCACTGACTGATCCCGACCCAACACTGCAATCTCCCACTCCCTGACTGATCCCTATCCAACAATGCACTGACCCCCTCCCTGACTGATCCCTACCCAACACTGTAATCTTACCTTCCCTGACTGATCCCGACTAAACAATGCAATATCCCCCTCCCTGGCTGATCCCTAACCAACACTGCAATCTCCCCCTCCCTGACTGATCCCTGCCCGACTTTTCCCAACCCAACACTGCAATCTTACCCTCCCTGACTGATCCCGATCAAACACTGCAATAACCCCCTCCCTGACTGATCCCTACCCAACACTGCAATCTCCCCCTCCCTGTCTGATCCCGAAACAACTTTGCAATCTCCTCCTCCCTGACTGATCCCTACCCAACACTGCAATCTCCACCTCCCAGACTGATCCCTGCCCGACTTTTCCCAACCCAGCACTGCAATCTTACCCTCCCTGACTGATCCCGATCAAACACTGCAATAACCCCCTCCCTGACTGATCCCTACCCAACACTGCAATCTACCGCTCCCGGACTGATCCCGACACAATTTTGCAATCTCCCCCTCCCTGACTGTTCCCACACAACACTGAAATCTCCCCCTCCTGACTGATCCCTACCCAACACTGCTTTCTGCCCCTCCCTAACTGTTCCCGACACAACATTGCACTCACCCCTCCATGACTGATCCCTGCCCAACACTGCAACCTCCTCCACCCTGACTGATCCCTATCTAACACTGCATTTACCCACTCCCTGACTTGTCCCGACCCAGCACTGCAATCTTAAACTCCCTGACTGATCCCGACCAAACACTGCAATATCGCCCTCCTTGACTGATCCTTACCCATCACTGGAATCTCCTCCTCCCTGACTGATTCCGACACAACATTGCAATCTCCCCCGCCCTGACTGATCCCTACGCAACACTGCAATCTCCTCCTCCCTGACTGATCCCTACCCAACACTGCAATCTCCTCCTCCCTGACTTATCCCTAACCAACACTGCAACCACCCCTTTCCCTGACAGTTCCCTACCCAACATTGCCATCTACCCCTCCCTGACTGATCCCTCCCAATATTGCAATTTCCCCCTTACTTGATTCCTACCCATCACATAACTCACCCCCTCCATGACTGATCCCCACCAAACGTTGCGATCTCCACCTCCCTGACTGATCTTTATCCAATAAGTCACTCACCCATCCCTGACAGATCCCTACCCAACACTGCAATCTCCCCCTCCCAGACTGATACCGACACAACATTGCAATCTCCGACTCCCTGACTGTTCTCACCCATCACTGCAATCTCCCCCTCCCTGTCTGATCCCTACCCAAAACTACAATCTCCCCCTTCTCTGACTGTTCCCTACCCAACACTGCACTCACCCCATCACTGACTGATCACGACCCAACACTGCAATCTCCCCGTCCCTGACTGATCCTTACACAGCACTGCAATCTCCCTCACACTTACTTGATCCCCACCCTGAATGATCCCCACCAAACACTGCAATCACTCCCTCAATGACTGATCTGGAACAAACACTGCAATATCCCCCTCCCTGACTGATCCCTACCCATCACTTCACTCACCCCCTCCCTGAGTGATCCATACACAACACTTCACTTCACAAGCAATGCAATATCCCCTCCTTGATTGATCCCGAACCAACACTGCAATCTCCTCGTGCCTGACTGATCCCGACACAACTTTGTAATCACCCCCTCCCTGACTGATCCCTACCCAACACTGCAATCTCCCCCTCCCTGACCGATCCAGACACAACATTGCATTCACCTGCTCCCGGAGTGATACCTGCCCAACATTGCAATCTCCTCCTATCTGACTGAACCCTATCCAGCAATGCACTCATCCCCTTCCTGACTAATCCCTACCCAACACTGTAATCTTACCCTCCCTGACTGATCTGGAACAAACACTGCAATATCCCACTCCCTGATTGATCCCTACCCATCACTTCACTCACCCCCTCCCTGAGTGATCCATACACAACACTTCACTCACCCCCACCCTGACTGATCTCTATCCAACACTGGACTCATCCCCTCCCTTGTTTGATCCCTACGAAACACTGCAATCTCCTCCTCCCCGACTGATCCTTACACAACACTGCAATCTCCCACACACTTACTTGATCCTACCCATCACTGAACTAACCCCCCCACCCCGAATAATCGCCGCGAAACACTGCAATCACTCCCACCCTGACTGATCCGGAACAAACACTGCAAGCTCCCCTCCCTGACTGATCCCTACCCATCACTTCACTGACCCGCTCCCTGAGTGATTCCTACCCAACACTTCACTCACCCCACCCTGACTGATCACTATCCAACACAGCACTCACCCCCTCCCTGTCTGATCCCTACCAAACACTGCAATCTCCACCTCCCAGACTGATCCCTGCCCAACACTGCAATCTCCTCCTCCCTGACTGATACCTACTCAAGACTGCAACCCCCCTTCCCTGACTGTTAGCTACCCAAAATTGACATCTACCCCTCCCTGACTGATCCCTTCCCAACATTGCAATCTCGCCCACCCTTACTTGATTCCGACCCATCACAGAACTCACCCCCTACATGACTGAACCCCACCAAACACTGCAATCTCCACCTCCCTGACTGATCCCTATCCAATAATTCACTCAACCCCTCCCTGACTGATCACTACCCAACACTGCAATATCCCCCTCCATGACTGATCCAGACACAACATTGCAATCACCCACTCCAAGACTGATCCCTGCCCAACACTGCAATCTCCTCCTCCCTGACTGATCCCTATTCAACACTGCACTCACCCACTCACAGACTTGTTCTAACCCAGCACGACAATCTTACCCTCCCTAACCGATCCAGACCTATCACTGCAATCACCCCCTCCCTGACTGATCCCTGCCCAACACTGCAATCTCCCCCTCCCTGACGTATCCCTACCCAAGACTGCAACCCCCCTTCCCTGGCTGTTCCCTACCCAACACTGCACTCACCCCATCACTGACTGATCCCGACCCAACAGCGCAATCTCTCCCTCCCTCACTGTTCCCTACACAAGACTGCAATCTCCCCAACACTTTCTTGATCCCTACCAAACACTGAACTCCCCCCCACCCTGAATGATCCCCACCAAACACTGCAATCACCCCCACCCTGACTGATCCAGAACAAACACCGCAATCTCCTCCTCCCTGACTGATCCCTACCCAACACTGCAATCTCCCCCTCCCTAACTGTTCCCACCCAACACTGCAATCTCCCCCTCCCTGACTGATCCCTACCCAACACTGCACTCACCCCATCACTGACTGATCCCGACACAACACTGCAATCTCCCCCTCCCTGACTGATCCCTACCCAACACTGCAATCTCCCCCTCCCTGACTTATCCCTGCCCAACACTGCAATCTCCTCCTCCCTGACTTATCCCTAACCAAGACTGCAACCACCCCCCTTCCCTGACAGTTCCCTACCCAACATTGCCATCTACCCCTCCCTGACTGATCCCTCCCAATATTGCAATTTCCCCCTTACTTGATTCCTACCCATCACATAACTCACCCCCTCCATGACTGATCCCCACCAAACGTTGCGATCTCCACCTCCCTGACTGATCTTTATCCAATAAGTCACTCACCCCCTCCCTGACAGATTCCTACCCAACACTGCAATCTCCCCCTCCCAGACTGATACCGACACAACATTGCAATCTCCCACTCCCTGACTGTTCTCACACATCACTGCAATCTCCCCCTCCCTGTCTGATCCCTACCCAAAACTGCAATCTCCCCCTTCCCTGACTGTTCCCTACCCAACAATGCACTCACCCCATTACTGACTGATCACGACTCAACACTGCAATCTCCCCCTCCCTGACTGATCCTTACACAACACTGCAATCTCCCCAACACTTACTTGATCCCCACCCTGAATGATCCCCACCAAACACTGCAATCAATCCCTCTCTGACTGATCCAGAACAAACACTGCAATATCCCCCTCCCTGACTGATCCCTACCCATCACTTCACTCACCCACTCCCTGAGTGATTCCTACTCAACACTTCACTCACCCTACCCTGACTGATCACTATCCAACACTGGACTCAAGCCCGACCTGTCTGATCCCTACCAAACACTGCAATCTCCTCCTCCCTGTCTGATCCCTACCCAACACTGTAATCTCCCCATCCCTGACTGATCCCGACACAAAATTGCAATCACCTCCTCTATTAGTGAGCCCTGCCCAACACTGTAATCTCCTCCACCCTGACTGATCCCTATCCAACACTGCACTCACCCACACACTGACTTGTCCCAATCAACCCTTCCCTGACTTGTCCCAACCCAGCACTACAATCTTACCCTCCCTAACTGATCCAGCCCCATCACTGCAATCACCCCCTCCCTGACTGATCCCTACCCAACACTGCAATCTCCCTCTCCCTGACTTATCCCGACACAACTTTGTAACCTCCCCCTCCCTGACTGATCCCTGCCCAACACTGCAATCTCCTCTTCCCTGACTGATACCAACACAACATTGTAATCTCCCCATCCCTGACTTCTCCCACCCAACACTGCAATCTCCCCCTCCCTGACTGAACCCTAACCAAGATCGCAACCTCCCTTCCCTGGCTGTTCCCTATCCAACATTGCCATCTACCCCTCTCTGACTGATCCCTCGCCAAAATTGCAATCTCCCCCATCCTTACCTGATTCCTACCAATCACTGAACTCTCCCCCTCCATGACTGATCCCTGATTGGTCCCTAACGAACACTGCAATCTCCCCAACACTTTTTTGTTCTCTACCCATCACTGACCTCCTCCCCACCCTGAATGCTGCCCACCAAACATTGCAATCACCCCCACCCTGACTGATCCGGAACAAACACTGCAATCTCCCACTCACTGACTGATCCGTTACAAACACTGCAATCTCCTCCTCCCTGACTGATCCCTATCCAACACTGTAATCTCCCCATCCCCAAGTCATCCCGACACAACATCGCAGACACCCCCTCCATGACTGATCCCTGCTCAACACTGCAATCTCCCCCTCCCTGACTGATCCCTACCCAACACTTTAATCTTACCCTCCCAGACTGATCCCGACCAAGCAATGCAATATCCCCTCCCTGATTGGTCCCTAACCAACACTGCAATCTCCTCCTCCCTGACTGATCCCGACACAACTTTGCAATCTGCTCCTCCCTGACTGATCCCTACCCAACTCTGCAATCTCCTCCACCCTGACCCCTATCCAACAATGCACTCATCCCCTTCCTGACTGATCCCTACCCAACACTGTAATCTTACCCTCCCTGACTGATCCCGACCAAATAATGCAATATCACCTCCCTGACTGATCCCTACCCAACACTACAATCTCCTCCTCCCTGACAGATCCCGACAAACAATGCAATATTCCCCCCCTAACTGATCCAGACACAACATTGCAATCACCCCCTCCAAGACTGATCCCTGCCAAACACTGCAATCTACTCTTCCTTGACTGGTCCCAACACAACACTGCAATCTCCTCCTACCTGACTGAACCCTACCCAAGACTGCAACCTCCGCTTCCCTGACTGTTCCCTACCCAACACTGCCATCTCCCCCTCCCTGACTGATCCCGAACCAACATTGCAATCTCCCCCATCCTTACTTGATTTCTATCCTTCACTGACCACATCCCCACCATGACTGATCTACAACAAACACTGCATTCTCCACCTCCCTGACTGATCCCTATCCATTAATTCACTCACCCCCTCCCTGACTGATCCCTACTCAAGACTGCAACCCCCTTCCCTGACTGTTAGCTACCCAACATTGCCATCTACCCCTCCCTGACTGATCCCTGCCCAACACTGCAATCTCCTCTTCCCTGACTGATCCCACCCAACACTGCAATCCCCCCCTCCCTGACTGATCCCTACCCAAGATTGCAACCCCCCTTCCCTGGCTGTTCCCTATCCAACATTGCCATCTACCACTCTCTGACTGATCCCTCGCCAACATTGCAATCACCGCCACCCTTACTTGATTCCTACCAATCACTGAACTCTCCCCTCCATGACTGATCCCCACCAAACACTGCATTCTCCTCCTCCCTGACTGATCGCTACCCAACACTGCACTCACCACTTCCCTGACTGATCCCTGTCCAAAGCTGCAATCTCCCCCTCCCTGACTGATTCCTCCCCAACACTGCAGTCTCTCCATCCCTGTCTGATCCCTACCCAACACTGCAATAGCCCGCTTCTCAGACTGATCCCTACCCAACACTGCAATATTCCGCTTCCCTGACTGGTCACTACCCAACACTGAATTCTCACACTCCTTGACTTATCCCTAAACAACACTGCAATCTCCTCCTCGCTGACTGATGCCAATCAAACAATGAAATATCTCCCTCCCTGACTGATACCTACCAACACTGCACTCATCCCATCCCTGACAGATCCCGAACCAACACCGCAATCTCTCCCTCCCTCACTGTTCCCTACACAACACTGCAATCTCCCCAACACTTTCTTGATCTCTGCCCATCACTGACCTCCCCACCCTGAATGCTCCCCACCAAACACTGCAATCACCCCCACTCACTGACTGATCCGTTACACACACTGCAATCACCTCCTCCCTGACTGATCCCTACCCAACACTTTAATCTCCCCATCCCCAAGTCATCCCGACACAACATCGCAGACACCCCCACCATGACTGATCCCTGCTCAACACTGCAATCTCCCCCTCCCTGACTGATCCCTATCCAACACTGAACTCAACCCCTCCCTGACGTGTCCCAATCCAGTACTGCAATCTTACCCTCCCTAAATGATCCAGACCCATCACTGCAATCACCCACTCCATGACTGATCCCTACACAACACTGCAATCTCCCCCTCCCTAACTGATCCCTACCCAACACTTTAATCTTACCCTCCCGGACTGATCCCGACCAAGCAATGCAATATCCCCTCCCTGATTGGTCCCTAACCAACACTGCAATCTCCTCCGCCCTGACTGATCCCGACACAACTTTGCAATCTCCCCCTCCCTGACTGATCCCTACCCAACACTGCAATCTCCTCCTCCCTGACTGATCCCGACCAAAAAATACAATATCCTCCTCCCTATCCGATCCAGACACAACATTGCAATCACCCCCTCCAAGACTGATCCCTGCCAAACACTGCAATCTCTTCCTCCCTGACTGGTCCCGACACAACATTGCAATCTCCCCCTCCCTGACTGAACCCTACCCAGGACAGCAACTCCCCTTCCCTGACTGTTCCCTACCCAACATTGCCATCTCCCCCTCCCTGACTGATCCCGAACCAACATTGCAATATCCCCCATCCTCACTTGATTCCTACCCATCACTGAACACATCGACTCCATGACTGATCCCCACCAAACACGGGAATCTCCTCCTCCCTGACTGATGCCTATCCAATAATTCACTCACCCCCTCCCTGACCGATCCCGACCAAGCAATGAAATGTCCCCTCCTTGATTGATCCCTAACCAACACTGCAATCTCCTCGTGCCTGACTGATCCCGACACAACTTTGTAATCTCCCCCTCCCTGACTGATCCCTACCCAACACTGCAATCTCCCCCTCCCTGACCGATCCAGACACAACATTGCATTCACCTGCTCCCGGAGTGATACCTGCCAAACATTGCAATCTCCTCCTACCTGTCTGAACCCTATCCAGCAATGCACTCATCCCCTTCCTGACTAATCCCTACCCAACACTGTAATCTTACCCTCCCTGACTGATCCCGACCAAAAAATGCAATATCCCCTCCCAAACTGATCCAGACACAACATTGCAATCACCCTCTCCAAGACTGATCCCTGCCAAACACTGCAATCTCCTCCTCCCTGACAGAACCCTACTCAAGACTGCAACCCTCGCTTCCCTGACTGTTCCCTACCCAACACTGCCATCTCCCCCTCCCTGACTGATCCCGAACCAACATTGCAATCTCCCCATCCTTACTTGATTTCTATCCATCACTGAACACATCCCGTCCATGACTGATCCCCAACAAACACTGCATTCTCCACCTCCCTGACTGATCCCTATCCATTAATTCACTCACTCCCTCCCTGACTGATCCCAACGCAACACTGCAATCTCCTCCTTCTGACTGTTCGCGACCAAACACTGCAATCTTCCCCTCCCTGAGTGATCCCTACCCAACACTGCAATCCCCCCCATGACTGACTGATCCCGACACAACATTGCAATCAGCCCCTCCATGACTGAACAAACATTGCAATCTCCACCTCCCTGACTGATCCTTACCCAACATTGCAATCTCCCCCTCCCTGACTGATCCAGACACAACATTGCAATCACCCCCTCCAAGACTGAACCCTGCCCAACGCTGCAATTACCTCCTCCCTGACTGATCCCTACCCCACACTGCAATCTCCCCCTCCCTGACTGATCCCGACACAACTTTGCAATCTCCTCCTCCCTGACTGATCCCTACCCAACAATGCAATCTCCCCCTCCCTGACTGATCCCGACACAGCATTGCAATAACCCCCTCCATGACTTATCCCTGCCCAACACTGCAATCGCCTCCTCCCTGACTGACCCCGATCCAACAATGCACTCTTCCCCTCCCTGACTGATACCTATCACACTCTGTACTCTTACCCTCCTGACCAAACAATGCAATATCACCCTCCCTGACTAATCCCTACCCAACACTGCAATCACCCCAACCTGACTGATCCCTTCCCAACACTGCAATATCCCCCTCCATGACTGATCCAGACACAACATTGCAATCACCCACTCCAAGACTGATCCCTGCCCAACACTGCAATCTCCACCTCCCAGACTGATCCCTGCCCAACACTGCAATCTCCTCCTCCCTGACTGATACCTACTCAAGACTGCAACCCCCCTTCCCTGACTGTTAGCTACCCAAAATTGACATCTACCCCTCCCTGACTGATCCCTTCCCAACATTGCAATCTCGCCCACCCTTACTTGATTCCGACCCATCACAGAACTCACCCCCTACATGACTGAACCCCACCAAACACTGCAATCTCCACCTCCCTGACTGATCCCTATCCAATAATTCACTCAACCCCTCCCTGACTGATCACTACCCAACACTGCAATATCCCCCTCCATGACTGATCCAGACACAACATTGCAATCTCCCCCTCCCTGACTTATCCCTGCCCAACACTGCAATCTCCTGACTTATCCCTAACCAAGACTGCAACCACCCCCTTCCCTGACAGTTGCCTACCCAACATTGCCATCTACCCCTCCCTGACTGATCCCTCCCAATATTGCAATTTCCCCCTTACTTGATTCCTACCCATCACATAACTCACCCCCTCCATGACTGATCCCCACCAAACGTTGCGATCTCCACCTCCCTGACTGATCTTTATCCAATAAGTCACTCACCCCCTCCCTGACAGATTCCTACCCAACACTGCAATCTCCCCCTCCCAGACTGATACCGACACAACATTGCAATCTCCCACTCCCTGACTGTTCTCACACATCACTGCAATCTCCCCCTCCCTGTCTGATCCCTACCCAAAACTGCAATCTCCCCCTTCCCTGACTGTTCCCTACCCAACAATGCACTCACCCCATCACTGACTGATCACGACTCAACACTGCAATCTCCCCCTCCCTGACTGATCCTTACACAACACTGCAATCTCCCCAACACTTACTTGATCCCCACCCTGAATGATCCCCACCAAACACTGCAATCAATCCCTCTCTGACTGATCCAGAACAAACACTGCAATATCCCCCTCCCTGACTGATCCCTACCCATCACTTCACTCACCCCCTCCCTGAGTGATCCATACCCAACACTTCACTCACCCCTACCCTGACTGATCTCTATCCAACACTGGACTCACCCCCTCCCTGTCTGATCCGTACCAAACACTGCAATCTCCTCCTCCCCGACTGATCCTTACACAACACGGCAATCTCCCCCACACTTACTTGATCCTACCCATCACTGAACTACCCCCCCCACCCTGAATGATCCCCACCAAACACTGCAATCAATCCCTCTCTGACTGATCCAGAACAAACACTGCAATATCCCCCTCCCTGACTGATCCCTACCCATCACTTCACTCACCCCCTCCCTGAGTGATCCATACCCAACACTTCACTCACCCCTACCCTGACTGATCGCTATCCAACACTGGACTCACCCCCTCCCTGTCTGATCCGTACCAAACACTGCAATCTCCTCCTCCCCGACTGATCCTTACACAACACGGCAATCTCCCCCACACTTACTTGATCCTACCCATCACTGAACTACCCCCCTACCCTGAATGATCCCTACCAAACACTGCAATCACTCCCTCCCTGACTGATCCGGAACAAACACTGCAAGCTCCCACTCCCTGTCTGATCCTGACACAAAATTGCAATCACCCCCTCTATTAGTGAGCTCTGCCCAACACTGCAATCTCCTCCTCCCTGACTGATCCCTATCCAACACTGCACTCACCCACTCACAGACTTGTCCTAACCCAGCACTACAATCTTACCCTCCCTAACCGATCCAGGCCTATCACTGCAATCACACCCTTCCTGACTGATCCCTGCCCAACACTGCAATCACCCCTCCCTGACGTATCCCTACTCAAGACTGCAACCCCCCTTCCCTGGCTGTTCCCTACCCACACTTACTTGATCCTACCCATCACTGAACTACCCCCCTACCCTGAATGATCCACACCAAACACTGCAATCACCCCCACCCTGACTGATCCAGAACAAACACTGCAATCTCCTCCTCCCTGACTGATCCATACCCAACACTGCAATCTCCTCCTCCCTGACTGATCACTATCCAACACGACACTCAACTCTTCCCTGACGTGTCCCAATCCAGTACTGCAATCTTACCCTCCCTAAATGATCCAGACCCATCACTGCAATCACCAACTCCATGACTGATTCCTACATAACACTGCAATCGCCCCCACCCTGACTGATCCCGACCCAACACTGTAATCATACCCTCCCGGACTGATCCCGACCAAGCAATGCATTATCCCCTCCCTGATTGGTCCCTAACCAACACTGCAATCTCCTCCTCCCTGACTGATCCCGACACAACTTTGCAATCTCCCCCTCCCTGACTGATCCCTACCCAACACTGCAATCTCCTCCTTCCTGACTGGTCCCGACCAAAACATGCAATATCCCCCTCCCTATCCGATCCAGACACAACATTGCAATTACCCCCTCCAAGACTGATCCCTGCCAAACACTGCAATCTCCTCCTCACTGACTGGTCCCGACACAACATTGCAATCTCCCCCTCCCTCCCTGACTGAACCCTACCCAGGACAGCAACTCCCCTTCCCTGACTGTTCCCTACCCAACATTGCCGTCTCCCCCTCCCTGACTGTTCCCGAACCAACATTGCAATATCCCCCATCCTTACTTGATTCCTACCCATCACTGAACGCATCCCCTCCATGACTGCTCCCAACCAAACACTGCAATCTCCACCTCCCTGACTGATGCCTATTCAATAATTCACTCACCCCCTCCCTGACTGATGCCGAACAAGCAATGCAATATCCCCTCCCTGATTGATCCCTAACCAACACAGCAATCTCCTCGTCCCTGACTGATCCCGACAAAACTTTGTAATCTCCTCCTACCTGACTGAACCCTATCCAACAATGCACTCATCCGCTTCCTGACTGACTCCTACCCAACACTGTAATCTTACCCTCCCTGACTGATCCCGACCAAACAATGCAATATCCCCTCCCTGACTGATCCCTACCCAACACTACAATCTCCTCCTCGCTGACTGATCCCTACCAAACAATACAATATCCCCCTCCCTAACTGATCCAGACACAACATTGCAATCACCCCCTCCAAGACTGATCCCTGCCAAACACTGCAATCTCCTCCTTCCTGACTGGTCGCGACACAACACTGCAATCTCCTCCTACTGACTGTTCACGACCAAACACTGCAATATCCCCCTCCCTGACTGATCCCTAACCAACACTTCAATCCCCCCACCCGGACTGTTCCCACCCAAAACTGCAATCTTCCCCTCACTGACTGAACAAATACTGCCATCTCCACCTCCCTGACTGATCCATACCCAACACTGCAATCTCCTCCTCCCTGACTGATCGCTATCCAACAATGCACTCATCCCCTTCCTGACTGATCCCTACCCAACACTGTAATCTTACCCTCCCTGACTGGTCCCGACCAAACAATGCAATATCCCCTCCCTGACTGATCCCTACCCAACACTACAATCTCATCCTCCCTGACTGATCCCGACCAAACAATGCAATATGCCCCTCCCTAACTGATGCAGACACAACATTGCAATCACCCCCTCCAAGACTGATCCCTGCCAAACACTGCAATCACCTCCTCCCTGACTGGTCCCGACACAACATTGCCATCTCCCCCTCCCTGACTGATCCCGAACCAACATTGCAATCTCCCCCATCCTTACTTGATTCCTACCCATCACTGAACACATCCCCTCCATGACTGATCCCCACCAAACACTGCAATGTCCACCTCCCTGACTGGTCCCTATCCATTAATTCACTCACCCCCTCCCTGACTGATCTGAACCAACATTGCAATCTCCCCCATCCTTACTTGATTTCTACCCATCACTGAACACATCCCCTCCATGACTGATCACCACCAAACACTGCAATCTCCACCTCCCTGACTGATCCCGATCCATTAATTCACTCACCCCCTCCCTGACTGATCCCAACGCAACACTGCAATCTCCTCCTTCTGACTGTTCCCGACCAAACACTGCAATCTCCCCCTCCCTGACTGATCCCTACCCAACACTGCAATCCCCCCACCCGGACTGTTCCCACCCAACACTGCAATCTTCCCCCATCTGACTGATCCCGAACAAACACTGCAATCTCCACCTCCCTGACTGTTCCCGTTCAAACACTGCAATCTCCCCCTCCCTGGCTGATCCCTACACAACATTGCAATCGCCCTCTCTCTGACTGTTCCCACCCAACACTGCAATATCCCCCTTCCTGACTTATCTCTACCCAAAACTGCATTCACTCCCACCCTGACCGTTCCCTACCCAACACTGCAATCTCCCCCTCCCTGACTGATCCCGACACAACATTGTAATCACCCTCTCCATGACTGATCCCTACCCAACACTGCTACCTCCTCCTCCCTGACTAATCCCTATCCAACAATGCACTCACCCCTCCCTGACTGATCCCTACCCAACAGTGTAATCTTACCCTCCCTGACTGATCCTTACCCAACACTGCAATCTCCTCCTCCCTGACTGATCCTGACCTAACAGTGCAATATCCCTCTCCCTGACTAATCCCTACCCAACACTGCAATCACCCCCTCCCTGACTGACCCCCTTACCAACACTGCAATCTCCCCTTCCCTGGCTGATCCCTAAACAACATTGCAATCACCCCTCCAAGACTGATCCCTGCCCAAAACTGCAATCTCCCCCTACCTGAATGATCCTAACACAACATTGCAATCTCGCACTCCGTGACTGTTCCCACCCAACACCGCAATCTCCCCCTCCCTGACTGATCCCTACCCAAGTCTGCAACCCCCCTTAACTGACTGTTCCCAACCCAACATTGCCATCTACCCCTCCCTGACTGATCCCTCCCCAGTAAAAAATGAGGTCTGCAGATGCTGGAGATCACAGCTGAAAATGTGTTGCTGGTCAAAGCACAGCAGGCCAGGCAGCATCTCAGGAATAAGGAATTCGACGTTTCGAGCATAAGCCCTTCATCAGGAAACACATTTTCAGCTGTGATCCCTCCCCAACATAGCAATCTCCCCCACCCGTAATTGATCCCTACCAATCACTCAACACACCCTCTCCATGACTGATCCCAACCAAACACTGCAATCTCCACCTCCCTGACTGATCCCGATCCAACAATTCACTCACCCATCCCTAACTGATCCCTACCCGACACTGCAATCTCCCCCTCCCTGACTGATCCCAACACAACATTGCAATCTCCCCCTCCCTGACAGTTCCCACCCAACACTGCAATCTCCCTCTCACTGACTGATCCTCATCAAACACTGCAATCTCCCCCTCACTGACTTATCTCTACACAACACTGCAATCACCCCACCTAGACTGTTCCCTGCACAACACTGCAATAACCCCCTCCCTGAATTTTCCCGACCCAGCACAAAATCTTACCCTCCTTGACTGATCCCGATCAAACACTGTAATATCCCCCTCCCTGACTGATCTCTACGCAGCACTGCAATCTCCTCCTCGCTGACTGATCGCGATCAAACACTGCAATATCCGCCTAAATGACTGATCCCTACCCAACACTGCAATCTCCCCTCCCTGACTGTTTCCATCCAAGTATTGCAATCTCCCCCTCCCTGACTGATCCCTACCCAACACTGCAATCTCCCCTTCCTTGACTGATCCCTACCCAAGCCTTCAAACCACCCCTTCCCTGACTGTTCCCTACCCAACATTGCCATCTACCCCTCCCTGACTGATCCCTCCCCAAAACACTGCAAGTGCCCCCACCCTTAGTTGATTCCTACCCATCACTGAACTCAACCCTTCCATGACTGATCCACACAAAACACTGCCATCAACACCTCCCTGACTGATCCCTATCCAATAATTCATTCACCCCCTCCCTGACTGATCCCTACCCAACACTGCAATCTCCCCCTCCTTGACTGATCCCGACACAACATTGCAATCTCCCCCTCTCTATCTGTTCGCACTTAACACTGCAATCTCCCCCTCCCTGGCTGTTCCCACCCAACACTGCAATCTCCCCCTCACTGACTGATCCCGAATAAACACTGCAATCTCCCGCTCACTGACTTATCTCTATGCAACACTGCAATCACCCCACCCTGACTGTTCCCTACCCAACACTGCAATCTCCTCCTCTCTGACTGAACCCTACCCAACACTGCACTCACCCCTTCCCTACCTGATCCCTACCCAACACTGTAATACCCCCGACTGATCCATCCCCAACACTGCAGTCTCTCCCCCGACTGATCCCTATCCAACACTGCAATCTCCCCCTCCCTGACTATTCCCTACCCAACACGGCAATAGCCCGCTTCCCTTACTGATCCCTACGCAACACTGCAATATTCCGCTTCCCTGACTGATCCCTACCCAACACTGCATTCTCACACTCCCTGACTTATTCCCAAAACAACACTGCAATCTCTCCTCCCTGACGGATCCCTACTCAACACTGCAATCTCCCTCTCCCTGACTAATCACTACCCATCACTGCCATCACCCCCTCCCTGACTGATCCTTACCCAACACTACAATTTCCCTCTCGCTGCCTGATCCCTAACCAACACTACATTCACCCCCTCCCTGACGGATCACTACTCAACACTGCACTCACCCCCTCCCTGACTGATCCCTACCCAACACTGCAATCTCCCCCTCCCTGACGGATCCCTACCCAACACTTCACTCACCTCCTCCCTGACTGATCCCTACCCAACAATGCAATCTCCCCGTCCCTGAATGATCCCTACCCAACAATAAAACATCCCTCCCTGACTGATCTCCACCCTCATCTTCAATCTGCCCCTCCTTAACTAGTCCCGACCCAACACATTAATCACCTCATCCCTGGTTCATATCTTTCCAACACTCCCCCTCCCCGACTGATCCCCACCTAACAAAGCAATCTCCCCCTCCCTGACCCATCTCTCGCAGATGAGGTCAGTGAGATGGAAGTATTAATATTTAAGCCTGTCTGTGTGTATTTGACTCTGACAACATTGAGAGAACACTATGTGCTGTAAATCTACAAAGGGTTAGATGGAGACACTTCGAGGAAGCTTTCCTCCAGTTCTCAGTCCATTCTCAAACTAATCTGTGATATTTACTTGAGAACCGTTTCAGTGAAGATTCACTTCGAATCCTTTCTGTGCCTTGCTGTAGTTAACTGGAAGCACTGATAACCTGGGCAGCACTGTTCCTGGGAAGTTTGATGGCAGCCAGATTAAATTGAGATTGCTGGGTCCCATTCCTTAAAATGGAAGAGATAAAGTGTCACAAGTGAACATTGAGATGCTGGTGGTGTTAGTTTTTTTTCTAAAAGCAAGGTAAACAACCCAACCAGAATGTTTGGAGTGAGGTGACAATGGTGGACCACTTTGGAACCAGTGACCATAGTTCTATTAACATTTTAATCATTGTGGAGTAAGACAACATGTTCCCCAGGTGCTCGTTCAACACTGGGGCAAAGCACATTCTGACGGAATTAGAGAGCAGCTTGCACTGGTTGGTTTGGAAGTTTGTTTGCAGGCAAAGTGACCTTCGGCAAGTGGAAGCTCTTTAATTGTGGGATAGCTACAGTTCAAGATCTGTCCGTTCGTGTGAGTGTGAAGAGCAGGGTTGGCAGGAGTAAGGAACCCTGGATGACAAGAGACATTGGGGCTTTAAACAGAATAAAAGCAAGCATGGCTCAGGTACAGGCAGCTGGAGTCAACGGAATCACTGATGACAAATAGTGATACAAGCGTTTACTGAAGAAGGAAATCAGGAGGGCAGGTGGCCTTGGCTGAGACATATGGGTGAATTCAAAGAGATTCTTGAAGTATATTAAAGGAAAACAAATAACTAGAAAGAGACTAGGACCCTTCAAGGACCAAAGTGGACATGTATGTGCAGAATCGCAGGAGGTATTTCAAATCTGTGTTGACCGTGGAGAAGGACATGCTTGCAAACTTGGGGAAGTGAATGATGATCTCTTGGGGATAGTCCATTTCACAGGAGAGGTAGTGTTGAATGCATTAGAATGTATGAAGTTGAATAAATCTCCTGGTCCTGACCAAATATATCCAATAACACTGCAAGAGGCGAGAGAAGAAATAGTGGGGTCCCTGGCTGATCTTTGTGCATCACCGTTAGTCACGAGAAGGGCTGCAAAGAAAAAGCTGGGAACTACAAATCAGTAAGCCTACCATCCGTGGTAAGTAGGTTACTTGAGAAGATTCTGGGAGATGAGATATACATGCATTTGGAAATACAGCATTTGATTGGGAATGGTCAGCATAGCCTTGTGCGTGGGACACCATGCCTCAGAAATTTGCTAGCGTTCTTTGATGAGGTGATCAGGAAGTTTGACGAGGGAGGCCAGTACATGTAAACTCTACAGATTTCAGGAAGGCCTTCGACAAGGTTTCACATGGTACCTTGCTCTGGAAGGTGACATCGCATAAAATCCAGGGTGGGGTTGGCAAACTGAGATACACGATTGGCTAAATGGTAGGAAGCAGAAGGTATCAGTCAGACAGAAGGCCTGTGACTAGTGGTTTGCCTCAGCGGTCATAGAATCCCTACACTGTGAAACAGGCCCTTCGGCCCAACAAGTCCACTGGCCCTCTGAAGATTATACCACCCAAACACATTCTTGTACCCTATTACTCTACATTTACCCTTGACTGATGCAACTTACTTACACATCCATGGACACTATAGGCAATTGAGGCATGGCCAATTTACCTAACCTGCACTTCTTTGGGTTGTCAGAGGAAACCGCAGCACCCAGAGGAAACCCACGCAGACATGGGGAAAACGTACAAACTCAACTGGGGTAGCATGGTGGCTCAGTGGTTGACACTGCTGCCTCATAGTGCCAGGCACCCGGGTTTGACCGCAGCCTCGGGGGACTGTCTGTGTGGAGTTTGCACATTCTCCCTTTTTCTGCGTGGGTTTCCTCTGGATGCTACTGTTTCCTCCCACAATCCAAAAATGCGCAGGTCAGATGAATTGGCCAGAATAAATTGCCTATAGTGCTAGGTGAATTCATCTTGTGTAAATATTGGATAAGGAGAATGGCTGTGGGTGGGTTTCTTTTTGGTAGGTCAGTGTGGGCTTGTTGGGCCAAATGGCCTGTTTCCATACTGTAGGAAATCTAACCCTAACAGGATCTAACCCACACAGACCATCCTGTGAAATTGGAATTGAACCCAGATCCACAGTGCTGTGAGGCAGCAGTGCTAACCACTGAGCCACTGTGCTGCTGAACTGGTCAGTGCTAGGCCCATTGCTGTTTGTTATCTATATCAATGATTTGGATGAGGATGTTTAAGGCATGATTTAAAAGTTTGCAGATTACACTAAAATAAGTAAGGAATGTTCTTGCAATTGCAACAGGGCCTTGATCAGCTGGGGAATTGGGCTGAGAAATGGC
The DNA here is from genome assembly GCF_020745735.1 of Hemiscyllium ocellatum. NCBI lineage: Eukaryota > Metazoa > Chordata > Chondrichthyes > Orectolobiformes > Hemiscylliidae > Hemiscyllium > Hemiscyllium ocellatum. Next base: position 71,975,433 of record NC_083419.1, read on the forward strand.
AAATGGAGTTTAATCTAAACAAGGGCGAGATCTAGCATTTTGGAAAGTCATATCAAGACAGGGGTTTCATGGTGAATGGTAGGGCCTGAAGGAGTGTAGTGGAACAGAGGGACCATGGATTCTAGGAGTCACAGGGAGACAGGGCAGTGAAGAAGGCTTTTGGCACACTGAGCCCTTCATCAGTCAGGGCATGGAATATCGAAGTTGGAAAGTTCTGTTGTAGTTGTGCAGGATGTTGGTAAGGCCGGACTTGGAATATTGTGTTCAGTGTTGCCCACTTTGCTATAGGAAGGATGCAATTAAACTGGAAAGAGTGCAGAAGAAATTTACAAGGATGTTGCCAGAACTCAACTAGACAGATATAGAGAGACAAGCTAGGACATTTTATTTCGTTTGTAGGAGACTGAGGGGTGTCCTTATAGAGGTGTATAAGATCATGGGAGGCATGGATAGGGTGAATGCATTCAGTCTTTATCCAAAGCTTGGGGAATCGATGACGAAAGGGCATCAGTTTATGGTAAAAGGGGAAGATTAAAAGGGAATCTGAGGTACAACACTTTTACCCAGAGGGTGGTACACATACGGAATGAACTACCAGTGGAAGTGGTCAAGGAGGATACGTTTAATAACATTTAAAAGACACTTGGACAAATACATGGAGAGGAACATATTGGGAGGATATGGGCCAAGTGCAGGGAAACGAGGTTCGTGAGGATGGACCAGTTTGGGCCAAAGAGCCTGCCTCCATGCTGTAGAACTCTATGACTCTATGAATGAACCCAGGTGTCCCATAATACAGAAGCGGCCAAACCAACAGGAACACGAGCCGGTACAAATGTAAAACAGTCCTGCAGAATTTGGTAGGAAGCCAAGCTGGCCTTGCAGCGAAGGACTCCTGGCACAGGAGCTGTGGTGAGAAGCCGATAGAGAACCGTGGAAGGAAGCTGGAAAGCTCACTCCACTGCCGATAGCCTGGAGGACCCCCGGCTGGGATAATGCAACCGGGATCCGGTCACCCCAGCGAATCTAAAGGCTGTGAAAGAGCTAGGTCTCCTACACAATGAGCAGGACAGAACGTTGCAGGAAAATCTCACCCACATGGGACTACTCCAGTTACAATTGGGAAAAGCCCAATCCACTGAAATGAGGGCTTCTGGGGATTGGGAAGCAGCCTAAAGTTACATTGACAATCTGGAAGGACAGTGTATGAGCTCCAAACAGCTGCATGGCTCCTGTACACCTGCAACACTGAGCAACACACATCAGGCCCTCGTAGGAATTGCCAGGAACAAATACAAACCCTTGGGAACTACAGCTCCTCCCAGAATGGGATAATGTGTGCCTTTGGGGTTCTATCTCCCCAGGGAGATAACGACAGGCCCCACACTGAAACATCCACTCCCGCCCACAGATGGGGACTCCCACTGCTTTTCTCACAGGTAACTGCATCTTTTGCCCCCAGCCCTGACCCACAGCCGAACTCAGAATCCATGAACCCTGTGGGCAGCACCAAAAAGATCCTGTCTCTGACCCAGATGTTTGGATGAGATTGACCGACAGTCTGTCATACACAGAGTGGACGCTGAGGAGCAAACCAAATTACTCACCATGTGCCTTAGTCCAGCAGGCCATTCAGCCGTCCCTGAGGGCCAACAGCTCGGGAGGGGCATCCATGATGTGATGACATCACAGCAGTCGTGACTGTTCGAGGGCAGGATAAGGCAGATCCTGCAGAGGCGCTACATAACTGCAGAACAACAACCAGAGGAACACCCCCTCCCCACCTCCCGTCAGCTTCACCTGGACGCTCTGGGTCAAATTTGTCTGGATTTTTGGAGCTATGACCTGCACCTCTCTTAGCGATGAGAAACTGGGCCCGACCCTTTGTCTCCCATGTCTCAGAAAGAAGGAAGGACACCTGGGATTCGACCCCTCAGACGCCCTGTAATGAGACTTGGGCCCTCTGCTAATTAATCGCTGAATAAGACATAGGCTTTAGGGAATTTCACATTGTGTTACAGGAGCTCAGGGATCACAGGCGATTGGTGGGGTTTCCCCGAGAACGGGTGCATCGTAGTGAGATACCAAGCACACAGCATGGACTAAGTGTCAGAGTTCGGACAGCGATATCCGAGGAAGCCCACCAGGCATAATTCCTAAGAAACAAAATTTAAAACGGGCTGCAACCCGGAGTGAAGGCTCCTCTCCCAGCTTGTTCTACACTCACCAGGCTGTTGCAATGGACTAATCATTAAACTCACAGGGAATTCCTTGTTCAATAACATTTATCACAAACTGACAGTAATCATAATGAATGTATCAGGGATACAGTAACCAGAGTTATGTCCTTCCCCATTGAAATAATTATGTTCCCAACTGACTCACAGGATAATGGGACGAAGGACGGGGAAATATGAGGGAAACCCAGAAGCCAGAACAGTAATTAAGAGATGAAAGAAAAGGCAACTCCTTAGTGATTTAGCCACAGTATACGAGCCCACCCCCAGGGCAGGAATGTTACTGGCTAATTTGGCTAATTTGGTGAATAAACTCAGGATCCTGACCCAACAACTCTCTAATGAGCCTGAGAAAGTCTGAATAGAGAAAACCCAGAGGAGACCATGGGACGAATCGTGGAGAATCAGTCTAACCATCACTTAGTGACCAGACTGGAGGGTTATACCAACATGATTAACCGGATCATCCACGGCCCAATCTGAGATGACGGTGAGCAGTAAAACTACACCCTGTGCAGTAACGGGATGATGGAAAAGCTGACGGAGGAGCTCAGGCAGGCCAGCCAAGGGAAAGTCCCATCCCGGGTTAGTGGCAAACAGAATAAATATTTCTTCCAGCTGAAGACCCACACCAATGTCTCTCACTGTCAGTGACAGCAGCTCACCAAGGGTTGGGTTAATAACAGCTGTAAGGACACTCTACGTGGGACAACTGGTCTTGGTGCGAGGGATTCCACTTAACCCAAGTGACAAAGTTGGGATGAATTCCACATTATAGGAGTTGTATAAAAAAGGTATTTGGTGGGCTACCATGATTTCCTCCCACTTACTGTGGAGGTAAAGGGAACTTGACAGGAACCATACTTACGTAATGTGAAGGAACAGGTCATACCATGACATTCCCATAGCCTGTTATCCAAGAATTCGGCTCCTCTCACATCGGCTGTGGTCCTAACTACACTCACCTTGATATATCTTGGGATACCGGTGGTTAGGATTGAAGGCTGCAACAGATGGGTACGATCATGGTGAATCATGCCTGGACACACCCTCAGGGGCTGGAAGGTAGATGCAACTCCCTGGGGTGATCACATTAATTTCTTTCATTTGCAGCGTTTGAATGTTCCCGGTTGGGCCAGTATTGATTTCCTGTCCATAGTTGCCATTACGACAGGTAGGCCATGTTAAATTGCCCATTGTGTCAAGGGACATTCGAGCTAGCTGGAATAGCCATAGGAAATGCAGGGTTTCAGGGATATCATCGAGGGAGTGGGTCTGACTTGGATTCTCTTCAGAGGGTCATTGTGGACTCAATGGGCCGATTCTGTTCTGTCAAGCTTTTATGATATCACTTATCAGCTATAAGACCATTGGTTTGACCAACGTACACAATGGATTTTGCACGGACAGCTACTCTGTCAACAAGCATAACCAGCTTTTAAAATTAGGTTTGTAATTAATTGCAAAAGCTTCTTTTCTTTCCATTCAAGTGGATGAGTTGGGGGGAATGTCACAACCTCCTGCCTAAAACACAGATAGACAGCCAAGGTTTATTGGCCAAATGAATCTCCCAAATTACAAAACCCACACACCAGGCACAGCGCAAACACAGCATAATGTAAAAGGCAACAGCTATTCTGCACAGACATATCTATCAAACAAAGGAGGGCCCAGAAAGGAAGGCGCCGGGTCCTGCTACACAACGAACCTATCAGCAACAAGCCATCGAAATGATTGGCAATGCTTCAAACTATTAACTGATTCTCCTAATTGGCCAGAATGATAGAAAGTTACGGAAAACCATCCTTAAATGAACAAAAAAAGGGTTCATTTCCAGACTGATTTCATGAATCGTTGGAGGCCTTCTGAGGAGACCAGCATGGCAAGAGTCAGAGACCATCTGACTATCCAGACAGAGAAAGGTAGAGAGAAACCATCGAGAGAGAGTTTGAGCCAACTGGAATAACGAGTGTCACCCCTTCAGCCTGTCCATGTTTTAACTCCTGTTTGTCTCAGTCTGACTTCTCTCCCTCTGTCTGTCCTCTCTCCCTCTGCCCTTCTCTCTCTCTCTCTTTCTCTCTCTCTCTCTCTCTCTCTCTCTCTCTCTGTGTCTGTCTATCTTTCTCTCACTTTCTCCCTCTCCCTCTCTGGCCATCTTTCTTCTATCTCCCTTCTCCATCCCCACGCTCTCGATCTCTCTCTTGCTCTCTCTCGCTTTCTCTCTTTCTCACCCTCCCTTTCTGTTATTCACTATTTCAGTCCTGAACGATTTCACCCAATTTTGAACCCCCTCAAACATACAATGCCCCTCATTTTCACTCTCCTCCCAAATATCCGCTTCACCAGATATCTTTCCTCCCAAATAATTGCCCCACCAAATATTTCACTGCCCCCAACATTGCTGTCAGCCCCACTCCGTGCACAGAGGGGAATGAGTGGAAAGGTGTGGAACGGGAGAAGCCCAGTAGGTCAGGCCTGAACCGTTGACTCACCTGGCTGACCTGCTGTGCTTCCCCAGCTCCTCACTTTGTAACTCTGACTCTCCAGCATCTGCAGTCCTCAATTTCTCACACAGGTAAATGAATCTGAGTTGACTGACTGGCCTGTGGCTGTTTTAATGCACAGCAAGATTCCAGTCCCAGATTTACAGAAGGTTTGCATCACATATGGAGTCTTTTCTGCCAATTCTCCCCCGTCCCCCATTCAATGATCTTGGTTCTGTTCAGGATCCTCAAGATTGGCCGCTGAATGGCCTCCCTGGCTATCCTTTCTGTGGAGACCTCTTCTCTGTCCTGTCTCTGACTTTGCTTCTCATGCTATCCCATCCACAGTTTTTCTCTCCGTCTCCCTGTCTCTCATTATCCACCTCTCTCTCTCCTCACTTTCTCCATCTCCATTCTCTCCATGTCTCTCTTTCTCTTTTTGTCACCCTCCCTTTCTGTTTTTCTTCATTTCAGACTCAATGAGAAAAGTACTTTATGTCCCTTACACTCACCCACTCCCCACAGTCGGGGTAAAACTCAGGAGAGACCAGGAAAAGGTTGATCCACCCGCATTAACTCTGCAGCATCCAGCTACTCAGAGACAAAGTCTTCCCAACGTCCCTTCTCCGGTCACTGGGACGGAGCAGAGGGGCCCAGGGAGAAAGAGGGAGAGAAACTACAAGACAGAAAAAGAAATGGATAGACAGACAGTGAGGGTGGGGTGGAGAACAAGAGAAAGACCGACAGACAGAGGGAGGGTGAGAAAGTGAAAAGATCTGAAAGAGAGCAGGAGAGAGGCAGAGAGAGAAAGGGAGAGAGAAAGAGTAAAACCCCAGGAAGAGAAATACAATGTCAGACAGCTACAAGGTGAAAAAGGGAAGGCAAAGACAGGGAGAGAAGGTCAGATAGACAACAAGAGAGAAAACCCAGGGAGAGATACAGGACAGAGTGAGAGAGAGGAGTTGCAGCAGCAGAGCTATAGAGCTGAGAGAGTTGAGTGGTGGTGGAGGCGGGTGGGGGGCTGCTGCGATGCAGCGAGAATGATGTACAGACAAGAATAGCAAGATCCCGCAGAGCTGAGAAAGATGCAGAGAAAGATGAGCAAATTGTTGGTTTTGTGAAAGATTGAATGATTAAGCATTCATGATAAACGTGGTGAGGTGACAAAGTGGCAGGGTTTTGTAGGAGGGAATCTACAGAGAAATGTCAACAGGGCAGAGATGTGAAGAATGTTGAGAGATACGAATTGAAGGAAAGATATGGGAAAGACAGCTGGGAACACAGAAATAGAAATGAGGGGTCTCGTGAGAGTGGGAAGCAGTGAGATTGGTGGGATCAGAATGTGCAGCAGCCCCCTCTCTAGCATTTTGCACCTTTGTGTCTCCTCAGTGTAGAGCTCACCCCCTTGTGGTAAAATTCCCAGAAACAGCTCCTCACTTGAGAGCGGTGTCTGGTGGTGTTTCAATCAGAGGGTCAGTATGGCCCCAGTTGAGGGGAGAGATTGGGAAGGAGAGTCCTTCAGAGTAACTTTAGCTCGTGTGTTAAGCTAACTGCCCAGCCAACTGAGCTAACCGGCCTCACTCCAGGGGCATACCCTGTATAACCCAATCATTGCCAGCCTGCACCACAATAGCAGCCAGGAGCAAGGTCATTCGGCCCCCTCCCTAACCCAGAAAGGAGAGCACGGGAAGCTGATGAAGGAAGCAAGCCCATCCCACGTGGCCTTCTGAAATGGACCTGGAAGACAGAACTCTTCTGGCTTGTTGTTTGCTTCCCCGGGACTGGTCTGCTCCACCTTACAGTGCGAACTTCGAGGAGATTTCACTTTTCACTGAGAGTCTGCAACTCCAATCCAAATCAGGCTGGTTCACTCCGAGACTCATGGAAGAGTGCAGCACTCTTCAGATCAGGCCCTTGTGCCGTCATAATCTCCAGTGTGTGTGCCAAAAGCTGGGAGATAGCATTAGGAACATAAGACCATCTGAAATAGGAATAGGAGGAGGCCATCCAGCCCTTTGAGTCTGCTCTGCTATTCAATGGGATCGTGGAAGATTTAGCATTTGATTTGGGAGCTGAAAGCAGGACAGTACAAAGACAGAGAGAATCAAATTATTCTACCATGAGGAATTATCAGACGGGAACTAGAACCAGAGAGAGTGAACGCACACGTACACGCGCACACACGTACATGCACACATACATGCACACACACACACTCAGACAGGCACACATGCACACCCACGCATACACGCACGCGCACACAGACACACACACACACACACAGACACATTCTCACACACACAGACACACGCTCCCTCGAGCACACACACAGACACACTCTCACACACACATATACCCCCACACACGCATAACTCTCTCCCTCAAACAGACATACACACACAGAGACACACGCTCCTTCAAACACGCATAGACACGCTCTCAGACACATACACATAGGCACAACTCTCTGTCACACACACATACACACACAGACACACGCTCCCTCAAACACACACAGACACACTCTCAGGCACATATACACATAGGCACAACTCTCTCAGACACACATACACACACACTCTCTCTCAAACATACACTCTCTCACACACACTCTCACTCTCTCTCATACACAGACACTCTCTCACACACACGCACACACACACTCTCTCTCACTCACACACACACAGACACTCTATCTCACACACATACACACACAGGCACACTCTGTCACACACACATACAGACACAGACGCATGCTCCCTCAAGCACACACAGACACACACACACGCACACACATAAACACACAGTTACACTCTCACACACACACATACACACATAGACACACACTCTCTCTCACACATACACATGGACACACACTCTCTCTCACACACACTCTCTCACATACACAGACACACTTTCTCTCAGGCACACTCTCACTCACACACTCTCACACACAGTCTCTTACACACAGACACGCACACTCTCTCTCTTTCACATTCTCTCTCACACACACTCTCTCACACACTGTCTCTTACACACCGACACATTCTCACACACACATACACACTCTCTCTCACACACAGACACTCCTTCGCACACACAGACACATTGTCTCTCACACACACATAGACACACAGATACACTCTCTCACACACATACACACTCTCTCACACACAGACACACTCTCTCACACAAAAACATACTCTCCCACACACTTGCACACTCTCTCACACACACAGACACTCCTTCGCACACACAGACACATTGTCTCTCACACACACATAGACACACAGATACACTCTCTCACACACATACACACTCTCTCACACACAGACACACTCTCTCACACAAAAACATACTCTCCCACACACTTGCACACTCTCTCACACACACCGTCACTCTCATGCACATGCACTCACAGACATACACACTCTCAAACACACACATAGACACACACTCCCACATAAACGCACACTTTCTCTCTCACTCTCTCACGCACACACATACAGACATACACACACACACACATACACACAGACAGACAGACAGACAGACAGACACACACACACACACACACACGCGGCTATAAAGGCATGGTTGAGGTATTGATGGAAAAATTATTTCTCCGAGGACTGAAACCTGATCTCGCATGATGATTACTCCAGGGAGACAGACAGCAGCTACAGATGACTTGTTGGATCTTCCTGCGCACCACCTCTTGCATCGACAGCATCAGTCTGTTTGAGTGCCTGCTTCACTAAAGCGTCTCCAAGCAACAAGTGACAATAGATTGATGAAACTTTTCCTCTAAACCATGTTTCAGACTCATGCTGCTGTTATTTTTCACTGATTGTTTAAAATGAACATAATGTTCTGAAATGGGGAGTGGCTTCCATCTCAAATTACAACACCAGAGCGCCTCGTGGAATTGCATCTGTTCCTTTCTATCTTTTGCACTCTGTACCGCCAGATAGTTGTCCCTCAGTACCTCAGAAAGTGCTCCCTCAATACCTCAGGAAGTGCTCCCTCAATACACCAGAAAGTGCTCCCTCAATACCTCAGAAAGTGCTCCATCAACACCTCAGAAAGCACTACTTTGTTGTTATTAACACCCAAAGCCCCTCAGACAGTAACTCCACAAAACATTCACTTGCTCAACACTTCAGGATGCTGACCTGTTCCCCTTCTCAGACTGTGTTCAAGCCCCTTCCGACTGTAAGGACCCACATCCACCGCTGTCCAAGATTGGAGCCCAGGTTCAAAGAAAATTATTTGTCTCTCTGCATTAATTTTAGAATTCCTACAGTGTAGAAGCAAGTCATTCCGTCCATTGGCTACACACTGACTGTCTAAACAGTATCCCACCCAGACTCACAGACTCGATTCAATCCCTGTAATGCTGCATTTCTCATGGCATCTTTGGACAGTGTGAGGAAACTGGTTCACCTGGAGAAAATCCTCACAGATACAGAGAGAATATGTAAACTCTACACAGACAGTCAGCGGAAGTTAGAATCAAACCATTGAGGCACCATGCTGTCCTCTCTTCTTGGACGTCATCTCATCTAACCTTTTACTAAGCAATCTCCCATGTGAAACCATCTTATCTATCTTCGTCATCCCTTCAAAAGCTCTATCAAGTTGGACACATCATTTCCACAAACAAAGCCAAGCTGACCATCCCTAATCAATTCTTGCTTTTCCAAATGTGTGTAAATTGTCTCTCAGAATGCCCTCCAACAGCTTACCCACCACTGCCATCAGGCTCACAGCTCCATAGTTCAATGGCTGTCACTTGCAGTCTTACTTCAACAACGACACATCATTAATCACCCACCAGTCTTCAGGCACGTCACCCGTTGCCACTGATCGGTCCATCTGGCAAGGCCATCTACATCCTTCTGTAATCTAAGGCTACCATTTTCAGTATTTATCACACAACGAATCTTCATATCATTCATGAACCCACTGATTAACCCTCCACCATTCAAACCTAAATCTTTTCTATCAACCACATCAGCAAGACCCTAACAAAGAGACATGAACGGACAGAAATTTCTAATTGGGCCATTATTGTCTGCTTCCTGCCACTCAGCATTCTGCACCAAATTTCTTGGATCTCGAGTTTTATGTTTACTATCAGTTTCCAGGGTGGGTCCTGATAAAAGCCTCACTGACGTCCAAGCAGACGCCAAGAAAGTATTGCCCTTATTTACAGACCTGGTCACGTCCTTAAAAAGTCCAATGCCATTGGTCAGACTTGACCCCCCCACCCCACCCTTTAACAGAACCACTCTGATTGTTCTTCATGAACTCCAGTCTCTTTAAATGCTGATTAATTATATCTCCCAAAATTGCTTCCAACAGACGCCCCACCCATGATTTTAGCCGGACCGGCCTGCAGCTGCCTGGTATATACCATGCTCCTTCTTGAACAACAGTACCACATGGTCAGTCCGACGACACCTTTCCTGTGGCTAGAGGGGATTTGAAAATGTTTGCAAGTGTTTCCTCCATCACCTCATTCGGTAAACTGAGATACATTTCCACCGTCTTTGGAGATTTATTGTGTGGTAAGAAGGCCACACCGCTCAGAACCATCTCTCTCTCCATATATGCTAATTCATTTAATTGTATCACAGAACATCTTCACGATTTCATATCAACCCTGTCACAATGAGCATTGACAACATGCATCCATTCACTATAGCCTCTGGGTCCATGCACAAATTCTCACTGTGTTTAACAACCTACTCTTTCTCTCATTATCAATTCACCCTTAATGTCACTGTAAAGTCCTTTTAGATTTTTATTTCTTCTCTAAGCACTCCTCTCTCCCAGGCAATTAACCTGCGATATGATTTGGAGGAGTGTGGGATGTCATTCTGGATGTGGATTAGCATTGGGAAGCTCAGAAATAAGGAACATACGACAGTGCAAACTGTGGGGCAGTGGGATTCATTTGAGATGAGCACATGGAAGCTGAGGGATAAAGCTCAGTCTTGCAGCATGAAAATATCCCTTAAAGCTGGCAGGCCAGTCACGTGAAATGAAATCTCCAAACCTGGGAAAAGAGAGTGGAACCTCTTCAGTTCAATATCCAAATGAACGTGGTCTGTTTGAACACGGTCTCTGGAATCTGGACGTGGGAATCATTGCTGAGCAGGGTCTGTAGGAAGCAAAGGCAGAAATGTACTGAATAATTTCAGATATTGCTCTTAGACGACAAGACATGGGAACAGAAATTAGGCCATTCAGCCCATCTGATTGTATGGCTCTCGTTCAATTCCCGACTCGGGCGATTGACTGTGTGGCGTTTGCACGTTCTCCCCGTGTCTGCGTGGGTTTCCTCCGGGTGCTCCGCTTTCCTCCCACAGTCCAAAGATGTGCGGGTCAGGTGAATTGGCCATGCTAAATTGCCCGTAGTGTTAGGAAAGGGGTATGTGTAGGGGTATGGGTGGGTTGCGCTTCGGCGGGTCAGTGTGGATTTGTTGGGCCAAAGGGCCTATTTCCACACTGTGAGTAATCTAATCTAATCTAATCTATATGGAGACGGATGTATTATATTGGGTATCGGTCTGTGTATCTCCATCGGTTTGTGCGGAAATCGGGCTTCATGCTGCAGCTCCTCAGTTGTTGCACAAGCCCCGCGATTTATGCCGTGATGTAGACTAAGTTTAGGCAGCAGCTGAATAATGTGCTGAAATATCCCTTCACCCAAATCCATCCATCCATCAAATTCCCTCATTAATCAATCCATCCGGTATTTTCTCATTTCAGTTCACTGTTTCAGTGATGGTGCAGCCTGTCGCTATGGTAACAGATTGAGGGTAGCGCTGTTTTGTCCATGCTTATCTCACAGGGGGGTGACAGGGAAACATTTCTAAGTTTCTCACAACTCAGGGGCCAGTTAGAAAAGGCAACATCCCACTGACTGTATCCATCACTTCCATTTGTAAACAATAAAAATGTTGATTAAAGCGTGCCGTGCAGCAGAGTGACTGATGTTGTTGTGTGTCTTTGTGTTGGAGAAGCTGAGCTGGAGAGAGACAGACTCACCCCAAGTCCTGGTCCCCAGGGGACCGGGCCCTGAGCTCAGGAGCTCGGTTTAACTCCCTCTGTCACCCCCACTCCAACCTGGCTTCCCCACTTCCTCTCTCCTACTCTTTCTACTCAATTCTCTCCCCCTCTCTCTTCTACTACCTCTCCCCTTCACTCTCCCTCGTCCCCCTCTCTCTCTCGCACAGCCCCCAAACCTGGTTTCTCCACCTGCCTCCATTCTTCGCGCTCCACCTCCCCCTCATTCTCTCACTCTCTCTCATGCCGTCTCCGTCTCTACCACATTTCCCCCCTCCTCCCACAGCCAATCCCCACGACCGCACACACAGCCTCACCACCAGTCCCCCAGTATCTGGATCAGAGGGGAAGAGAAGGACAAGGGAGACAGTGTGTCTCAGATGGACAGGGAGGGAGGGAGAGAGTTTCAGCTAAAGAGAAACAGAGGAAGGTGGGGAGAGAGAGAGACAGCGAGTGAGTGGGGTCGTGATTGTGAGAATGTGGAGAAAGAGTGAGGGGCATTGAGAGAGAGGGGCAAGAGAGAGATACGGTGAGGGAGAGAGAGAGAGACATGGGAGGAGATAATGCAAGCGAGGATCGACAGAGAGAGTGGGTGAGAGAAACTGAGACTGAGAGAGGGGTGAGGGAGGGGGAAAGAGAGAAAGGGTGACAGAGAGAGAGAGACGGAACGAGAGAGAGCGAGGGCGAGAGAGAGAAATGGTGAGAGAGAGAGGAAGGTCAGGAAGGAGAGAGGAGTGTGTGGGATTGGTCGAGAGAGAGGGAGCAGAAGAGAGAGAGAGGGTGAGAGCGAGCGCAATGGAGCAAGAGAGGACCTGACAGACCGAGAGAGAGGGAGGGAGAAAAGGTGTGTGTGTGTGTGTGTGTGTGTGTGTGTGTGTGTGTGTGTGTGTGTGTGTGTGTGTGTGTGTGTGTGTGAGAGAGAGAGAGAGAGAGACGGGCGAGAGCGGGCGACACGGAGAGGGGTGATAGAGGAGAAGAGGTTGCGAGCACGAGATATGCGATGAGAGAGCGCGAGTGTGGGAGAGAGGTTGAGAGAGAGACGGTGGGCGTGAGAGAAAGAGGCGACATGCGAGTGACAGAGATGAGGGGGGTGTGAAAGAGAAAGATGGAGAGAGAGACAGAGATAGAGGGTGTAGAGTGACAGAGACAGAAGGCAGAAGTGGGAGGGAGGCTGAGAGGGACAGAGAGAGGGCGACAGGCAGGGTTTGATAGAGGAAGAGAGGGTGGGAGAGCGAGAGTGAGAGGGGATGAGAGAGCAAAGGAAGGAGAGAGGTGTCGAGAGAGAAAGGGCAAGAGCGATAGAGGGGAGCGAGAGGAAGAGTTACAGAGTGATGAAGAAATGGGGCGAGCAAGGGGGAGAGAGTGTGGCGAGAGAGACAGCGAGAGAAAGAGGGAGCGAGAGAGAGAGGTCAAGAGCGCGGGAGAGAGGGGGCAGATACGAGAGAGAGTGGGAGAGAGCAAGTGTGAGAGAGAGTGCAAGAGAATGAGAGAGAGAGCAAGAGAGAGAGCGTGCAAGCGAGAGAGAGCGAGATTGTCGAGAGAGAGAGGATTGATAGAGAGAGAGAAAGGGGGCTACATTGAAAGAGAGGGGGAGAGTGAGAGAGAGAGGTCGCGAGAGCGGGAGTGTGAGCGAGAGAGAGAGGGGAGAGCGAGATGGAGAGATGGGGCAAGCGAGAGGTAAAGAGATGACAGAGCGAGAGGAGGCAAGAGACGGAGGGAAGGCTGTAAGAGACAGAGACAGAGGCAGACAGAGGGAGAGGGGTGAGAGAAGAAGAAAGGGTGCGAGAGCGATGAGGCAAGAGTGAATGAGGAGACAGGTGATGTGTGAGAGAGAGAGAGCGAGCGAGAGAGAGAGAGAGAGAGAGAGAGAGAGAGACTAAGGGGCCAAAGCAGAAGAGGTGAGAGAGAAAGAGAGAGAGAGTGACGCGACAGAGAGAGCAAAGCAGAGGGGACAGAGACGGGAGCGAGACAGAGCGAGAGAGAGGGAGGGAGGGGTGATATAGAGAGAGATAAAGAGAGACAGAGTGGGAGAGAGTGAGCGAGAGCGGGACTGGAGAGGGGCGAGAGAGGGAACATGAGAGAGAGAGAGAACGAGAGAGAAGGAGAACAAGAGAGAAAACGAGAGAGAGAGGGAGATAGAGTAAGAGGGACAGAGAAGTGGTGAGAGAGGGAGGGAGGACTGAGAGAGAGGGAGAGAGAGACAGACAGACAGATAGAGCAAAGGTGAAAGAGAGACAGTGAGATGAGCGAGACAAGGAGGCAAGAGAGAGGGAGAGAGAGCATGAGAGAGGGTGAGAGCGAGTGCGAGAGAGAGGAAGAGTGAGAGAGAATAGGAAGAGTGAGAGAGAGCGGATGCGAGAGAGGGAGGGGGACAGAGAGAGAGAGGGTGGGAGAGAGAGGGACAGCAGGAAAGAGAGGAGGCGAACAAGAGGCAGAAGGATGAGAGGGACGGGCACGAGAGAGAGAGAGAGAGAGAGAGACAGAGGAGGCGAGAGGGTGGAGAGCTGAGAGAGACAGATAAACAGACAATGTGAGGGAGAGAGGTGACGAGATGGAGAGAGAGAGGGGACGAGAGGGGGAGAGAGGGGACGATAAGGGGAGAGAGGGGACGATGGGGGGAGAGAGAGGTGACGCGAGAAGGAGAGAGAGGGTGAGAAAAGAAGATGAGCAATCGAGAGAGAGGAGAAGATAGAGGGAGAGAGAGGGGACGATGGTGGGAAAGAGATGGGATGAGAGAGGGAGAGAGAGGGGATGATGCGGGAGAGAGAGGTGGCGATTGGGTAGAGAGAGGGAATGATAAAGTGAGAGAGAGGCGACGATGGGGAGAGAGAGGGGACGATTGAGGTAGAGGAAGGGGACAAGAGAGGGAGCGAGAGGGGGAGAAGAAGAGATGAGCGATGGAGAAGGGGGACGAGAGAGGGAGAGAGAGGCGACGATTGGGAAAGAGAGAGGAGAGAGAGAAGAGAGAGAGAGGGAGAGAAAGGGGATGCGGGAGGGGACGAGAGAGGGAGAGCAAAGATACGATGGGGGGAGAGAGGGGGCGAGAGATGGAGAGAGAGGGGAGAGAGAGGGGAGAGAGATGCGAGAGAAAGTGGATGTGAGGGGGACGAGAGAGGGACAGAGAGGGGGAAGAGACGGGGTGAGAGATTGGGAGAAAAGGAGACGAGAGAGGGAGAGAGAGGAGACGATGGGGAGAGGGGAGAGTGTGGAAGAGAGAGGAATGATGGGGAGATAGAGTGGACGAGAGAGGGGAGAGAGAGAGACTGAGAGAGAGAGGGTAGAGAGTGAGTGGCTGAGAAAGAGATGGGAAGACAGAGTGGAGGTGAGAGAGAGAGAGAGAGAGAGGAGACGAGAGAGAGAGAGAGAGAGGGGACGAAAGGAGGAGAGAAAGTGGATGAGAGAGGGAAAGAGGGGGTTGATGGGGGTAGAGAGGGGATAGAGAAGGAATGAGAGGGGGACGAGACAGTGGGAGGGAGACTGGACAAGAGAGGGGGAGGCAGGGGGAGGCAGGGGGAGCAAGCGAGAGAGATGTAGATGGCGAGATAGAGAGAGGAAATGAGCAAAAGAGGGAGAGAATGAGAGTGTAAGAGCAAGAGAGAGCGAGAGAGGGGTAAGCGAGAGAGTGGGGAGTAAGTGAGAGAGAGGGGTGTAAGCAAGAGAGTGTGCAAGTGAGAGCGAAGGGCTGGAGAGAACGATAGTGGTGCAGGTGAGAGTGAGAGAAAGAGATTGGGTGAGATTGAGAGACCGCGCAGAGGGAGAGAGTAGGCAAGAGGGAGAGTGTGGGCGAGAGAGAGTGGAGGTGAGAGAGAGTAGACGACACAGAGAATGGGGAGAGAGAGTGAGGGTGAGAGAGTGAGGGGGCGAGAGAGTGAGGGGGTCAGAGATAGATGGGGAGAGAAAGAGGGGAAGAGAGGGGAAGAGAGAGGGGAGAGAGTGAGGGGTGAGAGAGAGATGGGGAGAGAGATAGTGGGAGAGAGAGTGGGGGCGAGACAAAGAAGAGTCAGGAGATGGGGAAGAGATGTGAGAGAGAGAGTACGGAGAGGGAACGGAGGGCGAGACATGGGGAGGGAGACTGGACAATGAGGTGGAGAAAGGGGGAGCAAGAGAGAGTGGGAGATTGCGAGAGAGAGAGGAGATGAGCAAAAGCGGAAAAGAATGACAGAGGAAGAGCAAGAGAGAAACAGTGCAAGAGCGAAAGAGCGAGAGAGCGAGATGAGGGTAAGTGAGAGAGATGGGAGTAAGCGAGAGAGAGGGGGTAAGTGAGAGAGGGTGCAAGTGAGAGCGAAGGGCTGGAGAGTTGTAACGGTGGTGCAGGTGAGAGTGAGAGGGGGTGGGCGAGAGTGAGGGGGCAGAGGGAGAGAGTGGGTGACAGTGAGAGAATGGGCGAGAGTGGGAGTGGGTGAGAGAGAGTGGATGAAAGAGAGAGTGGGCGAGAGAGCGACTGAGCAGAGGGAGAGAGTGGGTAAGAGAGAGTGGGTCAGAGAGAGGGCATGAAAGAGAGTGTATGAGAGAGTGAGTGTGCGAGAGAGTGTGTGGGCGAGAGTGAGAGAATGGGTGAGAGGGACAGAATGGGCGAGAGAAAGAGTAGGCAGAGGGAGAGAGTGGGCGAGAGAGAGAGAGAGAGAATGGGCACAAGAGAGTGTGGGCGAGGGACAGAGTGGACGAGAGTGAGTGGGAGAGAATGAGTAGGCGAAAGTGAGAGTGGGCGAAAGAGAGAGTGGGTGAGAGAGAGAGATGGGGCGAGAGAGAGTGGGTGTAAGAGAGAATGGGCGAGAGAGAGTTGGAGTGAGAGAGAGTGGGGCGAGAGAGAGTGTGGATGTGAGAGGGTGTGGGGGTGAGAGAGTGGGCGAGCGGGAGGGTTGGCGAGAGAGAGTGGAGGCAAGAGAGAGAGGGGCGAAAGAGAGAGTGGGAGAGATAGAGATGGGCGAGAGAGAGAGTTGAGGTGCTAGAGAGTGGGCGAGAGAGAGAGAGTGGGCAAGAGGGAGAGAGAGTGGAGAGAGAGGGAGTGGGCAAAAGAGAGTGGGCAGAGGGAGAGAGTGCACGAGAGGGAAAGTGGGCGAGAGAGAGTGGGAGTGAAAGAGAGTGGGGGAGAGATAGAGAGAAGGCGAGGGAGAGAGGGAGAGAGGGAGAGAGTTTGGGCAAGAGAGGGAGTGGGCGAGAGAGAGAAAGTGGGCAGAAGGAGAGGGTTTACGCACGAGAATGTGGGCGAGAGCGAGTGTGTGGGCAAGAGAGAGTGGGCGAGAGAGAGAGATGGGGCGAGACAGAGTGGGGGTAAGAGAGTGGGCGAGAGAGAGTGGGCGAGAGAGAGAGTAGAGGTGAGAGTGTGGGGGTGAGACAGAGTGAGCGAGAGAGAGAGAGTGGGAGTGAGAGAGAGCGGGCGAGAGAGAGTGGACAAGAGAGAGATTGGGGGTGAGAGAGAGTGGGCGATAGTGAGTGGGGGTGAGAGACAGTATGCAAGAGAGAGTGGGGTGATAGAGTGGTTGAGGGAGAGAGTGGGGTGAGACAGAGTGAGCGGGTGAGAGAGTGTGGGGGTTAAAAAGTGGGCGAGAGAGAGTCTGGGGGTGAGAGAGAGTGGGCGAGAGAGAGTGAGTGGGGGTGAGAGATTGTGCGGGAGAGCGAGAGGGTGAGAGAGTAGGCAAGAGAGTGAGTTGGGATGAGAGAGACTGGGCGAGAGAGAGAGTGGGCGAGAGAGAGAGAGAGAGTGGAGGTGAGAGAGTGTGGGGGTGAAACAGAATGAGAAAGAGAGAGTGTGGGCGAGAGAGAGAGAGCGCGAGAGGGAGACTGGGTAAGAGAGAGAGTAGACAAGAGAGAGAGTGGGAGTGAGAGAGAGTAGGCAAGAGAGAGAGTGGGGTGAGAGAGTGGTTGAGGGAGCGAGTGGGGGTGAGACAGAGTGAGCGAGAGAGAGCGTGGGGTGAGAGAGTGTGGGGGTGAGAGAGAGTAGGCGAGAGAGAATGTGCAGGAGAGAGAGAGGGTGAGAGAGAGTAGGCACGAGAGAGAGAGTGGGGTGCGAGGGTGGTTGAGGGAGAGATTGGGGGTGAGACATAGTGGGCGAGAGAGAGTGGACGGGAGAGATAATGGGCTAGAGAGAGAGAAGGCGAGAGTGAGAGAGGGGCAGAGAGTAGGAGTGGGCGTGACAGAGCGTTGGTGAGAGAGTGAGCGAGAGAGAGTGTAGGCGAGAGGGAGAGTGGGTGACAGAGAGAGAGTGGGCGAGAGGGAGAGAGAGTTGGTAGAGAGAGAGTGTGTGAGAAAGAGAGTGTGCGAGAGAGAGTGAGGGTGGGAGAGAATGAGCGAGAGAGAGAGTGGGCGAGAGAGAGTTCATTAGGTTTACTTCACATGAGGATCAATGTTTGGCACAATATCGTGGCCCGAATTGCCTGTTCTGTGCTGTACTTTTCTATGTTCTATATTCAATGAAGTGTATCTGTACTTTTCCACCATCGGCACCCTGTACTGACAGATAGTGCTCCCTCAATACCTTAGAAACCATCCCCTCAGTATGTTTATCCCCAAAGCACCTCCAAAGAACATTCATGCCCTCAACACCTCAGAAAACAAACCTGCTGCCCCCTTGGACCGTGTTCATTCCCAAACCTATTCTCACTGTGGTGACTCACAGACACCCCCAAGATTGGAGTCCAGGGCTCAGAACATTATTTGAGTCTCTGGATTGATCATAGAATCCAGAAGATGTGGAACCAGGCCATTCGGCCTATCATGTTCACACTGACATTCGGCAGAACATCCCTTACCCCTCCACCCACCCCCCCACCCTCGCCATTCCTGGATCCCTTCATTTCTTTTGGCTAATCCACCTACCCTCCACATCTTTGGACATGGAAGGGAACTGGAGCATCCGGAGGTTGACACGGGAGAATGTGTCAACACCACATTGACCAGTAGCCCGAGGCTGGAATCGACCTGGGTGGGGTGAGGCAACATTGAGCCCCCGTGACAATCCCACCATCTCCTCCCCGTTGATGACCATTTGATGTATATACCCGGGGAGTATATAACTTGTCTAGCGTTTATTTAAGGAAGAGTAGGGACAAGGACAATGCCTCCACAAGCTCAAGATGCTCGATTCCGTTCTAAAAAATGTTCATATCAATTTCAAAAACTGACTTTATTCACCAAAAAACTTTATGTACAAACATAGTCACTAAAGTTAGGTTCTGTACAGTCTTTACAAGTCTTTGCAATGACATATACACTCCCATTGGCTGATTAACTGAAATGTTAGTTCTGAGCTGTTCCTTCTGAATTAACATCACAAAGTTAAATTGATAAGGATCTTTGTGAAGTGCCTGTGTTCTGTATCTGTTCTCCCATGTACCCCGCCCTCCGAATGCAATACCGTACAAAGTCTTAAACCTGTTTTCCAACTTACAGCAGAAGCAGCCTCAGGCCACTGAACACAGACTGAATTACTCAGTGACGCTTGGATCAGGTCAGATCAATTTCTCAAGCAAACAGATAGCGGGGGAAATTCAGTAGCAACTGTGAAGAAAGAGAGGAACATTCGCATTTCAAGTGACCATTCCTCAAAACGGCCTGTTCTGATGAACGTTCCTGCAGAAATCATTGGATTGAAAGGTGAACTTTGTCTGTCTTTTTCTCCCTCTCCCTTCAGAGATGTTGCCGGACATGCTTAGCTTCTTCAGCAATCTCTGTATTGATGTTTCAGGTCTCCAGAGCGTCCGTACAGATTGATTTTAGTGTTGAATTCTCAAGCTTGCTCTGTAAAAGAGATTGAATCCCCCTGCTACAAAGGGGAGTCAGTTACCTCAGATAACAGGTTCGTGATGCGAACATTGTTGGCTCAATCTCTTTCATGTCTGAAATTACCATGAAGCCCCCAGCTTCTCATCCTCGCACCTCACCTGAGGTGTGTGACCCACCAGGCCTCTCTCTCTGGCAAGACAGCAGCTCTCGGGTAACCCTGGTCTATATTAACTTCCCAACTTTAAAAAGGACACTCTATTAAGAGAGCTCTTCACATGGTTCATGTCGAAATACTGGCGCTCCCTCCCTAACATAACTGTGGGACACCCAAGGACAGCAGCAGGAGAGTACAACTCACCCCCATCTTCCAGACAACTATTGGAGGGTGTGGTGATCACATGCAAGCCACATTTGAAACTAAGTTTTATTACAGGGTCACGGTGGATGGTCACTAAGACTGTTTCTTTACCTCTGCTGAAATCAGCGAAATGAAGAAGCAAAGGGTGGGTTGAAAATGACGATGATAGCATTTCGTAGGTTGGTGTTTATTAGAGTTTGTATCGGCAGTAGGAATGTTTGAGCACTTATTCAAGGCCAAGCAGGTAGCTGCCAGAGGAAGTGATGGGGGCTGGTACAATTGCGACATTTAAAAGGCATCAGTATGAGTATGAGAATAGGAAGGGTTTAGAGGGATATCAGCCAAGTGGTAGCAAATGGAACGAAATGAGATGAAATATCTGGTTGGTATGGACGAGTTGGACAGGAGGAACTGTTTCCATGATGTGAATCTCTGTGATTCTGTGCGTTTGAATAGTCTATTGCAGACAGTTTCAGGAAGGGCTTGGTTTGTGTGTGTTTCTCATGCTTCCTCAAAATATGCAAACCCTATGTCTCCAAATTTCCACAAGACTCTATGAAATAGCAAAAAAGTGGGTCAGTACTGAAGGAGTGCTGTACTGTCGGAGAGTCAGTACTGAGGGAGTGCTTCACTGTCGGAGGGTCAGTACTGAGGGAGTGCAGCACTGTCGGAGGGTCAACACTAAGGGGGTGATGCACTGTTGAAGGTTCAACACTGAGGGAGTGCTGCACTGTCAGATGGTCAATACTGAGGGAGTGCTGCACTGTAAGAGGGTCAGTACTGAGGGAGTGCTGCACTGTCGGAGGGTCAGTACTGAGGGAGTGCAGCACTGTCGGAGGGTCAACACTGAGGGGGTGATGCACTGTCGAAGGCTCAACACTGAGGGAGTGCTGCACTGTCAGAGGGTCAGTACTGAGGGAGTGCTGCACTGTAAGAGGGTCAGTACTGAGGGAGTGCTGCACTGTCAGATGGTCAGAACTGAGGGAGTGCTGCACTGTCAGATGGTCAGTACTGAGGGAGTTCTGCACTGTCAGAGGGGCAGTATTGAGGGAGTGCTGCACTGTCAGAGGTTCTGTACGGAGGGAGTGCTGCACTGTCAGAGGGTCAGTACTGCGGGAGTGCTGCACTGTCAGAGGGTCAATACTGAGGGAGTGATGCACTGTTAGAGAATCAGTACTGAGGGAGCGTTGCATTCTCAGTGGGTTAGTACTGAGGGAGCGCTACACTGTAAGAATGTCAGAACTAAATGAGCGCTGCACTGTCAAAGAGCTGCACTGCCAGTGGGTCAGTACTGAGGTCATACCGCACTGTCACGCGGTCGGTATGGGGGCAGTGCCACACTGCCAGACGGTCCGTTCTGAGGAAGTACTGCACTGTGTGAGCGTCAGTACTGACGGAGTGCTGCACTGTCACAGGGTCAGTCTGAGGGACTGCTGCATTGCCAGAGGGTCAGTCCAGAGGGATCACGGCACTGTCGGACAGTCAGTAGTGAGTGACTGCTGCATTACCAGCTGGCCATTTCTGAGGAGTTCTACACTGTCAAATGGTCAGGACTGAGGGAGCACCACACTGTCAGAGGTTCAGTCCAGATGGAATGCCACATTGTCTGACGCTCTGTAGTCTGAGAACACTGCACCATCAGAGGATCAGTACTGAACGAGCTCTACACTTTGTGAGGATCAGCACTGAGGGAGCACGCACAATCAAAAGGTCAGTACTGAGGGTGCGCTACACAGTGAGAGTGTCAGTTTTGAGTGAGTGATATTTCAGAGGGTCAGGGCAGAGGGAGTGCTGCAAAGTCAGATGATCAGTACCGAGAGTGTGCTGCACTGTCAGAGGGTCAGTGCTGAAGGAGTGCTGCACTGTCAGAGAGTCAGTACTGAGTGAACACCACACTGTCAGAGTTTCAGTCCAGATGGCAAGACGCACTATCAGAGGATCTGCACTGAGAGAGCACTGCACCATCAGAGGGTCAGTGCCGAGGGAGTGCATCATTGTCAGAGGATCAGTACTGAGGGAATGCTGCACTGTCAGAGGGTTAGTACTGAGGGAGTGCTACACTGTCAATGAATCAGTACTGATAGAGTGCCTCATTGTCAGAGGGTCAGTACTGAGAAAGTGCTGCACTGTCAAATGATCAGTACTGAGGGGGTGCTGCACTGTCAGAAGGTCTGTACGGAGGGAGTGCTGCACTGTCAGAGAGTCAGTACTGCGGGAGTGCTGCACTGTCAGAGGGTCAATAATGAGGGAATGCTGCACTGTCAGAGAATCAGTACTGAGGGAGCGTTGCATTCTCAGAGGGTGAGTACTGAGGGAGCGCTACACTGTAAGGATGTCAGAACTAAATGAGCGCTGCACTGTCAAAGAGCTGCACTGCCAGACGGTCAGTACTGAGGGAGTGCCTCACTGTCAGATAGTCAGGACCGAGGCACGCTGGACTGTCAGAGGTGCAGGTCCGAGGTAGAGGGTCAGTACTGACGGAGTGCTACACTGTCAATCCGTCATTACTGAGGGAGTGCTACACTGTCAATGAGTCAGAACTGAGGGAGTGCTGTACTGTCAGAGGTTTTGTCCTGAGATTTGGCCACACTGTCAGAGGGTCAGTAGAGCTCCACTTCCACATTGTCAGAAAGTTAATACTGAGGGAGTGAATCACATCAGAGGGTCAGTGTGGAGGAAGTGCAGCATTGTCAGACGATCAGTGTGGAGGGAGTGCTGCATTGTCAGAGAGTCAGTGTGGAGGGAGTGCAGCATTATCAGAGGATCAGTATGGAGGGAGTGCAGCGTTGTCAGGGAGTCAGGACGGAGGGATTGCTGTGCAGTGAGAGAGTCAATAATGATGAAGTGCGCACTCTCTGAGGGTCTGTGCTAATGGTTGGCCATGCTGTCAGCGTGTCACACTGTGAGAGGGTTACTACTAAGGGAGCGCTGCACTGTGAAAGGGTTAGAAATGAGGGAGCTCCGGACTCTGAGGGGGTGAGTATTGAGGGATCACCACGCTGTGAATGGGTCAGTATTGAGGGAGCACCACACTATGTGTCGGACAGAAAGTTCTGAGTGTTTGTTACATTGCCAGGGGGTCAGTACTGAGAGAGTGATGGACTGTCAAAGGGTCATTACTGAGGGAGCACTAGATGGTCAGTGTGTCATTTCTGAGGGAGGTTTGTTTCAGGGGGTCAGCAATGAGTGAGTGCTGCACTGTCAGAGGGTCAGTACTGAGGGAGAGCTGCACTGTCAGAGGGTTGGTATTGCGGGAATGCTGCACTGCCACAGGGTCAGTACTGTGGGAGTGCATCACTATCAGAGGATCAGTGTGGAGGGAGTGCAGCATTGTCAGAGGATCAGTATGGAGGGAGTGCAGCGTTGTAAGGGAGACAGGACGGAGGGATTGCTGTGCAGTGAGAGAGTCAATAATGATGAAGTGCACACTCTCTGAGGGTCTGTGCTAATGGTTGGCCATGCTGTCAGCGTGTCACACTGTGAGAGGGTTACTACTAAGGGAGCGCTGCACTGTGAAAGGGTTAGAAATGAGGGAGCTCCGGACTCTTAGGGGGTGAGTATTGAGGGATCACCACGCTGTGAATGGGTCAGTATTGAGGGAGCACCACACTATGTGTCGGACAGAAAGTTCTGAGTGATTGTTACATTGCCAGGGGGTCAGTACTGAGAGAGTGATGGACTGTCAAAGGGTCATTACTGAGGGAGCACTAGACGGTCAGTGTGTCAGTTCTGAGGGAGTTTTGTTTCAGAGGGTCAGCAATGAGGGAGTGCTGCACTGTCAGAGGGTCAGTACTGAGGGAGTGCTGCACTGTCAGAGGGTTAGTACTGAGGGAGAGCTGCACTGTCAGAGGGTCAGTATTGCGGGAATGCTGCACTGTCACAGGGTCAGTACTGTGGGAGTGCATCACTATCAGAGGATCAGTGTGGAGGGAGTGCAGCATTGTCAGAGGATCAGTATGGAGGGAGTGCAGCATTATCAGGGATTCAGGACGGAGGGATTGCTGTGCAGTGAGAGAGTCAATAATGATGAAGTGCGCACTCTCTGAGGGTCAGTGTTAATGGATGGCCATGCTGTCAGAGTGTCACACTGTGAAAGGGTTACTATTGAGGGAGCGTTGCACTGTGAAAGGGTTAGAACTGAGGGAGCACCACACTCTGAGGGGGTAAGTACTGAAGGATCACCGCGCTGTGAGGGGGTCAGTACTGAGGGAGCGCCACACTATGTGTCAGACAGTCAGTACTGAGTGATTGCTGCATTGCCAGAGGGTCAGTACTGAGAGAGTGATGGACTGTCAAAGTGTCACTACTGACAGAGCGCTACACGGTCAGTGTGTCAGTTCTGTGGTAGTGTTGTTTCAGAGGGTCAGTACTGAGGGAGTACTGCTCAGTCGGATGGTCAGTACTGAGAAAATGCCACATTATTGGACGGTCAGTACCGAGGGAGTGCTGCACTGTAAGACCATCTGTATTGAGGGAGTGCCACATTGCCGAAGGGTCAGTACTGAGGGAATGCTGCACTGCAGAAATGTCAGTACAGAGAGTTCTGCAGCGTCAGAGTGTCAGTACTGAGGGAATGCTGTTGTGTCAGAGCATCATTTGTGAAGGTGTGCTGCAGTGTCAGAGGAGAAGTGCTGAGGGAGAGCTGCACTGTCAGAGGGTCAGTACTGAGGGAATGCTGCACTGTCAGAGGGTCAGTACTGAGGGATTGCATCACAGTCGGGGCGTAGGGCCAGGAGGCTGTTCCAGTGTCAGAGGGTCAGTTTTGAGGGCGTTCTGAATAAGCAGAGGATGCGCTGCACTGTCTGAAAGTCAGTATGAAGGTGCACCACACTGTGGGAGGGTCAGTATACGTGCAATGCCACAGTGTCAGAGGGTCAGTACTGAGGGAGTGCTGCACTGTCAGAGGATCAGTACGGGGGGAGTGCTGCACTGTCAGAGGGTCAGTACTGAGTGAGTGCTGCACCGTCAGAGGGACAGTCCTGAGGGAGTGCTGCACCATAAGAGGGGCAGTGCAGTGAGAGTGCTATAGTATCAGAGGGTAATTACTGAGGGAATGCTGCACTGTCAGAGGGTCAGTACTGAGGGAGTGCTGCACTGTCAGAGGGTCTATACGGAGGGAGTGCTGCACTGTCAGAGGATCAGTCCTGAGGGAGCGGTGCACTGTCAGAGGGTCAGTATGTGGGAGATCTGCATTGTTGGAGGGTCTGTACTGTGGGAGAGCTGCAATGTCAGAGGATCAGTACTGAGGGAGTGCTGCACTGTCAGAGTGTCTGTGCTGTGGGAAAGCTGCATTGTTGGAGGGTCATTACTGAGGGATCACCGCTCAGTCAGAGAATCAGTACTGTGGGAGAGTTGCACTGCCAGAGGGTCAGTGCTGGGGGTGCATTGCACTGTCAGATGGTCAGTACTGAGTGATCGCCGCACAATGAGAGGGTCAGTACTGAGGGAGCACTGCACTGTCAGAGGGTCAGTATTGAGGCAGTGCTGTACTGTCAGAGGGTCAGTTCTGAGGGAGTGCTGGACTGTCAGAGGGTCCGTTTGAGGAAGGGCTGCACTGTCAGAGAGTCAACACTGCGGGTGTGCTGTACTCTCGAAGGCTCAATACTGTGGAAATGCTGCACTGTCAGAGGGTCATTACTGAGGGAGTGCTGCAATGTCAGAGGGTCATTTCTGAGAGAGTGTTGCCCTATCAGGGGGTCAGTAATTGGAGTTTGCCGCAATGTCAGAAGGTCCATCTGGCGGCAGTGCTGCACTGTGAGAAGGTCAGTACTGAGGGAGTGCTGCAATGTCAGAAGGTCAGTACTGAGGGAGCGTTGCACTGTCGGAGAGTCAGTACTGAGGGAGTGCCACACTGTCAGAGGATCATGACTGAGGGATTGCTGCACTGTCAGCGCATCAGTCTGGGGGATACCTGCATTGTAAGAGAGTCAGTACTGAGCAAGTACCATAACAGGATGAAATTGGCAGAGATCACAAACAGTAAAATGGTAGATTTTTTTCGGTTTCCCATTTCTGTGTCAGACTGAGCGTCCCCATTGGTGTGAGCGCGGAGTGTCCTGCGGGCTCTGCTGGTCACTAAAATGTGTCTGACGGTGAGAACATTGAGCAGCAGAATCAAGAGAAATGGGACACACGGGGTTAGAATGTGGTGGAGGAGCTCGATAGTGCCCCAATAGAACAGCGTCTGATACATCACAAAACCAGGGGTGGTTCATTAGCCGATACCGAGCCATGAGCATAAAATGCCAGGAAATTTTCTTTAAACAGCTCAGCACAGTCACTGCTCCCAGACCCACAGCCGCCGTTTTCTCACTGCAATATTTACGTTTCAGCTTCTGGCAATAAATGACCACAAACCGATCCCTCTCCAAAGCATGCACATCCTTTTAGTAATGTGACGACCAGAACTGTAGGTAATATTCTAAACCAAAGTCCTATGCAACTGTAACATGACCTCCCAACTGTTGTACTCAACACCCCGTCCAATGAAGGAAAGCATGCTGTATGCCGCCTTGACCACTTTACTGACCTGCGTTACCACTTTCAGGGAACAATGGACCTGAATACCTAGATCTCAATTTTCCCCAGGACCTTCCCATTTACTATATAACTCACTTTTGAATTGGATCTTCCGAAATTTGCCCGGATTGAACTGCATTTGCCATTTCTCTGCTCGCCTCTCCAATTTATCTATATTCAGCTGTATTATCTGACATTCCCCTTCACTGTCGGCTACTCCGCCAATCTTAGTGTCATCTGCAAACTTGCTAATCAAGGAACTGTTACCTTCCTCCAAATCATTGATATGTATCAGAAGCAACAGTGGGCCGTACACGGATCCCTGTGGAACACCAGTGGTCACAGGTCTCCATTTTGAGAAATTAATTTTACTATCATTCATGTGCCTATCCAAAAGTTACTTAAATGTCCCTAGTGTACCCGACTCAACCAACCACACTAGCAGTACACTCCACTCATTCAGCACACTCTGTGTAAAGAAGCTACCTCTGACATCTCCCCTCAACCTTCCTCCAATTACCTTACGATTTTGCCTCCGAGTTATAGCCATTTTGGCAATGGGAAAAATCTCGGGCCATCCAACCTATGTATGTCTCTCATCTTCTCATACACCACTACCAAGTCACTTCTCATCCTTTTTCATTCCAAACAGAAAAGCCCTGGCTCCCTCAATCTTTCGTCGTTAGACCTGCCCTCCAATCCAGGCAGAATCCTGATAAATCTCCTCTGCACCCTCTCTAAAACTTGCACATTTTTTCCTGTAATGAGGCAACCAGAACAGGTCACAATATTCCAATTGTGGTCTCACCACAGCCTGTATCAAGCTGCAGCATAACCTTACAGCTCTTAAACCCAAGCCCCCTGCAAACATGATTGACTTTCTTAACAACCCTAACAGCCTGGGTGGCAAATTTGAAGTATCTCTGGACCTTGACCCCAAGATGTTTCTGTTACTCCTCACTGTCAAGAATTTTGCATTAACCCTGTACAATCTTTCTGCAGAATCCTTCAATCTTAACCTCTCCCTAATTTGGTATTTTCCTGCAGTCTACACTACACTCTTAAACTGTGAAACCTGTTACAGTCCCTACAATCCTCCTTAGCTCTGGAACCTCTGTAAGCATGTAAGTAGTCGTATGGTTTAGGCGAGGAGTGTGAAATCCGTTGGGGTTTGCCCACACAATTTCCAATCCTGCGCAACAGGGTGGTGGTGTTGATTGATGCAGGTGTCCGGAGATGTGTTCAAGGCGGTAGGTGAAAGATTTGAAAGCGACCTAAGGAGGGACTTTCTTCACACCAAGGGTGCTGTGCGTGTGGAATCAACTGGCAGAGGAAGTGGTCGAGGCTAATAAAATTACAGCATTTAAAAGGCATCTGGATGGGTATATGAATTGGAAGGGTTTAGTGGGATAAGTGCCGGTAAATGGAACAAGAATGGCTATGATATCTGGTTGGCGTGGACGGATTGGACCGAGGGGTCTGTTTCTCTGCTGTACATCTCAATCACTCTGTGACTCTAATTGTTTTCCACTGTTCATTTACAGCCTGACATTTCAGTCTGTTTCCCCTGTTTACCTTGGTCAGTTCTCTTCTCAAGCTCATGTAATTGGCTTTGGTTCTGATGCTCGGGTGTGCATTATGGTCACTTGAAAACATGACAATTTCTTTGAATTCCACTATATTGCAATCTCCTGGAGGATCTCTGTGTGGCATCACACCTTCACTCATCTTCATCATCAAATGATCTGATGTAGTGACATCCCTAGCAATTTGCACGATATGTTATTCAAAGAAACAATGACAAAAGCATTCAAAGAGGAGCTCGGATAATATCACTCTTGCTTGTGTGACTGTCCCAGATCACGCAAAGATTGAAGTCTCCCAAAATTATCATTAATGCCTTTGTTACAAATTCCAATGAATTCCTGTTTAATACAGGGAGGAACAATGAAATGCTGCGAGTCAGCCTAAAAAAACGTTCTTCTGCTTGTGTTTGTGAGGCATAGGACCCAGAATCTACATTCAGGCTGATTCAACCACATCATCTGAAGCCACAAGTTTTCTCTGTAATGCCATTGTTATTGATTTCTGTCAGGGTTACCCATCCTGCACTCCTATTCTGCCTGAGTTACCACAAGGTTGTGTACCATTGAATATTTATGTTCCACCTTTTGTTCACCCTGTAACCACATCACTCTGCTGTATAAATCCCATTTATCTCTGTGTCACAAGTCTGATACCTTATTGCATATTCTTTGGCAATTCCAAAAAAATATATATAATTTATTCTTTTCCACAACGCCCTGTCACAAATCGATTCACTGATGTACAGTTTTAGTTAAACTCTGTCCCTTCCCATTCCTTTCTGCTTGTCTTCAGTCACATTCTCATGCTGTTCCGATGCGTCACACTTTCTCCTTGGATTTGGAAAACTCCTTTCATCTGAACCCTGTCACTGCATCCTCCATGTTAGTGTAAAGCTCTGTCTATAAATCTACTGACATGATTGGCCAGGACACTGCTCCCAGCAGTGTTGCTTTTAATTCACTTGTGAGATATTGCTGTCTCTGGCTGGCCAGCATTTCATGTCCACCCCCGAACTGCCCTTGAGCTGGGTGACTTGCTAAGCTAATACAGAGGACAGTTTAAAGACAACTCCATTGCTCGGGGTCTGGTATCATGTGTAGGTCTGATCAGCTGCCTACCACTGATTTCCTTCCTCAACGGATATTGGGCATTCAGATGCTTTTCCCTGCCACCGGCATTAAATACTGGGTGAACAGGCTAATGAAAGTAATGTTAGACCATCGCCTGGACCACTGTTAGCTCAATCATCCCTGAGCACTGATCTCTTTGCAGCATGAATCAAACCCCTTCTTCTAGACCGTGGTTTGATCCTGATACCTTCCTGCACTCTGGTTATGTCTCCCAGCATCTCTCAATGAGATATCTTTCACTATGAGGGTCTAATTGCTGCCAGTGACTGCAGTTTTTGTAGTTACTCGAGATCCTGAGTCAACAGAATTCTGCACTCCAAACAGACGAGGCAGCGCAGGCCAGGGATGGAAACTGGGATTTTCCAGATCTCTGTGGGACTCAGTGCTATTCTCCATGTGTAAATCACACTGCATCAGTCTAATTTCCCATTCTGACTATTTCTCCGTCTCCTGCATATATTCACGACGTTCCTGACTCAATAAACTTCCCAACTGCTGGGTGTTTCATTCATTATTTCATTGAACACATTTGGTCAGCCAGAGGGCAGGGAGATCTGGAGTCTTCAATAAATCCTGCAGCGAGGTAAGATCATTCACAGTGAACAGACCAGAGCGAATTTAAGTGATCGAAGTTTGGTCTGGAAGACATGACACAGATACAGTGCTGAAGGGTGAACACAGAGCATGAAGGTCCCAGGCTCAATCTCTACTCTCTTGTTAACTTTCATCACTGCAGTTCTGAGCCTTCCTATGACAATGTATGAAGTCCACATTTATCATTCCAGGCCTCTGCTGTCTTAGTGAGCATCAAGACAACATTGATTAAAGGGGGCCTCCCTTCAGAAGGTGGTATTGCAACCTGGGAACTTTCTGTTCCCTATTCCCCCTCTCACACGGTCTCTTGTAATGTGATAGGATCATACAGCAAGGAAACACATCGCTTGGTCCATCTCATCTGCACCAGTGTCTTGAATGGTTGTAAGTGCCAGAAAAGTTCCTATTTCTGTAACCTCCACCCCTCCCATTAGCCTGCTGTATATTTGAAACCTACTCAATGCTGACGATCCTCGCTATTTGTAAATTGCGCCAGTCTCGATAACATGCCCATCTCAATAATCCCATCCTGGACTTAGTACAATAATCTGTATTTCGGTAGTTTTCCACAATAAGTGCAATCCATCCTGTCTCTAAAATCCTCCAGCCCGGATCAAAATACCCACCTATGTACCTTCCTCAAGCCCCAAGAGAACATGATATCACTGTAACCTTCTGCAGGCCAGATCACATTCCTGCCACCTGACCTACAGCACCACACGACCTCTGTAACTATCTCCCATGCCTACCGACCATCTTATCTGTGTAAACACCTCCAGACTCTTTTCCAGCGGTGACAACGCTCTCCATCTCTGTGCGCTCCTCCCGGCACCTCAACCACCCTCTCTTTGTGTAGTTCTGCAGTTTAGGGTGGCATGGCGGTTCAGTGGTGAGCACTGCTACCTCACAGCGCCAGAAAACGAAGTACGATTATTAGGAGACTGTCTGCATGGAGTTAGCAAATTCTCCCTGTGTCTGCATTGGTTTCTCCCAGGTGCCCCATTTTCCTCCCTACTCCAAATACGTGCAGTTGAGGTGAATTGGCCATTCGAAACTGCCCATAGCGTTAGGTGCATTAGTCAGAGGGAAATGGGTCGAGGTGGAGTACTCTTTAGAGAGTTGGTGTGGACTTGTTGGGCCGAAGTGCCGTTCCATACTGCAGGGAATCTAATAAATTCTAAACTCTCCATCTGCGTTCCATATTACTGTCCCTAAATATATCCCTCTAACAATTAAACAGCTCCAAACCTCCTAGTCTCTGTGAACTACACAGCTCAAACATCCCTCCTTATCGGTGTAACCTCTTCCTGAAACCCTCTCAACATGTGGAGACACCACAATCCTCCCGATCTTTGTAATCCTCTCAGGTCACTGCAATACTCCCGATTTGTAGAACCCAGTGCAATGCCTGTGACTCTCCCAATCCAGTTCCTACAAGAGTCACTATCTGTGTAACATTGTCCCGTCACTCTTACCTACCCTGTAAGCTCCTCTAGTATCTCCATTCATCTAATCGTCTCCATAACCTTCGCCAGCTCTTGTAGCCCTATCTGTGTAAATGTTACCCTCATCTACAACCCTCCCTGCGGCAGGAACCGTTCCACAGATCCATCACCCTCTGGCTGAATAAATTCCTCCACATCTCCATTCTAAACTGTCGTTCATTCAATCTGAAGCTGTGCCCTTGTCCCCTAGTCCCTCCGACTAGTGAAAACATCTTCCCCCCCACCCCTCTCCCGTCCACTACATCCAGGTCCCTCAGTATTCTGTAAGTTTGAATGAGATCCTGCCACCGCTGCCTCTGAAACTTCATCAAGTACAGACCCAGAGACTTCACCTGCTCCTCATACGGGAAGCATTTCATCCTGGGTTCTTTATTGTAAAACCACTTCATGTACCCATTCACATTCTTTGTCCAGTCTGTTAATGTATAACACCTACAGTGTGGTTTATTGTTGATTTAGAGTTGTCCCTGAGAAGGTGGTGGTGAGCTGCCTTCTTGACCCCTGCACCAGCCTTTGGAACTGTTGTTATCTGTGCATCCTCCAGCAGGCGCTACAACACCCATGACGTCTGTAACTGCGTACAGATAATGCAGCTCTTCCTGTGTATGTGGCATACTTCTCTGCCAACAATACTTATTGTTCATCAGAATGTCTCACCACCTCAATTCCCATCTGTGCTAGTGATCTCTCAAATTTCATGATCCTCGTTCAAATTTCTGATCATCTATAAAAACTTGCGTTCTAAATTTGTGACCCCTCACGATCTGTATCTCTCCATATTCAACTAAATCTCTCTGAATTACAGCGGCTAGTTGTGTTAAATTGGTACTTTTCATTCTCCTTATCCATATTAGCTCTTCCAACCCCTACAATCCCACTATTTGGAATGCTCTCATTCTCTGTACCTCCTTATGTTCTGAGGGTCCTTGAACACCACAAGGTCTACAAACATCTGCAACCCCCCAGTTACTACGAGTCTTCTAATTCTGTAACATCCAACAGTCTCCAATACCTTACAACACTTCCTGGCTGTCAATCTGAAGTTTTCGCATCTCAGTAAGCAGCCCACAAATGGCTCTTTAGACTCTACAAAGCTCCATCACCAACAAGCCATCATCTCTCTGTTTCCGTTGCCTCCCTCAGTGCCTACAACCCTCCCTGTATCTTCCGGTAACCTTCTTTAGACTCTGCAGGTCTTCCTATCTCTCCAAATAACCTGTTCCATCCCCAACAGCTCGCTCAATCATTTTAACACCCTCTGCACACTCTCATCCTTCCCTCTTTCACTGTCTTCCAGGCACAGCGGTGATCCTGTGAGGGACCAGTGTGGAATGGGATGTTACACATCTCAGCTGAGGCTTGAGGCCTACCATTACCTGGGAATCACAACGGGAGAGAACCTGAGAGTGAGCAGCACAGAGCGGGAGAATATTAATCTTCAGCGAGGATCGAAGCCGACTGGGTCTTGGAGTTGGAGAAACAGCAGGGCAGGAGGCTCTAAATCAGCTCCGAGTCACAGAGGGAGTGACCATGTGAGGGAGTAACTTGAAGCAGGAACATGAGGGTCTCTCACACCTGGGAGTTACAGAAGCACCAAAGTGAAAGGATATAAATCAGCACTGAGGATCGAGACCTAGCCATACCTGGGAGTCACAGAGACGGTGACCCTGTGAGGGAGCAGAGTACAGTGGGAGCTGGAGGATTACAAGTACCTAGGAGTCACAGACGTGACCCTGTGAGGGAGCAGACTGGAGTGGGAGCTGGAGGATAACACATACCTGGGAGTCATTGTGATAACCTTCTCCTGCTGGGACCTGCCTGCACTGAGTTTGAAAGAATTGCACGATCCATCGCAGAAAAGGCTGTAATTTCATGGGCTGATAATAAACCGTTATTATTGACTGTCAGTTGATTACTGTAAGTCAGCAAATTTATTTTTTCTAATAATGAAGTAAGAATTGAACTCAGAAATATGAGGGAGATGTGAAATTTTGAGCCAGTTTAATAAATTATCCTCAGGACGCCACAGTTGAATAAGGGACTTATCCATATTGTTATGTCCCAGATGTTAACCTCATTCTAAGTCATTAAATAAGTTACTCTAGACATGTTGCATTTTAAAACATAGCAAGACATGCTTGTCAGATGGAAAATGTGTTCTGTTACATAGGGATGTCATAGCCCCTGCTTGTGTCCTAGATGGACACTGGGTCTTGGAGCTCAAAGAGTGTCTAGAGACTTTGTGATGATGAGTTATGGGGATAGTACACACGCACACAACAAATCACCCTACGGACAGGACAGCCTGGAATAAGGAAGGGAATGTGTGCCCAAGCAATCGAAGAGAAATAGCCAGGGAATCCAGGAATATCCTGGTGTGTCCCTCCCAATTCAGTTTTACAGTTTGGATGCTGATGAAGGTGCTGACTGCTCGGGGAGGACGGTCAGAGCCATGTCTGTGGTACCAACAACAGCCTGACTGTACAAGAGGGGCGGGAGAAGGAAGGAAGTGCAATAGACACAGGGGAGCCAGGAAATTGAAGGAGGTGTCAGCGTGTCTGTATTCCAGGATAGTGGGGTAAGAATGTCACAGTGTCTGCTGGAAATTCGTCTGGGGGCCAGTGAGCAGTGAAAGGTCATGTCCATGTTGGTAGGAATAACCTGTGTAGGAAGGGTGAAGTGGTCTGGACATCAGAATTTAGGGAGCTAGGTGGATGGTCAGCAGGCGGGACCTCAAATGTAGCAATCCCCTGGATTACCCCCAGTGCCGTGTACAAGTGAGAACAGACTCGGAGTTTTAGGTATATGAGAGTGTGACTGGAACGCGGGTGCAGCAGGACAGGCTTCAGAATCTTGGTTCACTGGGGCTGCTTCTGGGCAAGGCAGCAACTGTACAAGCTGGATGGCCTAATGTAAAAGAACTCGGACTGAATTCCTTGTGGGATGTGTGGGATGGATGGAAAATAACGTGGCGTGTGCTCAGGATCCAAAAATGAATAGTAGATGAGTCTACCAAGATTCTCAAAATAATGGGAGATGCAGCTGGTACTAATTTACAACAACAAGTTAATTAGTGGAATATGAAGTAAAAAAAGGGAAGCTGAGGTACTCTGCATGGACATGAGAACTCGGAGTTTGGGGAGTTCCAGATGCAGATTGGTGTGTGGAAATCTGATGTACTGATCACCGAGGGCTGGCTCAAGGAATTGCATGACTGGCTGTTAAATATTGCTGAGGTTAAAGGATTCCAAAATGATAGAAGGGAAGGGAAAGGATGAAGATAGAAACATTGGTTTTGAGTAGCGTTAGTTAATAAGTCCAAGAGAAAGAGGATTCGTCAAAAGACAGAATGAATTTGGCTGGAGCTACAGAACATAGAGTATACAAGTAAACTGTGAGGTACAGTCTGTCGGCGAGCAACCAAATAAATGATGGAGAGAATAAATATGCAGGGTCATTTGAGAGCGATGACAATACTACAGATCAGTTATATTGAGAAACTTAATTTATCCAGATATTGACTGCGTTATTGGTGGTGCACGGCCACGAGGGGCGAGTATTCCTGGATTACATGGAGGAGAGCTCACTGCAGTAGTGTGTGTCCAGCCCAAGAGAGCATGTACAATTAGACTTGGTCCTTGGGAAAAGGTGGGGCAAGTTGCTCCAGTGTCAGTAAGGGAAAAAGTTTGGGTCACAGTGATCATTTTATTGTAAAGTTCAGGATCATGGTAGGGAATGATATACAATAATTGAGAGTGAGAAACATGAGTTGACTGAGAGCAGCCTTCATTGGGGCAAGAATGAAGCTGGGAAGGTTTGACTGGAACACCAATTTGGTCAGAAAAAGATAAACTGAGCCATGAGCTCCCTGCAAAGAGGAGGTGGCTTGGCTCCAGTCGTGGAATGGTCCCTCAAATAGGAATGGCAGGATAAACAACCCCAATGCTCCCTCGGTGACAGTAAAGAACAATAGAATTTGTGTCAGATGTAGAGTCGAATTAGGAACCAGTAGGAATGCTGGCGGTTCAGAGGGGAGATGATAGAGCAGAGGGGAATTATGGGAAAACTGAGAGCCACCATAGAGCTGTTTCAGAATCCTCCTGTGTGCTCCTCATAATGAGCGTGTTAAAAGATAGAGTAAGGCTGCATCGAAATTAGAAGGAGGATTTCTACCCGGAAAAAGATCTTCGCAAGTATTTAAGATGCACTTAGATGCGTTGTAGCTGCATGTTTGACGAAAACATTCAGGAGGTGATTAGATGATTTTTGATGCAAGAGAAATGTGAGGATGTGAGTGAAGGAGGAGATCATTACTCAGCAAAGAGTTCAGTTGAAGAGCTGGTGTAACAATGATTGGCCAAAAGGACCCTTCTCTGCCATAATGCATCTGTATCATTCAGTGTGATGTCTTGAGAATCCTCCAAATCCATAAATTTCCCGTCTTTGTAACGTCGTTCATCCTGTATGATACATCCTAATCTCTGCAACCTCCATCAGCTAATGTAGCCCTCCTTATCTCTGTACCTCATACAGGCCATATAAACTTTCTTTCTCTGGATAACCTTTCCTCTCTATAAAATATTTCTCAAGTCTTTACAGCCCTCCCCTTCTCTGCAACTACTCTGATCCATAGAAACCTAATCTTTGCAATCTTCTCCAGTCCATACAACAATCAGCGTTACTCAACCCCTCCTTCCCTGACAGATTGCAGTATCTCCATAAACACCAGCCACTAAAGTGTTCATTATATCTTCAACGTTCTCCAGCACCGACAACCCTGCCCATCTCTGTTCTTTGCTGCAGTCCCTACAATTTTCCCTGTTGTGTAACCTACTCCAATGTCTAACCAGCTGTAAAACATCCTCTAATCTCGATAGTGCTCCTGATTCTGTAACCACATTCTGCCCTGACATAGGTCACTGTCTCTGGAACCTCCAGATTCTAAATCCATCCCGATCTGTGGAAACTCCTCTCTCTGTAATATTTACCTCATTTTAAAACTGCAATAACTCCACAGACGCTGGTATCCTGT
The DNA here is from genome assembly GCF_020745735.1 of Hemiscyllium ocellatum. NCBI lineage: Eukaryota > Metazoa > Chordata > Chondrichthyes > Orectolobiformes > Hemiscylliidae > Hemiscyllium > Hemiscyllium ocellatum. Next base: position 72,011,677 of record NC_083419.1, read on the forward strand.
TACCAAATCCCCTTTTATTTGTACGTGCATGATCCATGGCACTCACCCACGTTAGCTCAGAGTTTGCACGTATAGTGAACAGAGCTCCTGATGCTTCTGTTTATTTCTGAGCCAGGATTCCCTGATTAGAGCAGGTTAACAGTCCCAACCAGGGAACTTGTATTAATGAGGGTTACTTGACTGGCCTCGTTGCAATCACGATAAAAACGCTCCACCCCACACTCCTGACCTTCGAGCACCCGGTACGGAGGAGGGAGGGCAGGTCTGAAGACCTCCCCGTGTGTCTGCTCCTGGGTCTGGCCAAACTGGCCATAAACAGGTCCAGGCAGCGGGCCGTGGAGGGGATCGTTAGGGCCGACTGCCTGTCCCTCTTCCACGGTTAGGTTAGAGCCCGGGTGTCCTTGGAGAAGGAGCACGCAGTGTCCACCAACACCCTGGAGTTGTTCAGGGAGAAGTGGGCGCCGCAGCGCGTGGCGTGCATCATTTCCCCCTCCAACTCTATTTAGTCCCTGCTCTCCCCTTCACTGTTTTGATCACATAACATTGCACTGTGATGTGAAGGGCACCGCCTGTCACAGGTCACTCGGGTGTTTCCTTTCTTCCTGGTGGTGGAAATTAAATAAAGATTTGTGCACTTTGTGTCTCTCACTGTGTCTCACACCTGCACACACACACCATGGGTGTTGGGGAAAAAATAAGCACTACCGCAGTTCGGCGGTAGAGTGGGGGTTTAAAAAAAAATAAAAACGCTCACCATATCTCTTACGTTCATTAACACTTACAAATCCCCTAGTCTATGAAACCTCCTCCAGTTTCGCCAATATTGTCTCTGTAAATTTTCCCAAGGATAGTCCTGCACCTTTCATTCTACCATCCTGTTATCAATCCCTGCTTTCAACAAACTCTCGGTCACAATGTTCTCTACACAGAATGTCTCTTACAAATCACTAACTCGTTACAAAAAACTCGATCCGCCGTTTGTGTGTGACCCTCTGCACAAGAAGGAAAGAGTTTTCGAAGCAGGGAGCTTCATAGGGCATGGAGACCTTTACACAAATTGGAATGTTTGTAGATTTACAGAAGTGGTAAGTGCGATGGAACATGAAGGATGTTTCAGAGACTGGCAGTTTGTAGGCCCAGTAGACATTTTTTTTTATTTCTAGAGCAGAGAGATACAGAGAAATAAACATGTGCTAAATTGTCCAGGTAACATTTTCATCTGGTGTTGGGAAGGGTTTCTCTCTACAAGGCTGTTGTAGCCAGAATATTGATCTGGCTGCTCCAGCTCCATTTTCACTTCAACCAAAACTTAAAACTATTCTTGTCGTCGTGATCTCCTTCTGCCTCTAGAGCAACCCATACCCCTGTAATATCCCATAACCTTCATACACCTTCCTATCTCTGTAACCGCCTCTGTACCCTACAGCTATCCTGGACTTTGCACTTGCTGCCATCCCTGAATTCCTTTTTAAAGTTTCAACAAGCCCAATGAAATCGTAGCTTTAAATAGCATGAACCAGGTCAGATGGAGCTGTCATTATGGAGATGTGGCTGCAGTGTGACAACATCTCAGAATTGGATATATCAAAGGGGGTTACCATTTACACAGGAAGGATGAAAAGGCTAACACAATGAAGTACACTGTGTATAAAGGATGGGATCAGTATTATTGTGATGCTCATCAATTTACACACTGCTCCTCCCTGCTTTCTCCACTCATTCCTGCGTATTGATCCTATCAGATATGGGTAACCCTTGAAAACTTCACTCTGCACACTGTCTACATTAGACAAGATGTACTGTTATCTTTGAAGCCCTAGTTCTGTCCCCCCAAAGGCGATAGGCCTTCAGGTGCAGCTCCCGGCACCTTTTTAAAATGATTTGAAAGTTTCTGCCTCTTCTCCGCTTCCATGTGTGACTCCCAGATCTCGACCATACTCTGAGTGAAATAATAACCTTCCACATCACTTCGCTAATATTTCAACCAACTGCATTCAATATTCACCACGGGTAACGCAATTCTACAACAGGTGTAAGATGTTCTCTCCCTTTCTACCTAGGCCCCTGTCAATATGAGCACCCCAATCAAATCTCCTCTCAGCATCCTCTGTTCCTATCTTTCATCAGAACTGCACTTCCACTGTCACAGGGTAACGGATCTCCTCTGTACCCTCTCCAGTCCAATTCCATTCTTCCATGTGATGGAGCGACCAGACTGCACACAGTCCCCAAGCTGTTACTGAGCTCATTATTTATACAGTTCCTGCATGAGCTTCATGCACTGAAGTTCCGTATTTTGTCTGACAGACGAAATAATGCTAATTGCTGCATTAACAGGATTATTGATAAGTACATCTTATTTCAATTATCTGCCCATACTGACCATATTCTCATTTATGGTACATTCCTCTCTATTGTTGATGTCTCCAAACGCCTTGTCTTGCACCTCTCTGGGTTGGTTGTCCCATTCACCTGGATCCCATAGTTTCTGTTTTTAAGCAGCCTTCCATGGGATCTATCGTCAAATCCAAGTAATTCACATCCAGTTACAAGTTACTGCCTCAAACCGACACAGTCAGATTAATTACACACGATCTTGCTTGAACAAATCCAGACCTACTGTCCTGGAGTCCCTGGGACTTCCTCTGTGATCGTTTATGCACTGTCTCAGAATTCCAGGCACGACCGATTCAGTCAGTCCCTTGCTCCACATTAAACAAAGTTGCGGTATTAGCTGTTCTCCAGTCCTTCCGCACCAACCCTGCATCCAGTGAGGATTGGATAACGTAGGTAACTATATGGCAGGGGAGCTTCCCGGCTCCTTTTAACAGTCTGGAACATTGTGTTGCCCCTTTTTTAAGGATTTGTAGCTCCTGTATAATTCTCCACTCCATGTTTGTTGCTCCCAATATTTCACACTACGTCCCGACTTTGATTCCGACAGACAGAGGCTGAAATCATCTTATGATTTGGTCAAGCCCAATTTTAGTCAAGTTTCATGCAGGGTTTCTCTCCACAAGGTGAAGTGCATTTTCTCATGACACCATCCCCAATCTGGCTCATTAACTACCCTCCCTGCCTGCGTGGGTCTTCCTCCCATCTGGCACGAACACGATGATTGTTTTCCTTCATCATAACAACTGCACATTACCTGGATATTTCAGAATGCACCGACCTCCCTGTTACAGACGCCATTATTAAAAAATTATTACACTCTTGGATTGTCAATCCGAAACTGCCCTGGACATGGCAGAGGGGGCAAAACTGGGGCTTCATTTTGAGACCAAGCCGCTGAGGTTCTGGTGGATGGCATGGTGCACGAGAGGCACATTATCTTCTTTCAGGACTGGAAGGGGAGACCATGAAACCAGACCACACCAGCTTGGTCCGAGGTTGACCCCTGGGTCAGTGAGGTGCCAACCTACTGGGTGAATGCCCAGCAGTGTCGGAAGGAGATCATTGACCTTCTCCTCTCCTCCAGGGTAAGTGACACCATCTGCACTCCGTGACCTTGCCCTCACTTTCTCTCTTTTACTGAACCCACCCCACACCAAGGCTCATATTCTCCCACTCTCACTGAATGCAGCACCTTCTTTCGGTCTCTCTCTAACCTCATCACTGCCCCTCTCCCCAACTCTGCCTGGTGTCTGCGCTTCCTACTCACTCAGGACACCTCTCCACCTTTCCCTCAGCTGCTCCAGCACTAACAGCTCTACCATCCACTTCCATCTCCCTAATAACTCTTGGTAATACCAAGACAAAACAACAGACGGGTGAGCTTGGTTGCTCTGGCTGAGGGGAGAAACTGTTGAGGGCAGGGGAAGGCAAGGCAACAATTCTGTGAGCATTGAAGTCATTTCAAAGTGTGTGTTTGTGTGTGTGTGTACAAACACGGAGTGAGCAGTCCAGAGGGACAGCCCATGAGCTGGGTGTGTGTCCCTGAGGCCGGTGTCCTTGCAGCGGCATTGAGTGTGTACAAACACGGAGTAAGCAGCCCAGAGGGACAGGCCATGAGCTGGGTGTGTGTCCCTGAGCACAGCGTCCTTGCAGCAGCATTGAGTGTGTACAAACACGGAGTGAGCAGCTCAGAGGGGCAGTCCATGTGCTGGGTGTGTGCCCCTGAGCACAGTGTCTTTGGAGAAGCATTGAGTGTGCACAAACACAGAGCAAGCAGCCCAGAGGCACAGTCCATGTGCTGGGTGTTTGTCCCTGAGCACAGTGTCCTTGCAGCAGCATTGAGTGTGCACAAACACAGTGCAAGCAGCCCAGAGGGACAGTCCATGTGCTGGGTGCGTGTCCCTCAGCACAGTGTCTTTGCAGCGGCATTTAGTGTGTGCAAACACACAGTGAGCAGCACAGAGGGACAGCCCATGAGCTGGGTGTGTATTCCTGAGCACAGTGTCCTTGTGGCACCATTGAATGTGTACAAACACAGAGTGAGCAACCCAGAGGGGTCGTCTATGAGCTGGGTGTGTGTCCCTGAGCACAGTGTCCTTTGCGGCAGCATTGAGCTTGTACAAAGACGGAGTAAGCAGCCCAGAGGGACAGGCCATGAGCTGGGAGTGTGTCCCTGAGCACAGTGTCCTTGCAGTAGCATTGCAATGAGAGTTGTAAATGCACCCTGAGCTGCAGCATTGAAGTATAGAAGCATACTATCAGTGTGTCGGAGCTGTGCTGGGATGGCATGGTGAGGCTGGCATGTGTCAGTCGCCAGCATTGGTGGATGTGGAGTACATGCAGCTTCTGTCGGTGCAGTGTCCCCCGAGATGTTGCTGTCCAAGATCGAAGACCGCAGGATCGAGGGGCGAGATGGAGTCACCAGGTACCAGCTCCGACTTCCATTTCAAATTCTCCATATTGAGTTTCCCCACAGTGGAGGAGGATATGATGCTGCAAGTTAATGAGGGCAGGGATCCACAATTATGTGGCTGTTGATAATCAGTAATCATTCAGTGAACGTCTCGCCACTCCCGCGCTCAAATCTTGTCTTAAAGAACAATCTAGTACAGGAACAGGCCCTTCAGCCCCGCAAACGGCACTGACAAATGATCCCATTCTAAATTTAAAATAAAAGTTTTTGCTCCGATACCTTCTATATCATTCTATTCCCTCCTTACTCACACTTGTGCCAAGATCTCTCTTAAACCTTGCTATATTGGCTTCTTCCCCTCGATCAGTGCATTCCAGGCACTTTCACATTCTGTCTGGAACAACAAAAAAAACTTACCTATCACATCTCCTGAACTTTTTCCCTTTTACCTAAAACCTACGGTGCTGAGTAATTGATGTTTCTACTCTGGGAAAAAGCTTCTAACTGTATTTCTATCTATGCCTCTGATAGTTTTGTAAATATCTATCAAGTAGCCCCAAAGCCAATGATGCCCAGGTGCAAATAATCCATGTGTGTTCAATTTCTCCTTCTGGCTAATACCCTCCAAACCAGACAACTTGCTGGTGAAACTTTTCCTTTCCCTCTCCAACACTTCCACATCGTGTGGCAACCAGTACTGTACACAAAATTGTAAATGTGCCCGAATTAAGTTTCTCTATAGCTGCAATATGACCTGCTATTTTTCATACTGCATGCTCCGATGCATGTTTACAAGTTTGCCATCAGTCTTCTTGATCATCCGTGTTACCACTTTTAGGGAACTGTAGAGCTGTACACCTAGATCCCTTCGGATTTTGATGCGGCCAGTAATTTTTTCATCAACTTTATACTTCTCTCCTGCATTAGACCTTCTAAAACGCATCATGTCACAATTGTTCAGACAAAGTTACATCTGCGTTTTCTCTGTGCAAGTCTGCAGGGGACCAAATCCTGTTGTATTCTCTGGCAATCATCCTCACAATCTGCAACTCCGACAATCTATGTACACTTCTCCAGTCACAAAAACGCTGCTCCACCACTACTCTGTTTTCTATGACCAAACAGTTCTCTATCCATCTTACTAACTGACCGCTGATCCCACTTCACTTCACCTTCTGTCTGAGCCTGCCATAAGGAACCATATCAAAGGCCTTGCTAAGGTCCAAATGGCCAACGTCCAACCCCATGCCCTCATCAATCAATTTTGTCACTTCCTCAAAATAATCAATCAAGTTTGTGAGACATGATCCTCTCCACGCAACTGTGTTGCCTGTTGCTAGTAAGTCCATATTAGAGTGCTGTTGGAGCTGTACTCATTAGACAAGTGATTATTACTGTACAGTGGGAGGTATGTCTGACCGTGGCGGTGACTCTACAGTGGGAGGCATGTCGGGCCATGATTGTTAATGTACCGTGTGAGGTATGTCGGTCCGTGATTGTTACTGTACAGTGGGGGGTATGTCTATCTCTGAGGTTACAGACTGTATGAGCTGGACAGAGTATGATTCTAGTGCTGCCAATTGCCCTCTGCACCTCATAGCTGCATCATCATTGGTTATTCAATCTGTTTAGAGTCTGTCCCATTTAGTACTCAAGGGGATACATATCATGCTGAGGAGGGTCAGCAAAATGTGAGGGTAGCCCTTGCTCCCCATTGTGAAGTGGCCATTCTTCCTGATATTTGAAATGGCCAGGTGAATCTGCAGCAGGCAGATCGGTGACGATGTGGCCAATTATATGTTTCCCTTTTATTTGTTCCACCATAACCAGCCACAGAGCAGTCTAGCCGTCACAGGATCCAGCAACAATGGTGAGCACCATCATTAGATTGGATTTCCTGCAGAATGGGAACAGGCCCTTCGCCACAACCAGTCCACACCGACCCTCCAAAGAACAACACATAACTCTCTGAGTAATGCACTGAACACTATGCCCAATTTACCATGGCCAATTCACCTGAGCTGCACATCTTTGGACTGTGGGCGGAAACCCACGCAGACACACAGAGAGTGTACAACCTCCACACAGGCAGTTGCCCGAGGCTGGAATCAAACCAGGGACCCTAGAGCAATGAGGCAGCAGTGCTAACCACTGAGTAACCGTGCCATCCTATAGTGACAACACACCAAGCCTGGCTGTGTCCTGTCAATGGGACAGTACCTACCAGAGAGGGCGGTGATGTTGTCTGGGACATAGTCCTGTTCACAGAATCCTGCTTTACAGACAATATCTGACTGTTGCTTGATTAGTCCATGGGAAATATATACCTGGTCACTTTAACATATTCTGAAATGAATAGTTAATATCACTTTATCTCTTAAATATTTTAAAATAAACCAAACATCATTGTTGTTCAGTTGAGAACAATTGAAGTGAACAATAATTGATTTACCAGAGCGCACAATTAACTATTACACAATTCAGTGACTGTAGTAAACAGCCGATACATGTTCAGATAAGTGAACACACCAACTTGCAGGCAGCAAAGCTGTTGAAAATGACTTTGAGTAAAAGCCTGAATTCAGACACAGTGTTATTGGGCCTCACCCCGACCTCCAAAACACTGGCCATCTCCAAAATCTGTCCAGAGAGCTTCCAAACTGGAGCTAGGCAGTTACTCTCTCAATCCCTCACAATAGACTGGTTAGAGACATATCTGAACAGCAGGGAGATGTGTGGGGGGCAGACTGGTCAATGGGCTAGCAAATGGCACTGGTGCAGACGCAGTTCAATATTTATAACAACGACCTGTAATCAGCCATGTTTTGCAAGTATATCTCTTCTTGTGTGTCCCTAAACTCTGTAATTCTGAGCCTTGGATGAAGGTGTTATAAAGGTGATGGCCTCCTGCAGCACATGGCACCTTACATAAACCATATCCAGTGTATGTTAGCCCCACAATGTCAGCTTCCAAACAGAATTGTGCAGCTCCATTGACGACCAGTATGATCCCAGCCCAAACACCTTGTGTTTGACTTGAGATGGAAATCTCTGTGTAAATGCTTGCAGCATTGTTCTAACCGTTAACAGCCATTAAGTAAAGTCTCTTTACTGAAGGTCCGATATCCTTTCATAGTACCAACCTTTAGATTGTCCAATTAGCACAAAATCACCCATTTATTCAGTACACTGTTATAACAACAACATGATGAAAACTCACAGTAAGTAGCATTGAAATTATGAGTCTCATTGCCACACCCAGGACAAAATTATTATTAAGCACAAGGACTTTGAAAATATACCATTATTTTCCCTTGCATTAATATTGTTAACTAATAGTCGATTCTCCTGCTCCTCAGATGCAGGCTGTGCTTTTTTTTTCAGAACCACACTTTTTAACTCTGATCTCCAGCATCTGCTGTCCTCACTTTATCACTGCTAATATTCACTCATAATCATTTTCGTGGCAACAATGTCACTGTGTGTTTAAAAATGTTCCAGTCAGATATGAGTACATTTTCAGTTGCTTCTGTCTATCTCAGTGCTCAGTAATGTGGGATGAGAATGCCAGTGTCTGTGTGATGCTCGGTATGTACGCCAAACCTCTGAGAGACTGACAGATTGTGTCAAACAGCATATCCCTTCAGCTGTTCACAACAAACAGGGTACTGCCTGGACCAACCAGCCTGAGCTCACAAAACCCAAAACAGTGTCCAGCATTGAACAGGTTTAGACAATTTTTTTTATGTTAATTTATTCATGAAATGTGATTGGGACGGCATTTATTGATAGATCGACAATTGAAGCAGTGACACTGAAGCAATGACAATATACTTCCCAATCAGGATGGTCGATGGCTTGGAACAGAATGCGAACATGGTGGGGGTCCCATGTATCTCCTTCCCTTGTCCTTCTTGATTGTCGGCAGTTCAGAGGTACATTGTAAGGAGCCTTGGTAAATTTCTGCAGAGCACCGATTGATGGCAGGTACTGCTGCTACTGAGCGTCAGTGGATGAGGGATGAAGCTGCATTCACACAGGCAAATGGAAGTATTTAATCACACACATATTCAACATGTGTCTTAGCAATAGGGGACAGGCTTTTGGAAATTTTGAAGTGAGTTATTCCTGCAAAATTTCTAGCCCTTGACACATTCATGTAGCCAATGAATTTATATGCATGAAAAAGTGGCGCTAGAAAAGCAAAACAGTTCAGGCAGCATCTGCGGTACAGGAGAGTCAATGCTTTAGCAGAAGCCCTTCACAGGAATGGGTAATGAAATCACATGGTCAGTCCAGTTCAGGTTAACGGTAATCCCCGCGATATTGTTTGTTGTGTGTTCAGTTATGGTGGTGGCATTGAAGGTTAGAGGATGTGGTTCAATTTTCCATTGTTAGAAGTAATCGTTGTCTGGCACATGTGTAATGGAAATGGTAATGTCACTGTTAAGCACAGACCTGAATATTTCCAGGTCCAGGTACATTTGGACAAGGACTGCTTCAGTATCTGACGTAAATCACGAATGGTGTTGAACACTGTCCAATCATTGGCAAACATCCTCATTTGTAATTTTACATTAATTTATGAAGCAGCTGAAAATTATTGGGCCGAGGGCAGAGAACACTCTTACAGCTCACTGATGCTGTCCCTCTCTCTGAGCTAGGAAACTGGCTTCGAGTTCCACCTGCTCCAGAGGTGTCTAACAACATATCTGAATGGAATAATATTACAGTATCTAACTGTATCTAGGGCAGCACGGTGGCACAGTGGTTAGCACTACTGCCTCACAGCGCCTGAGACCCGGGTTCAATTCCCGCCTCAGGCGACTGACTGTGTGGAGTTTGCATGTTCTCCCCGTGTCTGCGTGGGTTTCCTCCGGGTGCTCCGGTTTCCTCCCACAGTCCAAAGATGTGTGGGTTAGGTGCATTGGCCATGCTAAATTGCCCGTAGGGGTATGGGTGGGTTGCGGGCCGGTGTGGACTTGTTGGGCCGAAGGGCCTGTTTGCACACTGTAAGTCTAATCTAAAACCCAAGGCGCTGAGGGCGGACTTGGATAGCTCAATCAGTTGGATGAATGGTTTGTAATGCAGATTAATGCTAACAGTGTGGGTTCAATTCTTTCCATTTCTGATCTACAGGCTTACCCAGAAACACCACCGCTGGGGAACTGAGGCCGAGCTGTCCTGGAGCTGAGGTGGCAGCCCTCGTCCAACCCCAGCCACCTTCCTTTGTACCAGGTATAACTTCCGCCAGTGCAAATGATTCCTATTTGCTCCAGGTTTGCCGTTAATCCTGGATACGACACTTGTTCAAATGCAGTTATGATGATGATAAGTGTAGTCACTGTTGCCTCACCTCTAGAATTCAGCTGCGTTGTCTCTTGTTATACATCGTTAAACCAAGGCTCCATTGAACCCAAGGGATGAGAGCCCAAACTGAGATTCAGTGAGCAGTTTGGTGCTGAGGAAGTGCTGTTTGATCCCACTGTGGATGGCATCTTCCATCCCTTTATTAATGATAAAGATGAGAGCAATGGGGCAGTCATTGATTGTCTGATGGTTTGTCTGTGTGTGTACAGGACACACCTGGATAGTTTCCAACATTCACAGGTCGATACCAGTGCTGTATCCCAGCAGGAACAGCATGAATGAAATGTTTTCAGCGCCCACAGCCTTTGCGTTCTCCAATCCCTCCAGCTGTTTAGAGTTACCACACACAGTGAATCGAATTAGCTGAAGACTGCCATCTGGAGGAGACTAAAATAGATCCTTCTGTCGATACTTCTGTCTGAACATTGTTGTGGCCGTTTCAGCATGAGCTTTTATATTGTTGTGTCGGGCTCTTCCATCACTGAGGAAGGTGGTATGTGGGGATCCTCCTCCTCCAGTGAGTTATTTGATTGACACCACCATTCAACCTGACTGAATGTGACAGGATTGCGGAGATTAGGTCAGATTTGTTGGTTAGATCTGTCTGTCACTAGCTGTTTATGCTATTTGGTGAGTAAGTGGTCCTGATTGATAACGTCACCTCATTGTGAGCTGGTGTTGCCCTTGCTCCATTGAACAATGGTTTTCCCCATGCCTCATGGTCAGGGTAAAGTGCAGCATATGCCAGGCAGTGACAGTGAAAATTGTGCAGGATTACAATTCCGCTGCTGATGACCCTAATCACCTCACACAGGCCAGTGCTGAGTTCTCACATGTGTGCTCATGTGTGTGTATACACACAGACACACAGACATACACAATGTAAAAGTGGGACTTTGTATCCAGAAATACTGTGTGCGGTAATCACTGCTTCCAATGTGGTAATCGATTAATGTCAAGTATGTTTCTCCCTGTCAGTCATTCCCTCCCCACCCGGTGAAGAACCTGTCTCGCAGCTATGTTCTTTTGGACCCAACCATCTCGATCAGCAATGTTGCTGCTGAGCACCACCCCCCTCCCTCGGGGGTGGGTTAGAAATGGCCCACGTAGTAGGCATTCTACAGCTCATTCACTCTCTCAGTGCGTCCTCCAAGTGTTGCTCAATGTAGAGGGACACAGAGTGATCAGCTGAGGGAAAGGAGTCAGCAGGAGGTTTCCGTGTCAGTGTTTGATCTCACACCGTGAGGTTTCGTTATGTCACATTGCTGCTTGAGGAGTCTGTAGGACGTCTCACCTACATCTACCTCTCGTCCCAACATGTTACGAAGGAGCGATTTCCAGTGTCTGCAGGGCTTTTAATTTTTTTGTCACTATCAATCGAAGGGCCTCTTCTGTGCTGTATGACACTCACTCTATAACTCTTGTGATTGGACAGTCCAAGGTCTGCCTCCTTCAGTTCCGCCAAGTGCCTTGTCTATTCCACAGATTTCTACAATGTTTTCTTTGTTAAGACATTGCACAATTCAATTTTTAAACTATCTGTGTTTGTCTCTAGCTTTCCCTATCATCTCCTCCAACCGCTACATCCATTTGTATCTTAGTAACCTGCCGTATAACTACAATATTTATCTCATACTCCAGCTACATCTATCACTGTAAATTTCGCCAGCCCCTACACTCCTCCCCATCTTTCTAACCACCAGATGTTTCACCTTTCTCCATATCCTGTGAATGAATTTAAAAATATCTCACTAACCTATTGTAGCATGTAAAGGCCAAACTATCTCTGCAATATCCCTCGCTTTGCTTTCCCATCTCTGTAACAACTGCAGCCTTGCTTTCCTATCTCTGTAACATCTTCAGTCATGCTTTCCTTTAACTGTGATATCTCCAGCCTTGCTTTCCTCTCTCTGTACCATCTCCAGCCTTGCTTTCCTCTCTCTGTAACATTTCCAGCCTTGCTTTCCTAAACCTGTAACATCTCCAGCCTTGCTTTCCTATCTCAGTAACATATCCAGCCTCTCTTTCGTATCTCCATGACATCTCCAGCGTTGCTGTCCTCTCTCTGTAACATCTCCAGCCTTGCTTTCGTATCTCCATGACATCTCCAGCGTTGCTTTCCTTTCTCTGTAACATCTCCAGCCTTGCTTTCGTATCTCCATGACATCTCCAGCGTTGCTTTCCTTTCTCTGTAACATCTCCGCCCTTGCTGTCCTTCACACCTCAGTGAAATGTTTTTTACATACCTCAGTGAATTGGTTATGTATCTGCTCCTGTATTTTCATTTTTCTCGATAAAATATCTCCACCAGTGTGTCTGTCATCATTTGGACCCTAACCTCGACCCATAAAGCCGCATTTTTTAACACGTCCAAGGTATAGTCCCTCCTCACTGCTGTAACTGTTCCTTAATAAATAATGCAACACCACCACCTCTTTAACACCTTCTCCTGTCCTGCCTATAGCTCCAGTACACGCGACTATTGAGTTTTAGCCCTGACCTGTCTCAAACACGGATCTGAGATGGCAAAATGTTCCACCTCCACATGTTAACTCATGCCATTATCACATCAGTCTGTCTGATAATACTGTCAGTATAAATGTAAGCTGGAATATAACACCTGGAATGCTCTGTACCTCAGAGTTCTTCAATAATTCACTATTTGTTATCAGGCTTTCCAAACCATGAAGGAAAAATGTAACTCTGGGACTGAATCAAAATTTGTTGAATTGTAATTTCTTTTAAAAATAAATGTATTCATCAAGTACAACTTTCCAGAACTGAGCAGTCAGCTCCACATACAATGAGTTTCTGATGATTAGTTCCCCACTTAGTGTGCAGAGGGGACAGCCCTCAGTAATAGAGAAAGTAAGGACTGCAGTTAATGGAGATCAGAGTCGAAGTGTGAGGTGTGGGAAAAACACAGCAGGACAGGCAGCATCCGACAAGCAGGAGAGTCGATAGTTCGGGCATGTGCTCTTTATCAGGAAGGCTTGGTGCATGTTTTTTTTTTGGATTCCGTGATTCGCAGGATATTGGGAACTGTACTTACTCAGGAAGGAAGCACTGCATATAGCACTGAAAATGAAAGCAGTAAACCAATTGGTTGGACAGGGTGTCGACAAGTTGAGGGTAAGTACAGACTGATTGAAGTAACAACATAAGGATAGATAAATCCCCTGGGCTAGATGGGGTATACACGAGGTTACTCCAGGAAGTGATGAACGAGATTGATGTACCTTTGGTAATGATCTTTGTGTCTTCACTGTCCACTAGAGTAGTACCAGATGATTGGAGGGTGGAAATATTATTCCCTTGTTCAGGGAAGAGAATAAGGATCATAGAACCATCAGTATTACATCAGTGGTAGGCAAAGTATTGGAGACGATTCTGAGACACAGGATTAACAATTATTTAGAAAAATAGTTTGATTAAAGATGTACAGCATGGCTTTGTGAGGAACAGGCCATTCCTCACAAACCTTATTGAATTCTTTGAAGGTGTGAACAAACATGTTGACGAAGGTAGACCAGTAGATGTGGTGAACACGAATTTCAGAAAGGTGTTTGATAAGGTTCCCCATTGTAGGTTCATTCAGAAGATATGGAAGCATGGGATGCAGAGAAATGTGGCTAGCCTATAGAAGACAGAAGATGGTAGCAGATGGAAAGTATTCAGCTTGGAGCTCAGTGACCAGTGGTGTTCGACGGGGATTGGCTCTGGGGCCTGTGCTCTTTGTGATTGTTATCAATAACTTTGATGAGGAAGTAGAATGGTGGGTTACGTTTGCTGATGACATGAAAGTTGATGTACTTGTGGATAGTGAGGAGGACTATTGTATGTTGCAACAGGACATTGACAGGATGCAGATCTGGACTGATAAGTGGCAGATAGAGTTCAAGCTTAAAAATTGTCAATTGATTTATTTTGGAATACTGCATTCGCATACAGAATATAGGGTTAAAGGCAGAATTCTTGGCAATGGGGAGAAACAGAGGGACATTGGGGTCTATGCCCATAGATCCTGCAAAGTTGCCACCCAAGCTGACAGTGTTGGTAAGAAGGTGTATGGTATGGTGTCTTTCGTTATCAGTGGGATTGAGTTTAAGAATACCGAGAGTAATGCTTACCTCTATAAAGCTGTAGTTCAACAATGCTTGGACTATTGTGTTCAGTTCTGTTTACTTCATTACAGAAAACATGTGGAAGCCTCAGAGAGTGTGCAGAGGAGATTTATCAGGATGCTGCCTGGACTGAAGGACACGTCTTAGTATGAAAATTTGAGTGAGCTAGGGCTTTTCTCCCAGGAGCGAAGAAGAATGACAGCTGACTTGATAGAGGTGTACAAGATGTTGAGAGACAAATGTTGGATAGCCAAAGTCTTTTCAACAAGGGGAATAATTTTAAAATGATTGGAGGAAGATTTACGGGAGATGTCAGAGGTAGGTTCTTTACACAGAGAATGGTGGGATTGGAATGCACCGCCAGCGGTGGTAGTAGAGTCTAATACATTAGGAATATTTAAGAAGACTATTGGATAGGCACATGGAAGTTAGTACATTGAAGGATACGTAGATTAGTCTGATCTTAGAGTAGGATAAAAGGCCGGCAAAATATTGAGGGCTGAAGGGCTCTGACTGTGCTGCACTGTTCTATGTTCCAGGTTTCATCCACCTTGTGGATTCTCATCAATTGGGGAATGTGTGAGGGAGTGACGTGTGTGAGGTCAGGATGCTGGGAGGGGCATTAAGCCAACACTTTCAGTTATGGTGTGTATGGTTACTGTCACCTGAGTGTCAGCACAATGCGTGCGGTTCCCTAGACCAAACAAAATCCACCAAGTTCAGTTACTGAAGTGATTTTTGGCTTGCTGTTTGCTCCTGCGTGCTTCAGATACATTCTGTTGGGTGACCCATATATTAATATCTGACCATCCACAGACAGGTACAATTTTATTTTGATACTGGCGAATGTGAAGGTACATTTATTTGGTAAAATTTCAGAGGGTCATTGTGAGACACTAGATACTGCAGAGGACTATCAAAGCGTGAATGTTTTCACCCACTGTCTGGTCTAGGGTGCAGGTGTATGGTGTCCTGGGGGCATGCCAGATGTCATCACCACAAGTAACTTGTGTGGTTTGATTTTGACCCTCCATGTCCACAAATCTGCTCCCTGGGCCAGGCTCTGACTGAAGATGAATTTGTAAGACCTGGCTCCTGTTCAGTCATTGATATCTAATTTATACAACATTTGTACCTGCAGTGACAGCAGTGATAGCCTGTTGGCTAGTTTCCTCCTGCTTAAAATGGATTCCAAATGATTTTCTGTGAAGGAATGTTTGAACGATTGCCATGACCCAGGTTGCAAATTCTCTGGAAAGATTCAGGAGCAGGCCAGTGTCTCACTGAGTGCTGCAGGAAGCTGTGAGATCCAATAGCACTGTATCCGAATTCAGGCGTTTTGGAATCCACTTTTAATATCGGTCATGATGCAAAGTGATGGGTTTACTGACCTGAACAATGATCAGGAGTTTGCCATGTTTGTGAATTGGGCAACAATAAGATATGAGCTACAATTATTCAACTGAAAAATATCTGCATCATCTCGGAAAACAATGGATTCGATATTTATGGAAGTCAAACATAAACACCGAAGAACCTTTTATGATGCAAAAGTAAATAATGCACGTTTTGTTTTGTACCAAAACACGAACATGTTTTCGTACTGTTTTGGTGATTACAATTACACATTGAACCTCAGTATTCAAATGCATACATTGTCGCTCTGTCATCTGCAAAGTGGTTGACCTCTGACTGATTGCATATTCAGTGAACCAATGATTGAACAATCAAAAACACTTTTAACTCTTACACATTTAAATATAATCCATCAATTTAATTTCTCACCTGAAATGTGTGAACTTCAGCTATTTGCCGACAATTCTATTAGTTTTAAAATAATTATGGAAATGGATAGACTAGATCAAAAAGTTGAAGTTCTAAATTGGAGAATGGCCAATTTTGACTGTTTTAGGCAAGAACTTTCAAAAACTGATCGGGGCAGATGTTCACAGGTAAAGGGATGGCTGGAAAATGGAAAGTCTGAAGAAATTTGATAGCCAGAGAGCAGAGAGAGTATATTCTTGTTTGGATGAACGGAAAGGCTTGTAGATATAGAGAGTGCTGAACGACTAAAGAAATTGAGGGTATGGTTAAGAAAAAGAAGGAAGCATACGACAGGTATAGGCAGGATAGATGGATTGAATCCTTAGAAGAGTATAAAGACAGTATGAGTATACTAAAAAGGGAAATCTGGAAGACAAAAAGAGGACATGAGATAGTTTGCCAAATAGAATAATGGAGAATCCAAAAGGATTTTACAAATACATTGAGAACAAACTGGTAAAGAGGAAGAGAATAGAGCCCTCAAAGATCAGCAAGGCAGCCATTGTGTGGAGCCGCAGGAGATAGGGAGATACGAAAAGAGTACTTTCTATCAGTATTTACTCGGGAGAAGGACATGGGAGATGTAGGTATACAGAGAAATAGATGGTGACATAAAATAAAATGGAAATAAAATGTCCATATTACAGAGGACGAAGTGGTGGATGTCTTGAAACGCATAAAAGTGGATAAATTCCCATGCCCTGATCGATCAGGTGTACACTAGAATTCTGTGGGACGCTAGGGAAGTAATTGCTGGGCCTCTCACCAAGATACTTTTACCATTGATAGTTACAGGTGAGGTGCCAGAAGATTGGAGGTTGGCGAAGATGGTGCCACTATTCAAGATAAGTGTTAAGGACAAGCCAGGGAACTAGACACCAGTGACCCTGACGTCACTGGACGGCATGTTGTTACAGGGAATCCTGAGGGACAGGACGTACATGTATTTGGAAAGGCAAGGACTGATTAGGGAGAGTCAACATGGATTTGTGCTTGGGAAATCATGTCTCACAAACTTGATTGAGATTTTTGCAGAAGTAACAAAGGATTGATAAGGGCAGAGCAGTGGACGTGATCCATATGGACTCCAGTAAGGTTCAAGGTTTGTGCGAAGATACTACATCCAGTAAGGTGTTCGATAAGTTTGCCAGTGGGAGACTGGTTAGCAAGGTTAGATCTCATGGAATACAGGGGGAACTACCCATTTGGATGCAGAACGGGCTAATGGGAGAAGATAGGGGGTGTGGTGGAGGATTGTTTTTCAGATTGGAGGCATGTGACCAGTGCTGGGTCCACTACTTTTTTGTCATTTATGTAAGTGATTTGCATGTGAGTATAAGAGGTATAGTTAGTAAATTTGCTGATGACAGCAAAATTGGAGGTGTAGTGGACAGTGAAGAAGGTTACCTCAGATTACAACAGGATCCTGATCGGATGGGCCAATGGGCTGAGAAATGGTAGATAGAGTTTAATTTAGATAAATGCAAGATGCTGCATTTTGGAAAAACAAGTCTTAGCAGGAGTTATACTCTTAATGGTGAGCTCCATGGGTGTGTTGTTGAACAAAGACACCTTGGGGTGCAGGTTCATTGTTCGTTGAAAGTGAAGCCACAGGTAGATAAGTTAGTGAAGAAGGCATTTGGTATGCTTTCCTTTATTGGTCAGAGCATTGAGTACAAGAATTGGGAGGTTGTGTTGCAGTTGTACAGGACTTTAGTTCGGCCACCTTTTGAATATTGTGGGCAATTCTGGTCTCTTTTCTATCGGTAAGGTGTTGTGAAACATGAAAGGGTTCTGAATAGATTTGCAAGCATGTGGCCAGGGTTGGAAGGTTTGAGATATAATTGGAAGTTGAAAAGGCTGGGGCTGTTTTCTCTGGAATGTTGGAGACTGAGCGGTGACCTTATAAAGGTTTATAAAATCATGAGCTACATGGATAGGGAAATAGACAAGGTAGTTTCCTTGGTATTGTGGAGTCCAGAACTAGAGGGCGTAGGTTTAGGTTGGGAAGGAAAAAATAGAAAAGAGACATAAGGGGCACTTTTTTCACACAGCGGGTGGTATGTGTATGAAATGAGCTGCCAGAGGAAGTGGTGGAGGTTAGTACAATTGCAACATTTAGAAGGCGTCTGGATGTCGATATGAATAGAAAGAGTTTGGAGGGACATGGGCTGAGTGCTGGCAGGTGGGACTAGATTGGGTTGAGATATCTGGTCCGCATGGACGAGTTGGACGAAGGGTTTGTTTCCATGCTCTACATCTCTTTTACCCTGTGACAATAATTTAGAAATGACAACAATTTAACATGCACTATCAAATAAATAAATTGTTTATGCTATTTAATTGGAGCATACATTAAGTTGAAAACTTGCTATTTTCAGAATGAATGATAAAGAACAAAGAACATTCCAACACTTGAACAGAGCCAATGGCCCTCCTTGCCTGCGCCGATTCAGATGCTTGTATTTTCTAAACCTGCCACCTAATTTCTAAGGGCCTGTATCCCTCTGCTCCCTGCCTATTCATGTATCTGTCAGACACATCTTAGATGATGCTATCATTCCTGCCAGTACCACCTCTGCTGGTAACACCTTCCAGGCTGCCACCAACCTCTGCCTAAAGAACGCCCCACATATATCTGCGCTAAACATTTCCCTCTCACTTTGAACTCATGACCCCTAGTAATTGAGTTCTAAAATCCGGGAAAAAGCTTCCTGCTATCCCCTCTGTCTATATCTCTCTGGATTATGTAGACCTCAATCAGATCCCCCATCAACCATCATCTTTATGATGAAAGTAGTCTTAATCTACTCAATCTTTCTTCATAACCAGCACCTTCCATCCTAGGCAACATCATGGTGAGCCAACTCTGCACTCTATTCAAAGCATCCACATCCTTTTGGTAATGTGGTGACCAGAACTATATGCAGAATTCAAAATGCGGTCAAACCAAAGTCCTATGCAACTGTAACATGATCTGCCAACGCTTGTACTCAACACCTAATCCTATGAAGGGAACCATGCCGTATGCCACCTTGACCACTTTACTGACCTGCATTGCCACCTTCAGGAAACAATGGAACTGAACACTCAGATCTCGCTGTACGTCAATTTTCCACAGGTCGTTTCCGTTTTCTGTATAGTTTCCTCTTGAACTTGATGCCCCAAAATGCATCACCTCGCATTTTCACAGATTGAACTCCATCTGCCATTTATGTGCGCATCTCTCCAATCTATGTATATTCCGCTGTACTCTCTGACAGCCCCCTTCACAATCTGCTGCTCCACCATACTTGGTGTCATCTGCAAACTTGTTAATCAGGCAACCGATACCTTCTTCCAAATCATTGATATGTATCACAAACAACAGTGGTCCCAGCACGGATCGCTGTTGCACACCACTGGTCATTGGTCTCCATTCTGAGAAATCCCCTTCCGTTATTAGTCTCTGTCTCCTGTTGCCCAGCCAGTTCTCTATCCATTTAGATAGACCGCCTTGGACCGCATGTGACTTCACCTTCTCCATCAGCCGAAAATGGGGAACCTAATAAAATGCCTTACTCACGTCCCTCAGTATCTTCTCCAGCAGCTTCCCTACCACTGATGTCAGGCTCACCAGTCTACAAGTACCTGGATTATCCCTGCTACCCTTCTTAAACAAGGGGGCAACATTAACATTTCTCCAGTCATTTGGGACCTCACCGATGTTCAAGGATCATGCAAATATATATGTTAAAGCCCCAGATAGTTCTTCACTCACATTCCTTAGATGGTAGATCCCATCCAGACCTGGGAGCTTGTCTACATTTATACCTTTCAGAATATCCAAAACTTCCTCCATTTTTATGTCGACTTGACCTAGAATACGCAAAGACCTATCTTTAACCTCAACATCCGACATGTCCCTCTCCTTGGTGAGTACAGATGCAAATTACTCGTTGAGAATCTCACCCATTTTCTCTGGCTCTATGCATAGCTTTCTTCCTTTGTCCTTGTGTGAGCCAAACATTTCTCTAGTTACCTCCTGCTCCTTATATATGAAAATAAGTCTTTGGAATTTTCCTCAACCTTGTTTGCTAAAGATATTTCATGACGACTTTTAGCCCTCTTAAATCCTCGATATTTACTGTGAAATGTAGTTAGTGTAACGCAAATAAAGAATTGTCCGTGTGAGTGGGAACTCAAACCTTTTCGAAGTGTTTTATGCCATAAAGTATTTGAAATCCGTCTCAGTGCAAATAAAAAAGAAGAGAAGAAACCGCTTGGGAAGAGTAATTTTTAGCCACTGTACCCCCCCTCCCCCCCCCCCAAAGTACTTCTGAGTTAGAAAAGAGTGAGGGATGGTAACAAGGACACAACAGTTACTATGGGTGGTTTGAACATGCAAATTGACTCAATTAACCAACCTATCAGGGATGTCCTCGAATAAGCATTTGTGTCGTGTATGAGAGATTATTTCTGACAGCAGAATGGTATGGAACTAATCCGAGAATGTGCTAATTTAGATTTAGTACTTTGTAACAAGGAAGGATTGGTGGATGATCGGGTATTTAATCTTCGCCTTGGAAAGAGTAACCACAACACGCTGGAGTTTCACATTCAGATTGTAAGAGGGAAGATTGAATCATGCATGAGAGTTTTAGTGATGGGCAATGATAATTATGCTGGCCTAAGGAAGCATTTGGCCGTGGTGGACTGGGGGGTGAAAAGAACAGTCAAAGACAGGACAGATGAAGAAATTTGGCAAATAATTAGCGAGATACTAAAGAACGAACAGGAGTTGCATAACCAAGAGAAATCATTAATGTCTTGATAAGGAAGTCAACGATAACATGAAGACAAATCCCAGAGCATATCATACTGCAGAAATTAGTCACACTGTGGAGGATTGGGAAAGTCAATGGCCTCGTGGTGTTATCACTGAATTCTTATGTGATAAACCCAGATAATGTTCTGGTGACCTGGGTTTGAATCCTGCCGCAGCAAATGGTGGAGCTTGACTTCAACTCTGGAATTAAGGGGCGGATGGTGGTTATGGATCGATTTCCAAGAAAAAACTCAACTGGTTCACTAATGCCCTATAGGGAGGTAAACTGTCATTCTACCATAGATTCACCACTCTCAAGCTGAAGGCATTTCTCCTTATCTCCATTCTTGAGTCGTTTCTCTCCTAAGAGTGGAATCATCTTCCCAATGTCTGACCAGGCAACCAGTATTCTGTATGCAGACCCACAGAACTCATATATTAAGCTTTTCATTCCTAGGACCATTCTTATGAAGCCCCTCTGAGCACGCTTTGGGGCAGTACATCCTGCCTTTGTTATGGGGCCAAAAACGGTATACAATAGTCCAATGTGGACTGACCAGAGTCTTATTAAACCTCAGAAATCCATCCCTGCTTTAATATTCAAGTCCTCTCAAAACAACTGCCATCACTGTATTTGCCTTTCTGACCGGGTGGGCCATCTGAAAGAATAATCGTACGATGGGCAATAATCAATTTACCAAGGATCTACAAAAATGAACAACGATTAATGCCTGCTGGGAAAGGGATCCCAACCTTGACTAAAGTCTCTGTGCTAATCCACCTGCTGCAGAAACCAGACAAGCTGCATCTACCCACAGATGGCTTGCAAACAAACCCGACAGCTCCAGGCTAAGAAATACCCACCTGAATTTGGACCTGAATGGGACAATGGAATCTTGCCCTTGACCCAACCCATGGTTGAGTCTAATTGATCAGGGTAAATTAACCTGATCATTCCATTGACAGATCCTCCTTACCTTCCCAAAAGGGCGTGAAGACTTGGAAGGATAAGAATCACCACAAAAACCCACACAGTGCAGTAACTCGAGAATAACCACGGAAAGAGAAGACACCTCCAAGACCACCAGAAGAACAAGAAGACATCATCAAGTCGAGTCCCGTCAACTTCTAGAGGGGTGGTTTGTGATCATCCAAAGTTAAGTTAAAGCATAAGATAATGAGTAGCGTTTATTCTTTGCGTTATAATACGTTTTATTGTTCTAATATTAATTGTGGTCAATAAACAAATATTGTTTGTCAGAGTTAACTCAGTTCTTTTGCTGAATATAAGATTTCAAACACACTGTGCGCCAGATACAACACCTTCCTAATTGCTGGCTCAACCTGCAAGTTTATCTCGAGACAATCCTGGTTTGGAACTCGCAACTCTCCTTGCACTTCAGACTTCTGATTTTTCTCTCCACTTATAAAGTAGTCCATGCCTGTCTTCTTCCTACTAATGTGCATCACCTCGCACCTTCC
This sequence comes from Hemiscyllium ocellatum, assembly GCF_020745735.1. NCBI lineage: Eukaryota > Metazoa > Chordata > Chondrichthyes > Orectolobiformes > Hemiscylliidae > Hemiscyllium > Hemiscyllium ocellatum. Next base: position 72,034,094 of record NC_083419.1, read on the forward strand.
CAAGTTGTACTCCATCTGCCACTTTCTTAATTATTATTCAGTTTCTCATCTATCATTTGTTCGACACGTCTATCTCTTCAGCGTAATTTTCCAGTGCCCCAATATTCACTTCTGCTTCTCTTTTGCCCTTTATATGTCTAAAGAAACTCTTACAGTTGTCCTTTATAGCAATGGCTAGCTTAACCTCATATTTAACCTTCTCCGTCCTTATTTCTTATTTTGTCGCCGTCTGTTCGTCTTTGAAAATTTTGTAATCTTCTGTTTTCTCACTGCCATTTGCTATATTATCTGCTTTCTATTTTTTCTTTTATCGTAGTCATGACTGTCCCAGTCATCCATGGTTGCCTCATCTTCGCTGTACAATGCATCTTTTACCTCGGGATAAATCTCTGCTGTGACTGCTAAATTGCTCCGAGAAACTCCTGCCATTATTGTTTCATTGTCGTTCCTGCTCGGCTCCTCTCCCAGTCAATTCTACCCAGCTCCTCCCTTGTGTCTTTGAAGGTGCCTTTATTCAGCTTCAATATCAACTCCGATTCTACTTTCTCCCTCTCAAATTGAAGAGTACATTCAATCATATTATGATCACTGCCTCCGAAGGTTTCCTTCACCTTAAGCTTCCTTATCAAGTCTGCGTCACTGCACAGCTCTAAATTCAGTATTGCCCATTCCCTCATTGCCTGCACCATACGCTGTTCCAAAAAGCCATCTCGTTGATATTCCACAAATTCCTTTTCTTGCAAACCACTACCACTGATTTTCCGAATCCACCTGCATATTCAAATCACCCCAGTCACTGTAACTTTGCCTTTCCTACATATCGTTTCTATCTCCTCGTCTATTATGCGCCCCAGCTTCTGACTATGATTTGTAGACGTGTACATAACTCCAACTACGGTTTTTCACCTTTACGGTTCCTCAATTCTACCCACACACATTCCACAACATCTGACTCTATTTTAAGAAATGGAACTGAGTGATGCGATTGCAAAACGTTTCAGCATTGTCTCAAATTTATAGTTTCGACATGGAGTAATAATATTTCATTGTCAATTACTTTGCAATAAGGCCACAGTGTATTTCTTTGGCCAAATATTCTGTCTGTATTACGGAAGAATACAAACTTGAAACTGTTTGAGAAGGAAGATATGAAGAGGACATGAGCCTATAAGAAGATTAAGGTGGGTCAAGTGAACTGCCAAATATTGGTGTATGGAACTTAGTAGGAAAAATGTGTCTGTGCTAAAAGATATTGGCGAATTGAATGGAAATGTAATGTATTATTTCAGTGGAGAGATTGGCTTTAGGTACAGAGAAACGGGGCACCTGGATTACAAAATAAAAACTTTACGTGTATATCAAATTTTAAGGAGTTAAGACAAATGTTGAAACTTTCTGAAACAGAATACATTTAAAAGTAGGGACAATTTTCTACAGATTTACAATGTAGCGGTGTAACCTCATCGAGAGAGCGATGGACACAATGATACGAAATGCAATCCAGAGAAGATTAACTCAGCTGAATACTGGGAGGAGTGTTTATTTCACGAGGAAATCTTGCAATGACTGGCACTGGATCTGCTGGGGTTTGGGCGAACAACATGTGATCTTGTTTAACCTCAGAATATCCCAAGTCGTCTTTTAAAGTTGAATTCTAAAACAATATTTCAGCTAGTGTGAGAGTTTACCATGAGTGGATGGACTATAAAACTGAAAAATGTCTCAGTTAAGAAGATGGTGATTTGGTGTCATCATCTCAGAGTGTTGTGTCTTTGTACAATTCTCTTCTCAGAGAGCGATGGAGGATAAAACATTGAATATTCCTAAGGAAGAGTCAGGCAGATTCTTGATTAAGAGTGACGCACTAACATTGTAAGGGCAAAGGAGGAATGTGTGATTGAGGTCAGAATCAGATCATCCACGACCTTAGCGCATGGTGGAGCTGTTTTTATTCCTTACTCCTGATGCTTGTTTCTACATTTCTGTTGTCTTTAGATACTGAAAAAATTATGACACAATTGTCATGAACATGAAGACTTTTCCTTTCTGATTATTGGGCGCAGCTTTCCATGTGTAACTTTTAAACGGTACCCAAAAGCACTTGGGAAAGATTCATGATGTTGTAGAGAGGTCAGGAGCATAGGACAAAGGGACAGCCTTGCTTGAAACTGCTTCAGAAATCAGATTATGTCGAATGGATAACTTTAATACAGCAGATTCCTTTCAGTTGTTCTTGTGAGGTGCGTTTCATTACCAAGGCCAGCATCCTGTTGCCTGTATTTAATTTCTATTCAGAATATGGTGATAGACCCCCATAGTGGTGCAGGAAAACTAACAGGTATGTAACAAAGTGAGAAACGGGGTTCTTAACAATTTGATAGCGAAGGGAGAATGACATAGCTTCAATTCCTGTGTGCCCTTGGAGATCGTATTCCTCACTATTTGATGCTCACAAGCTACGGAAATAATGAGACTTCATTCTCTGTTTCCAACACTTAAAGTGGTAGACTCATACAGCATACAAACAGGCCTTTCAGCCCAATACATCTCTGCCAGCCAGACGTCACCAAATTACATTATTCCCAGTTACCTGTAGATCTATAGCCTACTATTCCCTGCTATTTTGTGTTTAAATGCTGCGTTACCTTGTATCTATGACCTGAGCTTTTGTTCTTTCAATGTATGCACGAAATGGTTTCACAGAAATAGATCACATAACTTCAACGACAGCGACAAACTCACTGGATCAATAAGATGTCCTCATTGTTTAATAATTATCAAAAATCAGTTTGTCTTTTTAGTTCGTTTGGAATTTTTATGGACCTAGACCAGCATTAATTGCCCTTGAGACTTTCCAGTCCAGTTGGTGTTCGTCCATCCAAGTGGCTGTTGAGAGGTAGTGCCAACTGTACATCTTATGTGCTGGTTTAGCTGGGAGTAAATATTACTGCTGGTGGATGGAGTGTTACACAAGCCGCCATGCTGTGATGAAAAACTCGCAGGAAAACGAACTCTTTGTCAATGTGAATATATGAGAAAGACTTCATTATTCTTCGGAGAAATAACAACCTTACATGAGAAGCTTATATAATAATGAAGCGAAGTCTGTTTCTATGCTATTGGTGTCCTGAAAATAATGATGTTAAACAGCTGAAATAATGCTGTTGCTGTGGTTGGTCGATTCTTGCACCGAACTTGTGAATTAACATGGATGTTTTCAGAGATATATGGGCTGACCTAGGCTGAGTAAGTACTGATACTCCATGGGATGATAATAGTTTGTAATCTCGCCACTTACTGAGCACAGTTCGATGGAACAAACCAACATGTCTCATTGCTTGCTGCTTCAGAATACATCAGAGCTTTCATGGCCGCCGCCACATGAAATCATGTATTAAAGACAAGGCCCATCGAGTCTGCACCATCCAATGCTGATACAAGTGTTTTATATAGTTTGTGAAGTTTCCTTCCTTATCCACCCTCTCAGGCAATGCATTCTAGACACAAACCATCGTCTGGGTTCAAAACAGATTCCACAAATCCTCTCTTCATGTCTTGTCTTTCATTTTAAACAAGCTCCCCTTTGTTTTTGATCCTTTGACTCAGGGGAACAGCTGCTGTCTGTTCATTCTGCTCATACCTCTCATTCTCTTATTCAACTCTGTCAGGTTCAGTTTCCTCGCACAGTGTACACAGGTTCAGTAGATTGACCATGCTAAATTACCCATCATGCACAGCCAGGTTTGTTAGCTACGGGAGACAAGGGACAGGGTAGGGAGTGGGTTAGCCATGGGAAATGCAGGAATTGGGTATGAGGTGGGTCTGGGTGCAATGCTCTGCAGAGGGTCAATGTGGACTTGATGGGTCAATGCCCCATACAGTAACAAAAATAAAGGTTAAATCAAAAAAAGAAAGGTACTGGGATTCTGAACCAAAAGGAAACAGAGTGCTGGGGAAACGGAGTAGGTTTGGCAACCTCTGTTGAGAGAAATATAAAGTTAGCATTTGAGTCCACTCACCATGCATCAGACATAAAAGCAGCTGGGAAATAGTGTTGGTGGATTGAGTTGAATATATGGAGAAATAGAGACGTAGAAAAATAAACAAAGGAACTGTGGATAATCAGCTGGTATGGAAATAAATTGGGAGATCATTTTCACTTATTGTTCATCTTTTCCCATATTCCTGAGTATCATGCCCATGTAGATATATATCCAAGTCCTGTTTAAACGGAGGTCTGCCCCCTCTATCTCTCCAACCTGGGTGTGGTCATCTTCATTTCTTTATTAATGGGACATGGGTGTTGTTGGCTGGGTCAGCATTTATTTCTCTTTCCGAGTTGATTTGAGAAAGTGCTGGGAACTGCATCTCTGAATCACGTGCTGTAGATTGGCAGTGCTCAGGTATGTCTGGTTTCACTTATTTGAGACTTTGTAGTGTATAACTGAATATCAGACTTGGTCATTGCAAAGAGCATTTGGGAGTCTACCACTGCTGACAGTCTGGATTCACATGTAGGACAGACGAGTGAAATTCCCTTCCTGGAAGGACACTAGTGAACCAGATGTTCTTAGTTTTGACAACCATCAATCTTTCATTAGATTGTAAATTCGAAATATTTTATTGAATTCAAATTCCACCATCTGCTGTGGCGGGATTGAAGTCTGGATTTGGGTCATCACTTGGGAAAGATACACCATTGGGAAATATTTGTGGAGATCTCAGAATTTATAGTCTAGAGAAAATACCGCTTGACCATCACCTCCCCAGCATCTCCACCATCAGTAGCGGTGTTGTTGTTATCCTGACTGAGGTACAGAAAACTGTGCAGTTACATTGTTAACTATTTCCATGGAGAGCAGAACTATTCATATTTCAGGGACTGCGCTGAAATGTAACAGTTTATCAGCCAGGAATTGAAACAGAGGAGAGGTAGGCATTTTCAACATTGAGTGGGTGTGTCATATATGCAAGTATTGACTTGCTCCTATCATTGGAAAGTCAGTGTAGATTCTCTGGATGGTGTTCTTGGATTTGTGTTGTCAGCTGCTGCATTCATTCAGGGAGACCAGATTGCCTGGTGTTCCTACTCTGTGCACGGTATGAGGATAGATTTTACAATGTATCTGGGTCTGCAGAGACTGCATAGGGAGGAGCAGGGCACTGCACTGTCCTTACTGGGATTTCCACAAATATTTCCCAATGGTATACCTTTCCCAGGTACAAAGAATGAAGCCAGTTCATTTCAACAATAAGGAGGTCACAGCGTTGTGCAGTCTCACACCAGGAGAAGACTGTATTCAAAATTGTCCATCAACCATTTTGATTCTGAAACTTGACAGACATATCCATTATGCGAGAGTCCCAGCTTCTCACGTATTCACGAGGCGACAGGGACATCTCTGTCCAGTGAGGTTCTGTCCAAATTGAGGAAGCAACAGAAAATATGTTCAGAACTATTAGAGAACAGGGTGACTGACAAACGTGAGGAAGTAACAAAATTTAGAATTAGTAAAGTCGAAGTACTGGAAAAACGTATCGCGTTGAAGGTTGGTAAGCTGCTGGACCAGACGTGTGATGAAATTAGAGGGCTACAGAGATAGGGTTGGAGAATTGAGCTTGCTGGATAACTCTTTTCAGAGCTGGTGCAGACACGATAGATCAGTGGCCTCCTTACCTCCAGCCATTTCCTCAATTATAAGAGGGAGGTCAAAACTCAATAGATTCTGTAAAGAATCCTTCAGACTGGAAAGTAGCTATTATGTTCATACATACTTACAATAGGATGGAGGGTGAAAATAGAAAACCAACTGGGGGATAAGTTCATGTCAGTTGTGAGGCAACTATGTGCAATTTTTGTAATTATTCATAAATAGATCATTGGAGAACAATGATATAATTTAGCAGAGTCAACCTAGATTACGGACAGTAAAACTATTTTTATGGATGATGTTGGTTGTGACATTGACGAGTGAGAACGATGTATTTAAATTTTCAGAAGGTTGACACGGTTGCACACAGGTGAGCGAAGAAAGTTACAGTCCTTGGGTAAGGGAGGGGGGATATCCTACATGGATTGAGAATTGAATGATGGAGAGAAGACAGAGACTTTGAACAGAAGGCCATGACTAATTGGGTATAACTTGTATCACTTGTATCAGTGTTTGGAACACAGCTATTTGTAATGCAGAGAAACGATTTGAATGTGAACCACATATATCGTCTTTTTTTATGTTGGATGTATTAGAAGGTGAGAGTTAGGGAAGTGCTTTTGGCAAAAAGGACCAGAATGCCCTTGGTCATAAGTCACGAACAGAATTAAAGCAGGGTATCCATTAATAAGGACAGGAAATGAAATGCCAGCCTTCAAAACAAAATGAATCATGTTTAGGAGTAAAGACACCTTCCTGCAGTTGTGGAGTATTGTTGAGACAGTATTTGGGCTGTTGTGGACAGACTTTCTTTCTTATATAAATCAACGATCTCCGTATCACCGAAACAGTTGAAAGGAGTTTTATCAGAATAATCACTGGGATGATGGTACCATGAGGGAAGTGTGAAGGAAATGGATGTTAATTTGTAGCAAGGTGAGAGAATAAGAGTTGACATAATTGGAACTTGAATATCATGGACGAACACATATTATTTCCATTGAAAGACATTGGTGGCATGAGAAATTGCATTTTCCCCATGATACATGCTTCTTGGTAGTTTATGTACCTCTGTGGAGCTCCCATGTTGGTTGAGAGAGAGCTTCAGGCTCTTACTGCTTCAATGTGCAGTTGGTGTGTGATCCTGCGCTGAGTGTCACATTGTTCACAAACCTGTCAACAGCTACAATTCCTTACTTCTGAAAGAGTTAGCCATTCCCAACTTCCCTCCAGTCTATCTTCTCAGAGATGGAAGATGCCACCTTGAGTCCTCACATGAAACATTTGTCTTCCTTCTTCACCATCAAAATACCACATTAATGTATCAATTGTGTAACATTAGCAATGGAGCCAGAAGGAACACCATGGAGCAGTCTATCCTTGCAGTCTCTACTTCGTTGGTTTATCATGTTGGGGCATTAATAACATCCTCCTATTTCTGTACAAGGGACTTGGGGGGCTGATTGGGCAATCCTTGGTTCCTTCTAATCAGTTCAGTGTGTTAAACTGGGCTCCTTAACTTTCTGTGTAATAGGCAGGAGGAAATGAATGGGCCATCCCTAATCTTATCCAATAGTGTTGATGGGCTGAGTGGCTTCCTCACATTCATGTGAAGTGAGCTTCAGGTGCTGAATAAGCTTCTTCTTTTATTGTGGCAATGCACAGTGTCAAGCAGTACTGTAACATGAATGTTACCGACACTCTAACAGCACAAGCCTGAATGCTGCCTGGGTCTTGCTGCACATGGACACAGACTGCTACAGGAGCTGAGGGAGGACACATTATTCTGAAAATTGTGTAATCTTCATTGACCTTCCCAGCTTCTGAGGTTATGATGGGGGGGGTGGGGGAGGGGAAGATGTTGAGGAGCAACTGAAGATGTTTATGCTGTGGATCTCACGCAGAGATGTTCCAGGACTGAGTTGGTGAATGTCGAAGAACCACAGCCAAATTCGTTGTGCTGAATTATTCTAACCATTGGGGTGATTCCTCCTGATCTCAATAAAGTTCCATTTTCTTCAGGTTCCTTGATACCATCATCGGTCAAATACTGCCTTGTTATCAGGGCCAGTCACTCTTACCTAGTGTTCGCATATTTTGTTGATGTCAAAAGGTCATGCTGTATGTGTGCAGTAAGTTTCCTTCTCGCAGAGGGGAGTGACCTTCGGGACCTCTCTCTCCCTGAGAGGTAGGAGAGAGAGATCACTGAGATAGTTGGACACAGAGATGATGGATGTTTGACATGTCAGGGACTGTGCCTAGAGCAGATCAGCTATGATCCTATTGAAGGGAAAGGCAGACTGTAGAAGCTGAATGACCTACTCCTGCTTCTAATGTTCTTGCATTCTGTTATTGGATGTTTCATCGTTGTTATTTTTCTGGAAGTCCTGTGAAGGATTGTTGCAGTCAAAGAGACCAGAGGATTTTGTGAGCAATATCTGGGTACAGTATGGGGGCTATAATCACTGCGAATCTAGGTCTACAACATGACTAATTAATGGAGACTGGGGAACTTCTGTAAAGAGAGAGGAGGGGACTGTTTCACAGTAACAACAACTCTTTTGTTTCCCCAAAGAACGTTTTCCAATCTACTCCAAATCATGTTTGACTGTATTCAGGGGCTGAATGGTCTCTGCTTTTTCTGTGCACCAGGTAGTAGGAGCAAGTGGTCTCCAACTGTTCCTGTGTAGCAGATTGAGGGGCTGAATGGAATGGGGCAAAGTAGGACTGAGGAACAGGAGTGGGTCCCTGCCCCACAAGACGCTAAGATTACGGCTGATCAGATTGTAGTCTCAGTCCCACATTCCTTTCTGCAGTTCATTATCCTTGAGCCACTTTCCAATCAAGTATTTAACTCACACTCCTTTGAATAAATGTAAACACACAGATATCACAAACCTATGTGGCAAAAAAATTCCCACTTTGAGAATTTCTCCTTATCCCTGTTCCTACACAGGTTAGAGAGGCATTGTTTCTTTTTATATTCCCACTCCTCGAGAAGTCACGACATATTATCACTGTAACTAAGTGTGTAATTTGCAAACTGATATCCGTTTCAGACTGCGTCAGGTTCAATTTTAGGAACAATTGAGACACGTTCCTTTAATTTGTAAAAGTTACTAATCTAAAACCCAAGGGAAGTTACTGAACTTACAATGGATACATAAATGGTATACCGTTTAAAAATTGACAATATATACAACAATGTTTATTTTTCTATGAATCTGAGACACAGAAACATGCACACAAAGACACACACACACACACACACGTGAAAACAAGCAGGAAAAAATAATTAAACTCTTCAGTATATTAATTTGCAGAGGATTTATTTCAAATAACAGTTAATTTCATGACAAAAGCAAGACTGAAAATGTTTCCATAGTTATTCGGCCTCTGAAGTTATTCTGCCTCACAGAAGCTGCTAGCACTGGGGTTTATTCCTGGAACAGTTGGATTTCGTTGAATTCCCTTTTCTGCAGGCAGTGGAGCGATTCCAATTAATCCTCAACAGGAACTCTCAAAGAGTGTAATGATGGTTGATTGGTTTTCAGCTCGCATATGTTGCTGTACAGAAGTACACATAGAGATAGAGAAAAAAACCGTTTGCTTCTACGACAGGTTACATTTTCTCTCTGCCTGATCTGAAACATGCAATAATGTGACCTGAACACCATACATAAGGTTTGTTTGAACATTCCCCTCATTGCATGACTCCATCCCTGTTATAGGCTCCATTATGGAATGCTTTGTAATTTATAATTTGAAGGTATGTTTAGATGTATCTGCATTATTTTTGTACAATAAATTCATGTCTTCATAGTACCTGTGTTAAAATGAATATGTTGTTTTCTAAAACCGAATGTTGTTTTATTCTGTCATCCATTAGCTACACCCCAATAAACTCTCCTCACGGGCTTATATGGTTCAATATGAACATGTCTCATTCTCAGGCGTGAAGTGCTCTGAACTCGTAGAGGCCATGAGGGGAATGGACGTGGGGAACAGCCAAGGTTATTTTCCAAGGCTGGAGGAGTCCAAACCATCGGATCGTCATTGAAGGTGAGAGGGGAAAGATTAAGATACCTGAAGGGTAACATTTTTAACAGCGGATAGTGCGTGCATGGAGCGAGCTGGCAGTGAATGTGGTGGAGGTTGGTACAATTACAACATTTAAGAGACAATGGATGGGTATATGAATAGGAAGGGTTTAGATGGTTATCGATCAAGTGCTGACAAATGGTACTACATCAGATTGGAATATCTGGTCGGTGCAGATGAGTTGGACTGAAGGGTCTGTTTCCATGCTGTACGACACTATGATTCCATCAGGGTTTCATTCTAGCAAGGAGTAAAGTGAAGCATCTGTGAAAAGCTTCTGAAACAATTGTATGTTTTTCTTTCAGTTTAGTGTTTCATTACTACAGACAAGATATCCGATATAGTCTCAGCATTGTCATGTACAGATGCAGTAAAACATCCCAATAGCATTTCCGTGAAACAGCATCATTCGATACACTTTCCGAATCACTTGCTAAATCTGCTGACTAGGTTTATATGACTCATGTACTGGGACATACAAATCCCTCTGTACCAATGAGTTCATTGATGTTCTCTCCATTTAAGTAGGTTGCTGTTATTTTATCTGTTCAACACAGCACTGACTTCCCTTAACCCACACTATACTGTTTTCTGCCAAAGTTTTGCTCACTAACCTCCCCTGTCTGTTTCCCATTGCAGAGTCCCCATGCCCAGTTAAATGACTACCTTGGTGAATGAGCTAACCGATCTCCACTCCAATCAATCCCCTCATCCAATTCATTGGTACAGACTGTAAGTAGTTGATAATTTCACACTGATCCCTGAGGCATTCCACAAAGTTACAACTTTTCAACCTTAAAATACGCATTTATCCCAAATGTTTATTCCCTGATAGTTAACCGGGGTTCCCCTGTTGCTGGGCAGCAGGCTAGGAAGGTTGGATGGCCTTATCCTATGCTGTGTAATATACTTAGTGGGCTGAATGACATCAATCTATTCCTGCATAAATCCTTAGAGGACAGAATGGTCTCCTCCTGTCTCATTATAACAATGCTGACTGGCTTAATGAGATCTTCCTTTACCTCTGTAACATTACTGAATGCTTGAGAGAACAACACATGGGCTAGGTCCAGCAGCTGGCCATTCAGCCCTTCGCATCTGCTGCACAATTCAGAATGTACATTGTTGATGTGATTGTAACTAAACATCCCTTTCCTGTCTGCTCCCAAGAGTAACCCACCCAGACCCGTTCAGATATCCTACTTTGATGCCTGACTAATGCCCCTAACCTACACATCCCTGGGCACGATGAACAATTTAGCATGTCCAACTCACATATCATCCACATTGTGGACTGTGGGTGGAAACCAGATCATCCGGTGGATACCCACTCAGACACGTGGAGAATGTGAAACTCCACACAGACTTTCGCCCGAGGGTGGAATCGAGCCTGGTTGCCTGGCACTGTGAGGGACCAGTGCGAACCAGAGTTTTATGATTAGATGCATACAATACCTCCCTCTGCTGGCCTCCCCACACCACTGCATCAGTGGCACAGTTTTTAACTCTCTGAGAAGAGAACAAATCCTTTGCTGTGAACCTCTCAAATTGCACAGCCATTTGATTTTTTAAATATCTTTGTACGCATAGAGTAGTTTTGTCTGATACTAAGCAATGTTGTTCCTGCATCATTACCAACACTACTGGGCCTTTTTCTGGACTTTTCAACACTTTCTCACATTTTTTTAAGCATTGCAAGTCACAGAATGAGTAATCAATTCACCTCATCTCCTGACAAAATGGTTCACTCAGAGGTGAGCATTTCCATTCTAACAGGCCGAAGTATATTAGCAACCCTCCATCTACCAGCATTGTCTGTCTGTCTATCTGTGTTTGTTTGTCTGTTTGTTTGTGTGTGTGTGATTATGATGATGATGATGCTGTCAGTTTCGATGGTGCTGTGAGCTGCTGCCCTCTCTCTCACCCAGACTGAATCTTCAAAGGTTACGAACTTCTGCCACTGTCATTGCAGTAGGGTGTGGAGGCCAGATGAGGGAGAGTTTGTGTCATTTTAAACGCCATACAGACTGTCAGATCTGCATCCACGTATAGATACCCACAGAGTCAAATACAGACACACAGGTAAAGGTGGTCGGGGGGGGGGGGGGGTGCGGGGAATGGATATCGGGCACTCCACCACCCGGTTTCACTCTTTGTATCCTATTCCGAGCTGTTTGTCCTGGAATAGGAGACTGGGAAGGATGGAGTGAGGCTGAGAGTGGGTGACCCTGCTGTTAGTACTAATGTAGGTGAGGGAGGAGGGGGGAGATGGTGACATGTCTGGAGGGAGTCAGCCAGAAGTGTTGTATCCATGCAGTGCTATTAGTGAGGGAGATATAGTAGAGGGAAAAGAGAGAGAGGGGGAAGGTGCTGCATGCTGGGTGGTGAGCTCAGACGATGTTCGCTGTGTCTAGTGGTGTGGCACCCTCTGGGAAGAGAATGGTCCCCCTCTCTACTAGCCCATCCACCAGGACCTCCGTGCCCCTGTCAACAAACCGTGTTGTAATTGGCTCTTATTTGCCATGCTCGGGTTAACTGTGAAGGGGAACTCCTAATGGCGAAAGCTCAAACAAGTGCCCATTGGCCTTTAAAAATTGGCACCAGTGCCAGGGATCACGGAATGCCAAGGGGCATGCGGGTGAGGGTGATTACCTCCAACCTTGATGGGTGGGCGAATCGTGCTGGTATTGAATGAGAGGGACACCATAGGGTGGGGTGGGTAGTTAATGAGGTGAGTCCGATAAGATAACACCAGGAAACTAGCCCAACATCGTGCAGACAATCCCTTTGTCACATTCAATGAAAATGGCACTGAGACAAATTATTGTTCGATTCAACCCAATGAGTTGAAGACTGCAGATCCTAGTCCCAGTGACAACGCTGCAGCTGCTTGACCAATGCTCTCCATCACAGGGAAGGAATTAAACGTCATCTTATCCTTGGGAAGTAAGGAAATGTGGAGGGGATGGTTGAGGTATCAGTGGGGGAGCACTTTATGCAAATCATCATAATTCTATTAGTTTTAAAATAGAGATGGAAAAAGATGAACCAGGTCTAAAACTTAAAGTTATAACTTGTTGAAAACCAACTTTGATGATATTTACTAAGAATTTTCCAAATTCAATTGGGACATATATTCGCAGAAGAGTGGGTCAGTTGGGAAGTGGGAAGCCTTCAAAAGTGAGATGTCAGCAGTACAGATACCCTGTTAGGGTGAAGGGTAACGCTGGTACGTGTAAGGAGTGCTGGAGGATTGGAGAAGTTGAGGTTCTGGTCACGGATAAAAGGGAAGCATATGTCAGGTATAGACAGCAGGAATTGAGGTTCTTTTTTCTTAATTCATTCACGAGACGAGGGCGTCCCTAGCTAGGCAAGCATCTATTACCCATCCTTAATTGCCCATAGGGCAGTCAGCAGTCAACCACATTGCTGTGAGTCTGGAGTCACTTGTAGGCCACACCAGGTAAGAATGTCTATTTGTTTCCTTAAAGCGTGTCAGTGAGCCTGATGGTTTTTTTTTCTGACAATCGAAATGGTCATTATTAGCCTCTTAATTCCTGATTTAACGTGAATCACGAGAAGAGTCTGAAGGCAACAAGAGTATAGTTAAAAGGGAAATTGGGAGCATTAAAAGTGCACATGTGATAGCTTTGGCAAATAGAGTTAGGGAGAATCCAAAGGAATTCTACAAATACGTCAAGGACAAAAGATTATCTATGGAAAGAATAGGACATCCTTAAAGATCAGCAAGGCTTCCCGTGTGCAGAACCACAGGAAATGGGGGAGGTACTGAATGAATATTTTGTATAAGTATTTACTGTGCAGGAGGATATAGAAGCTGGAGAACTTGGGAAATAAGTAGTGACATCTTGGAAAGTGTCTGTATTACAGAGGAGCTGCTGGAGGTCTTAAAACATGCAAAGGAAGGAAAATGTCCTGGTATTTATTAGATGTATGCTCGAACTCTGTGGGAAGCTACGGAACTGATTGCTGGGCCCCTTGCTATTATTAATAGCCACAGGTAAAGTGCCGGAAGACTGGAGATTGGCTAACGTGGTGCCACTACTTAAAGGATTTCAGATGGGTAAGAAGGAAAAGCCAGTGAGCCGGACGTTAGTGGTGGGTAAGTTGTTCGAGGGGATTATGAGGCATAGGATTTTCATGCATTTTGAAATGTAACAACGGATTAAGGATAGTCAATATGGCATTGTGCAAGCATTGTGTCACTGACTTGACTGAGATTTTTTTGAAGAAGCGACTAAGAAGATTAATTGAGATAGAGTGGTGTACATTGTCGATATGGACACGAGTAAGGCATTGAACAACATTGTGCATGGTCATCTGTTTAACAAGGTTGGTTCATATGAAATACATGGAGAACTAGCCATTTGGATATAAAACTGGCTCAAAGGTCGGAGACAGAGGGTGGTGGTAGAGGGTTGCAATATCCAGGCAAAGGTCTGTAATGCTCCCCCTGCTACGCAGGTAGTCCAGTTTACAGAGTAATCCTCTAGCATGACCTGCACAGCTCTCCATCTTAGCCGTTACCTTACCCCAGTTTATTGATTCTGGGCTGGCTCTGTGAAGCAGATTCAGAATTTGAGACAATGGACCATTCTAGTGGATCTGGCTATGTCTCTATTCAATGTTTGCTTTCTTAGTGTTGGACCCACCATTGTCTCCCTTATTCCGTTAGTTCAACACCCCCCTACCCCCATCATCATATTCTTATTTTCGGAAAAGTATCAGTTAATAAATTATTTGTATTTTTCTGTATCTTTCCATTGCTTTAGTTTCTGACTCCCTCGTACATCGAGTGCTGGAAATGTGAAGCTCAGGAACATTGAAATGGTATGTGTCAGGCTGTTGTTCACTTCCCAATGTGTCCCATGTGGTGCTCCATGGACAGGGGTGTTCCTGCAGCTCTGACTCTCATGTTTGAAACTTGGTATGCGCCTGCCCACGGAACGTCTCTGTTTGTCTCTCTCAGTTGATTGTGCGGTCAGTAACACGAGGAAACTCCTGGAGTATAATTGTAAAGGAACAGGCATTTAACTTGTAGCTGAGGGTCTTCTGACGGTCTTCTGTTATTGAAACGTTAGTGGAGGGGCTGGGGATGGTTTGCTGGAGATTGCGCAGTGAGCTGCCTCAGACATTCAGGGAGACCTGAGGATTTGGTGACCCAACTCTGGATGGAGCACGGGGACTGTAGTTACAGCATCTGGCTCTGCAACATGAACAATAAATGGAGCAGAGGCTACAGAGAGGGGAAGCTCTGAAACCATTGAATGAGCGTGTGTGGGGCAAGGCATCTGCTGTATCTGTCTGTGTTTTCGCCTGGCCAAGCACGCCCTGGACAAGCACACCCTCTCATTCACCCCATTACATACATCGATGCACAAACTCCCTATCTGCTCCACACACACACTCACACTCCCCCTCTCACATTCCACACACGCACGCCACTCTGTCACATACGCATGCACACACAGCCTCTCTCACTCATTCTCTCACTCATACACTCCACCTCACTCTCTCTCACATACACACCATGTCTCTCTCTCTCCCCTTCACACAGACTCGTCCCCTCTCTCACACATAAGCACATGCACACATACATGTAAACACATATAAATCTGCGGGGTGAATTTAAATCTGTCAATTTGTATTTCCAGATGCATTTTATTTTGTTCCAGAAACATACAATTTGTAGACAGTCAGTCAATGTGATACTTTACAAACTCCTACTTTGTAAATAACACCAGTCTGACTCCAAATGAAGACACACACAGCGTCCAATCAAGGTCTCGCGCTTAGAACACATTGCCTGACCGCAAGAGTTAGTTCATTTACCTGGAGGCATCCCCAGGTAGTGACTTGAAGTAAATTCCGTGATGTGCATATTAACCAATCAAACTTGCACATCCATTCTAACTGGTATTGTATTTAAGAGCCATCTTAGGTGTGCACAATTCATGTGCAGAAGTTGTACGATCCTTTGATCTTTTCCTTATAACTTCTGTATTTAAGGTCTTCCTCTCTCTTACACCTGATGAAGGAGCAGAGCAATCAAACCATGTGTTTACAAATAAACACATTGGGCTATAACTTGGCGTCATTTGATTTTTGACCTGGTCCAACCCAGTCCAAAACCAGCGGCTCTATATCATGGCTTTTACAGGTTCGCTAATTCTCTCAATTAACAAGTAAATTGTTCCTAACCCCATGTGTTCTTGCTTGCATATTAATCCTTTGCGATGCACGTTATGCACTGATGTCTGGAAGTCCAGATATAATGCATCTATCTGATCCCCCTTATCCAACTAGCTTGTTAGGTTTTATTTAAAGAAAGTTAGTCAAATCATTTAAACATGATTTATCCTTCGTAAAACTATGTTGACTGTGCTGGATTGTGGCTTGCCTTTGGAAATCTCCTGTTATTAATTCATTCATAACGGTTTCTAATAATTTGTCTTCAATCCCAAACGTTTTCTTACTACTTTTCATTCCCCAGTGAAGATTGTTATTCGAAGTCCTTCCCTTTCTATAACCTCATGTTCCCTTTCACATTTCCTGTGTAACAGGCACAAGGCTGTAAAAGATCTGCTCCAATTGCTGCATAGAGGCATGATTGGCTGATTGGATTCATTCTGTTCCTGCTTTACACGCTGGCTGGGCTGAATGTCCTCCTGGTGTTCTTACATTATAGTTTCAATGGACTTGCATGTCCTGCTCCTGTTCCTGACCAAAACGCTCAAGATCTCAATGTCCACCTCCTGTCGCTCAATGATAGGTTTGGTGACTTATGGAATCTCCCTGTTCAAATGTCACTTTTCAAGGGCTGAACTATCCAGGCAATTGTTGTTGCCCACATTGGGTAGCTCAGTGGTTAGCACTGCTGTCTCACTGTACCAGAGATCCTCATTCAATTTGAATCTCCAGTTTCCTCCCACAGTCCGAAGATGTGCAGGTAAGATGAATTGGCCAAGCTAAATTACCCATAATGTTTGGGGCTGTGGAGGCCAAGTGCATCAGTCGTGGAAAATGCCAGGTTAAGTGAGTGGGTGGTGGGATTAGACGGGATGGTCTTCGGAGGATCAGTGTGGAGTCGATGGGTCAAATGGCCTGCTTCCACACTGCAGCGATTTTATGTTTAACACCTTCGTTGCAGAAATCAGCAGAGGGAACAATCTTTGAGTTCAATCCAACATCCTTTCCTCAGTGAGGAGATTAAATCGGTGTACACTACTCCAGTTGTGATTTCACTAAGATTCTGTACAGCAGTAGCAATGCTTTACCAGCCTGCTGTTATGTTCCCACCCAGGTGAGAGCAGTCTCAGCTCTCTGGGGAATACACAACATTGTTGAAAGATTATTGTCCTTTTCTACTACACCAGCATAATGGGAGATCTGGAGAAAGTCTCACAATGCTGCTTGAGAAGAATGGGTAAGATGTGGTGAGATAATATCCATGTTGAGTCATGCCTAGCCAAACATCTCGCCTGAATCTGCCATTAACCTCGCCAGAGCCTACATCATTCAGATTCCACATAACCTGGTAAGGTGGATCTTAGGAACAGCAAGGAGAAGCAAACATTCATGAGAGTTATGTATCAAAGTGAAAGCTGCAATACAAATGTTGGGTATGTTATAAAACAGGAAATTAGACAGACAGGGTTTGGAGTACTGCAGTAATAATGGACAGCTTCAAGTTAAATCTAACCAGTGTATACTTAAGTGAATGTTAATGCTGGGAAAATGGATTTCATGAGTGGGTATGAGACGGATGGCTTTATTAGTATGTTGAGCACCGAGATGTTGCTCAGGCAATTTTGGAATTGGTGTTGTGTGATCAGACGAGCAAATCGAATACTTCGCTCTTGAAGATTTTGGGGAATAGTGATCTTAATATATTGAAATTTACATGACGTCTGTGTACAAGCAGCTTTTTTTTTCTTATATTTCGGGCATATACCTGAGTCGCACAAGCCATTCAGATAAGAGAATAAAGTTGGCTTTAGTTAATTTGAAAAGCACATTAAAATGACTTAATGAAAGACAAGCAATATCTGTTACTGACAGAAACACTGTAAGATCTGCAATATACATCTATCCCTCCAAGGCAAAATCACAAAAGTCAAAGGTGACTCAAGGATGGTGAACACAACAAGTTAAAATCACATTAGATCGAAGAAAGTGCCCTAGAAAAGAGTCATATATTGTGGATTCATTGAAATTTTGGACGCAACAAAAGAGGGCTGATAAACTGGTAAGATAAGTATAAAGAGAACAGGAATATAAATTAACCAGAAACAAAAAGACTGATGAAAAACCTCTATGAATATTTTAAAGGAAAGTAAAAGCAAGGTCAAATGTAGAAGAGTGAATGTGTGGACGGAACAATGTCTTGTGGAGAACAGAAACAATGTCAGGGGAAAACTAATAAGTTACTTTATGTCTGTCTTCACGGAGGAAGGGCCAGAAAATCTCCCAGAAATATCAAGTGATCATGGAACTTGTGTAACTGAAGACTAAAATCATTCATATCAGTGTTGAGATAGCATATGAAAACATAACTGTATTGATAAGTCTGACAGACCAAATGTACTTCATACCAGAATTTCAGAGATAGCTGAAATGGACATAATAATTGCATTGGGAATCACTGTATTTTTCCGTATTCATGTGGAAGGTTATAAATTCATTCCAAGGATTTACAGAGGGAAGAAGAGGGAGAATGGTGAACTACAGACAGTTACCTTTTTGTTCACAGTTTGAATTTATTATAAATAATGTGATATTGGACACTTGGAAAGTTATAGCAAACGTCTAGAGAATGATTCTAGATTTCTGAAAGGGAAGGCAACATTGACAAAAATTTTGTCTGAAAATGTCCCTTGTCGATATAAACAATGGAGACCCACTGGATATGGTATAGTTGGTTATCAGGAAGATTTTTAAATAATTCATACAGTAAGTTAGCCCTTAAACAATGAAGCAAATTGTATTGGTAAGAACATATGCAAATGGAGGAAGGCAAAGTTAAATTTGATTTGTTTGAGGGGAATCTGAATATAGGCGATGAAGAGCTCTGTGCTCTCTCTCCACGGATGCTGTCTAACTCGCTGCGATTTCTAGCATTGGTTTCAGTACAGATCCCAGCTTGTGTAGTAATTCGCTCCGAGTAGAAGTGAAGTTTTGCACCAGTGACACATCGTGTTGGTGAGACTGTACCTGGAGTATTGTGTACAGTTTTGATTATCTGATCTAAGTAAAACATACTGATCCCATACACTGAATGTACATTCTCTAGGTTAACCCCTCGGATGGCAAGATCGCCCAATGAGGGAACTCCGCCTGTATTCTGTAGATTTTCAGAGACTGAGAGGTGATTGAAATGAAGCTTCACAAAATTCACACAGAGAGGAATGAAGAACATAGGGGCATTGAAAAGTGCGAGCAGGATTAGTGAGCACCCTAAGATATGCCACAAGGACTCCAAGTTGGAGCGAATAACCATGGAATAACTAGGGACCATTTGAAATCAAGAGGATAATCAGTGTGCAAAGCTGGAGAAAATTGATAGATTGTGACGTGAGAGATTCACATCTGTTTTACTCAGAAAAAGAGGAGGCATTGTTCAAGAAGATGCACAGGGAAACCCGTGAGCAGATTGATATGAAATGCAAGCAAGGATTGTTAGTTTTGGCTGGTGTAAAATTAGACAAGTCCTCAGGTCTGGCTGTGTTGTATCACAAACTGCTGTCGGAGCAAGGCCCTGACCCAATTGCTTAAATAAATTCTGGTCACGGGGAGGGGCCAGAGGAATACAGAACACCTTATACAGGAAGGGTTGGTGCAGGTAGACCAGGGAGCTATCGATCAATGAGTGTCAGATCAGTGTCAGTAAAACTATTGGGGAAAATAGGGTGGGAGAAAATGGATCTTCATTTAGAGATGGATAGTCATCTGAGGGGAGTCATGCCAAACGAATTTTATTGATCTTTTTTCGAGGAGGTTGACCTTTTTTTTCAAAAAGGCCTTTGACAAAACCCCAAAGGGAGACTGATAAAGAAAGTAAAAGCTCATGGTATCAAGGGTAACTTGGTAAGTGGCATTCACAATGCCTTTATGGAAAGAGAAAGTGGGTGGTTCTGGAAACTGTGAATTGATATCAGTGTCCAGTGGTGTAATATACGGGTCAAAGGTGTGACCCTTATTATTTGTGATATTCATAAACAATGCAGATATAAAAGTGGAGGGTGTGGGGAAGTGTGATATGTGAGTTTGCATTTATCACAAAGATTGGCCAGGTAGTTGGCAGTGAAGGGGTAGGTCTTATGTTACAGAAAGATACAGATGGAATGGTCAGATAAGCAGATTAATGGCAGATGGAATGTAACCCAGATAAATATGAGGTGGTGCACTTTGGAAGAATGAATCAGACAGGGGAGTACTCAATGAATGGTAGCACACTAGGAAGATCAAAGCGTGCTTCTCCACACATCCCTGATTGGGACTGGACAGGGTAATAGTGGAGTTAACAAGGCGTTTGGAATAGTAATTATAACCTTTACACATCGAAACGTAGATTACAAGATTTATACAGGACTTTGGTTAGGCCAAGATGGAATACTGTGTGGTGTTCTGGGAACAACATTACAGGGAGGATGTGATTGTCGTGGAGGGGTGCAGAGGAGATTCATCAGGATGTTCCCTGGGATGGAGCATATCAGCTATGGAGAGAGGCTAGATAAGCTCGGTTATGTACTTTGGAACAGAGAATTCTGAGCGGAATGTGATTCAGAAGGATAAGATTATAAGGAGCATGGACCGGGTGGATAGACAGCAGCTGTTCCTTTTAGTCAGAGGGTCAAGAACAAGGGTGCAAACTTTTAAAGCGAAGGGTTTTAGATGTAGAGAGGATTTACTGATTGTTTTTCACCCAGAAGATGTTGGGGTCTGGAATGTACTTCCTGAGAGGGGAGTTATCCTGGTAATTTCATACCTGGCAAAAACTTACTTAGGCGAGCTCTTAAAGTGTCATAACATTCCCGGCTTCGGGTCTGGTGTAGGAGAGTGTGATTAATGTAGATTGTACTGTATTTCTGACGCTGCAGAGTCTATGCTCCTGTGATTATATGGTGTGGAGATGAATTGCTTGGTTTCTGAAGACAACATTGATAAGAGTTATAAGGCGAACTGTCAATGGAAAAGATAAGAGAAAACAAGTGCAGATTTGTTACACTCTGAATTCAGAGAATAGAGAATGAGAGCAGGGAAATAGCAGAACTATTAACCAACTACTTCAGTTCTGTCTTCACAGAAGGAAACAAACAAAACAAAATAAATCTCCCCAGCAAGACTGGGAAGACTAACTCTCGTCAGAAAAAGATATGAATTACTGAAAAAGTGTTTTGGGAGAAATTATTGGGACTGAAAGTATGGTTGAATTTAGAATACAGATGGAAGGTGAGAAGGTAAAGTTCAATACCAAGGTACTGTGCTTAAACAAAGCAGATGACAATAGGATGACAGAGGAGTTGGCTAAAGGTGGCTGGAAGTGGAGACTTTACGGTGGAACCGTTAATGAACAGTGGAAGGCTTTCAAAGCAATGTTTCAACGTTCTCAGCAACAACATATAATAGTGAAATGGAAGGACCGTGGGAAAAGGGTAATCTGCCGTGAATATCTCAGGAAATAAGGGAAGCTATCAAATAAAAACAAATGGCATAAATAATGACAAAGACCCGTGGGAAAGTAGAAGATTGGGAAAACTCTAAATGTCAAAATAAAGCATCAAAAAAAGGTACCAAGCACATCAGATAGGTTATGAGAGTAAACTACCTCAGAATAAAAAGACAGATAGCAAAATATTCTATAAATATACAAACCGAAAAGAATGGCTAAGGTAAGCAATGGTTCTTTAGAGGGTGAGAGGTGGGATCCAGTAATGGGATATGAGGAAATGGACGAGGAATTGATGGGATATTTAGTCGGTCTACACAATGAAGGACAATAATAACATGCCAGTAATTGTCAACGAGAGGAAGGTAAGTGAGGACCTGGAAACAACCATTCCCGAGAGAGATAGTTTTGGGCAAGCTAATGCAGCCAAAGGTAGATCAGTCTCCTGGCCCTGATGGAATGTATCCCAAGGTACTAACAGAGGTTATGAGAGAAATAGCAACTGCAGTTGTGGAAATTTTTCTGAATTCATTGGAGTCTGATTTAATTCCAGCAAATTGTAAAACAGGAGTTCAGAAACCACCGTTTAAAAAGTGAGGTAGAGAAAAAGTGGGGATTTATAGACAGTTTAGCCTAACATCTGTAGGGGAAAATATTTCAATCTGTAATCAAGGAATAAATGGCAATGCATCTTGATAGAAACTGTCCTGTTGGGCAGACACAGTGTTGGTTCATGAAAGGCAGGGCACGTGTAACTAACCTACTGGAATTCTATGAAGACATACAACTGCAGGGACCCAGTAGGTGTGGTGTACTGAGATTTCCAAAAGACATTCGATACAGTGACGCCAAAAAGGTTGCTTTGTATGGTGTGGCATTACGGGTAATGTATTAGATGATGGATAGAGGATTGGTTAACTAACATGAAGCAACGAGTGGGAATACATGATTGTTTTTTCTGGTTGCTGATCAGTGACTAGTGGAGTGCCTCCGGGATCGGTGCTGAGACGTCAATTATTCACAGCTTACATAGATGATTTGGAATACGAGACCGCGTGTACTGTCTCAAAGATTGCAGATGACACTAAAATGAGTGGCAGAGTAAAGTGTGCAGAGGACCTGTAAACTTTACAAAGGGACATAAATAGTTGAAGTGAGTGGGCCAAAGTCTGGCAGATGGAGTTCAATTATAATAAATGTGAAACCATCCATTTTGGTAGGAAAATTAGTAAAGAGGAGTCTTTTTTGAATTGTTAAAAAAGCAGCATGCTCTTGTGCAGAGGGACCTGGGTGTCCTTGTGCATGAATCACAGAAGTTGATCTGCAGGAAATTAACCAGGCAAATTCAATTTTGAACTTCATTGCAAAAGAAATTGAGTGTAAAAGCAAGGGGATTATGTTGGAGCTGTACAAGGTGCTGGGGACATCACACCTGTAGTACGTGCAGCTTTGGTATCCCTACTTGAGAAACGATAAACTGGCACTACAATGGATGCAGAGGAGGCTCGCCAGGTTGGTTCCAGAGGTGAGGGGGTGGTTATGAGGAAAGACTAAATAGATTGTAATTATAGATTGATTGGAATTTGAAAGAATAAGGGAGGAAAGAATAGAAACATACGTAATTGTGAAGGGAGTAGATACGATAGAAGTGATGTTGGAGCGCAGAGCTGGTCGGGAAGGTAAGTGATTGATATTTAAATAACTTACCTCGACGCCAACGGTCTTTTCACCGCAGAGAGCGGCGGGAGCTGGGCGGAAGTGAGGTTGGAGCGCAGAGCTGGTCGGGAAGGTAAGTGATTGATATTTAAAGAACTTACCAGGACGCCAACAGTCATTTCACCGCAGAGAGCGGCGCGAGCTGGGCGGAAGTGAGGTTGGAGCGCAGAGCTGGTCGGGAAGGTAAGTGATTGATATTTAAAGAACTTACCTCGACGCCAACGGTCTTTTCACCGCAGAGAGCGGCGCGAGCTGGGCGGAAATGAGGTTGGAGCGCAGAGCTGGTCGGAAAGGTAAGTGATTGATATTTAAAGAACTTACCTCGACGCCAACGGTCTTTTCACCGCAGAGAGCGGCGCGAGCAGTGCGGAAGTGAGGTTGGAGTGCAGAGCTGGTCGGGAAGGTAAGTGATTGGTATTTGAGTGGGTGTGTTCTAGACCCCAGGCCCTACTCCCTAGGGCCTCCCTCCCATCCTCCTCCTCTAACCTAACTTTAAAGTCCACAGGTAAGCAACTCAGTGTTATTGACTCAGTGTTCTTGTTTTGGAGACAAAGTGTACAGTCATGGCAGCGCAGGCAGGGGAATGTTCCTCCTGCAGGATGTGTGAGGTAGGGGTGACCACCGATACTCCTGCCGACCTCGTCTGCAGGAAATGCCGTCAGATCCTGCTCCTCACCGAACGAGTTAGGGAACTGGAACTGGAGTTGGATGAACTGAGGATTATTCGAGAGGCTGAGAGGGTGATTGATAGAAGCTAAAGGGACATAGTTACGCCAGAGAACAGAGGTAGCTGGGTAACAGTTAGAGGTGGGAACGGGAAGAAGCAGGCAGTGCAGGGTTCCCCTGTGGTCGTTCCCCTAAACAATAGGTATACAGGTTTCGAAACTGTTGGGGGGGACAGGCTTGCAGGTGTAAGGTGCAGTGACGGGGTCTGTGGCATGAGGTCTGGCTCTGAGACTCAGAAGGGAAAGGGGAGAGGAGGAGAGCGCTAGTTATAGGAGACTCTCTAGTCAGAGGGACGGACAGGCGATTCTGTGGACATGGGCGAGACTCTCGGATGGTTTGTTGCCTCCCGGGTGCCAGGGTCCATGATGTCTCGGACCGTATCTTCAGAATCCTTAAGGGGGAGGGTGTGCAGCCAGAAGTCGTGGTACACATTGGCACCAACGACATAGGTAGGAAGAGGGGTGGGGACGTCATTCAAGAGATCAGGGAATTAGGCTGGAAGCTAAAAGCTAGGACAGAGTCGTCATCTCTGGGTTGTTGCCGGTGCCACGTGAAAGTGAGGCAAGGAATAGGGAGAGAGTGCAGTTGAACACGTGGCTGCAAGGATGGTGTAGGAGGGAGGGCTTCAGGTATTTGGACAATTGGACTGCATTCTGGGGACGGTGGGACCTGTACAAACAGGACGGGTTGCACCTAAACCAGAAGGGCACCAATATTCTGGGGGGTAGGTTTGCTAGCACTCTACGGGTGGGTTTAAACTAATTTGGCAGGGGGATGGGATCCGGACTTGTAGTCCAGCAAGTAAGCTAGCTGTTTGTCAGGATGTCCAATAATGTAGGGAGGCTGTGGAGAAGGTAGCACTGACAGGGAATACTTGTGGACACAGGGATGGGCTCAAGTGCGGAAACTTCAATGCAAGGAGTATCAGAAATAAGGTGGGTGAACGTAAGGCGTGGATCGGTACCTGGGACTACGATGTTGTGGCCATCACGGAAACGTGGATAGATGAGGGACAGGAATGGTTGTTGGAGGTTCCTGGTTACAGATGTTTCAGTAAGAGTAGGCTGGGTGGTAAAAAAGGAGGGGGGGTGGTGGCATTACTAATTAGAAATGGTATAACGGCTGCAGAAAGGAAGTTTGAGGTGGATCTGCCTTTAGAGGTAGTATGGGCTGAAGTCAGAAATAGGAAAGGTGCAGTCACCTTGTTGGGTGTTTACTATAGGCCCCCCAATAGCAGCAGCGATGTGGAGAAACAGATTGGGAAACAGATTTTGGAAAGGTGCAGAAGCCACAGGGTCGTAGTCATGGGCGACTTCAAATTCCCAAATATTTAGATTACTTACAGTGTGGAAACAGGCCCTTCGGCCCAACAAGTCCACACCGACCCGCCGAAGCGCAACCCACCCATACCCCTACATATACCCCTTACCTAACACTACGGGCAATTTAGCATGGCCAATTCACCTCACCCGCACATCTTTGGACTGTGGGAGGAAACCGGAGCACCTGGAGTAAACCCACGCAGACACGGGGATAACGTGAAAACTCCACACAGTCAGTCGCCTGAGGCGGGAATTGAACCCCGGTCCCTGGCGCTGTGAGGCAGCAGTGCTAACCACTGTGCCACCGTGCCGCCCAAATTGATTGGAAGCTCTTTAGATCAATTAGATTGGATGGGGTGGTGTTTGTGCAGTGTGTCCAGGAAGCTTTTCTAACTCAGTATGTAGATTGTCCAACCAGAGTGGAGGCCATATTGGATTTGGTACTCAGTAATGAACCGGGACAAGTGATGGGCTTGGTAGTGGGTGAACATTTTGGTGACGGTGACCACAATTCTGTGACTTTCACCTTGGTTATGGAGAGAGATAGGTGCGCACAACAGGGTAGATTTTACAATTGGGGGAAGGGAAATTACGATGCTGTAAGACAGGATTTGAGGAGCATAAGTTGGGAGCATAGGCTGTCGGGAAGGATGTGGTGGAAATGTGGAACTTTTTCAAGGATCAGATACGACGTGTCCTTGATATGTATGTACCTATCAGGCAGGTCTTGAATGAGTACTTTTCTTGAGTATTTACGAACGAGAGGGACCGTATTGTTGAAGAGGAGAGTGTGAAACGGACTGGTAAGCTAGAAGAGATACTTGTTAGGAAGGAAGATGTGTTGGACATTTTGAGCAACTTGAGGATAGACAAGTCCCCCGGGCCTGACGGGATATATCCTAGGATTATGTGGGAAGCAAGAGAGGAAATTGCAGTACCGTTGGCAATGATCTTGTCGTCTTCACTGTCAACGGGGGTGGTACCAGGGGACTGGAGAGTAGCGAATGTTGTGCCCCTGTTCAAAAAAGGGAATAGGGATAACCCCGGGAATTACAGGCCAGTTAGCCTTACTTCTGTGGCAGGCAAAGTAATGGAAAAGGTACTGAGGGATAGGATTTATGAGTATCTGTAAAGACACTGCTTGATTAGGGACAGCCAGCACGGATTTGTGAAGTGTAGGTCTTGCCTTACAAGTCTTATTGAATTCTTTGGGGAGGTGACCAATCATGTGGATGAGGGTATAGCAGTGGATGTAGTGTACATGGATTTTATTAAGGCATTTGATAAGGTTCCCCATGGTAGGCTTATGCGGAAAGTCAGGGGGCATGGGATAGAGGGAAATTTGGCCAATTGGATAGACAACTGGCTAACCGGCCGAAGTCAGAGAGTGGTGGTAGATGGTAAATATTCAGCCTGGAGCCCAGTTACAAGTGGAGTTCCGCAGGGATCAGTTCTGGGTCCTCTGCTGTTTGTAATTTTTATTAATGACTTGGATGAGGGAGTCGAAGGGTGGGTCAGTAAATTTGCAGATGATACGAAGATTGGTGGAGTTGTGGACCGTGAGGAGGGCTGTTGTCGGCTGCAAAGGGACTTAGATATGATGCAGAGCTGGGCTGAGGAGTGGCAGATGGAGTTCAACCCTACCAAGTGTGAGGTTGTCCATTTTGGAAGAACAAATAAGAATGCGGATACAGGGTTAACGGTAGGGTTCTTAGTCAGGTGGAGGAACAGAGGGATCTTGGGGTCTATGTACATAGATCTTTGAAAGTTGCCACTCAGGTGCATAGAGCTTGTAAGAAGGCCTATGGTATATTAGCGTTCATTAGCAGAGGGATTGAATTCAAGAGTCGTGAAGTGATGTTGCAGCTGTACAGGACTTTGGTTAGGCCACATTTGGAGTACTGTGTGCAGTTCTGGTCGCCTCACTTTAGGAAAGATGTGGAAGCTTTGGAGAGGGTGCAGAGAAGATTTACCAGGATGTTGCCTGGAATGGAGAATAGGTTGTACGAGGATAGGTTGAGAGTGCTAGGCCTTTTCTCGTTGGAACGGCGAAGGATGCGGGGTGACTTGATAGAGGTTTATAAGATGATCAGAGGAATAGATAGAGTAGATAGTCAGAAACTTTTTACTCGGGTGCAACAGAGTGTTACAAGGGGACATAAATTTAATGTGAAGTGTGGAAGGTATAGGGGATATGTCAGGGGTGGGTTCTTTACCCAGAGAGTGGTGGGGCCATGGAATGCGCTGCCCGTGGGAGTGGTAGAGTCAGAATCATTGGCGACCTTTAAGTGGCAATTGGATAGGTACATGGATGGGTGCTTAATCTAGGACAAATGTTCGGCACAACATCGTGTGCCGAAGGGCCTTGTTCTGTGCTGTATCGTTCTATGTTCTATGTTCTATAAGTATAAAGGATGTTTCCAGAAGCACGTGAAACTAGGACAGCAGGGAAAAGCCTCAAAATTCGATGGAACAGATTTAGTACTGAATTGAGAAGGAACGTCTTGACCAAGAAGGTTGGAAATCTGTGTAATTCTTCGCCCACTGAAATAGTTGAGGATTTGCCAATGGATATGCTTGAACTCGGATAATTTTTTGAACAGTAAAGGAATTAAGGATTATGGTGATTGGGCGGGAAAGTGGAGCTGAGGCCATGAAATTATCAGCCATTATCTGATTGAATGTTGGCCCAGGCTTGAAGGGCCAGATGGCCTACTCCTGCTCCTAGTTTGTACGTTCTTATGTAATGGGTAAGCATGAAATGGGAATAATACTTGAGAAATTGACTGGTCGATACATACAGAGAAAAATGAAAGCAATGCATTAAGATTTTCGGAAAGATCTTGATAAAAACTATAGCCGAGTGAGCAAATTCGAATGTTACAGGATTGGGTCTAAAATATGAACATTGGTTTAGATAAGGAGTTTTGAAGTGGAATGATCATGTCAAACATTTAGCTGAGTAATAAAATGCAATATCTACAAGTCTGCTGACAGTACTAAATGATGTTAGATTGTTAGTGGGTGAGAAGGATATAAAAAAGTTCCAAGTTATTGAGACAACTGGAGTGAATGGGCAAATGCATGGCAGATGAAGATGTGACGGTGTGTACTTTGATGGGAACAATAGAACAGCAACCTATCATTTGAAAAGTGATTGGACGAAACATGTTGATCTTTAAAGGGATTTATGTTCTTTCCTTTTTTTTTCCTGCTGTGACCTCCGAGGTCAGTGCAGGGCAGTGAGTTCTGAAGCCAGAAGTCAATACTGGGAATGGCATTGTCATGCTGACCAGTGTACACAGACTGACCAAGTGGGAAACTGTAACATTGAAAATGATTTGGATCTCCCTGTAAACCAGTCACTGAAATCAATATTGCAGGAACAGAAAGCGGGCGGGAAAATAAATGATGTGTTGACCTTCATTTCTAGGGTCTTGTCGTGCAGGAGTAAGGGTGTCTTACTACAGCTGTGCAGGGCCTGGTGAGAGCCCTTCTTGTACATTGTGCAGTATTGTGCGTAGTTTTGCTCTCCTAACCTAAAAAAGGAAAAATCGACATTAAGAGAGAGCAGTGAAGGATGACCGGACTGATCTCTGGTATGACAGGCTTGTTGTGGGACCAGAGTTTGGGGTGACCGGGACTGTATTCCATGGGCTTTAGGAAAATGAAAGGAGATCTCAGTGATACATATAAAAGTCTGCCAGGGTGAGACTGTTTGGAAGCAGTGATGATAATTCCCCTGGCTCGGACATGTAAAACAAGGGGCCACAGTATTAGGTTAGGCAGGCCACAATGCATTGAAAAGAGAATAAATGTCTGCACTCAGTGATTGGTGACTCTGGGGATTTCTCTCCCACATAAGCAGTGGACCACAAGGCACTGAATATAAATAAAGATTTCTCGACACTTAACGGACCAGGAGGCATCTAGAATATAGCTGTCACAAGCTCTCAGATGTTAGCGAAGAGGCCTCTGCAGGGTCAACAAGACTGTGTTTCCCATTCCCTTTTCTGGTACGAGGCTGGTGCTGGGTGTTCTGTCAGTTTTATCTTTCCAAACCTCGGAGCAGTTTGATACAATTTAGTGTCTTGCTTTGTCCTTTAGAGACTATTAAAAAGTTTATCACGCGTCTAGAGTCACGTTTAGGCCAGACCAGGAATGCATGGAATTCACCAGACCAGAATTCACTTCCTGAAAGTATATTGGTGAAGCAAATTAGAGTTTGCAATTGACATTGACTCCAGCGTCACCGTTACTGATACCAGCTTTTAGATCTCGATATTCTATTCATTGTTATTCACTTCAATCAGCTGCCAGAACATTAGCCTGGTTTGGACTGATAATCCAGTGACATTTTCACAACACAATACCATCTCCACATGGGTAGCTATCTGGAACCACACTGAGCTGGTTATTTCTGTGCTGTTTGACAGATCTGTCTAAAAGAACTTCTACCGGTTTAACTATCGTGATAGTACTGAGGGGGTAGTAATTGGTCAGATTTTAATTGTTACCCTCTTAGGGAACTGGACATAGCTGAGTAGTTTTCCGCGTTGGTTTGGAGATGTCAGAGTTGTAGATGAAATGAAACAGCTTCCCCAGGATACGGCTTGTAGTGCAGCAGAAGTCTTCAGTCCGATTGCAGGAATGGTGTCAGGGCACATTACCTTTATCCTATCTACTTTGTTCACCTGTTTATTCAAGTCACGTGCAGCAAATGAAGTTGATTGAAGACGGGCATCTGTGAATCTGTGGACATCATGGCGAGGGTGAGGTTGATCATCCACTCAACACTTCTGGTATGGCATGTACCAAAACTATATCCTTATCTTTTACACTGATGTACAGGGCTGTTCCATTATTTACGATGGAGATAATAGTGGAGCCCTCTCCTAAATGAAGTTGTTTAACCATCCATGACCATTTATGGCTGGATGTGACAGGACTGTTGGTTTGTTCGTGTTGGGATCATTGCACTCTCTCTATCAGATGTTAGTTCTGCTGTTTGGAATGCAAGCAGTCAATTTTGGTAGCTTTAACAAGTTGTCATCAGGTGTAGGTAAACATGCTTCAGACACTGATATGTTCACCAATATATCACTGAACCATAGATCAACATGGTTGGAATGGTTGACCGAGGGATTATCCCAGGAAAAATGTTACAGATTGTGCTCGGATATATTTTGCTGCTGCTGTGATCTACAGACACACATCAATGCCAGCAATTCTGTATTTAAGAAAGTTTGGAGAATGAGATCATTTAAAGTACTTGCAGAGGAGTTTTGACTTGGAAATGAATTAAGTGCAATCGAGCGCTGATAACCTATCCACATGCTGAATTCATTGGCCTTAACTGATGACCCTTTTGCACTGAAATAAATACAATTTAATCCATAGGCATTTCTTGTTTCCTATCGTGTTCCAGCCTGATATGTCTCCTCAACGTACTATTTTTAATTACTGTATCTTCTTCCAGCCTCTCACCTGCCTCCTTGCTCTTGAGGACACCACCTCCTGCCAATCTCGTTTAAACAATCCCCTCTTGCACGAGCAAAACTGGCTGCGAAGATATTGGTCACCCCTCCAGTGCATGTGCCACATGTCCCTCTTGAACAGGTCAACTCTGTCACAGAAAATCTCCCAATGGTCTAAAAATATGGATCCCTCCCACTGCACCAATTCTTTAGTCAATTATTTATCTTGATACTCTCCTTTCTTACCTTCACTAGCTCATGGTACTGGAAGTAATCTGAAGATTATCACTGTCGATGTCCTGGTTTTTAACTTTTCTCCGAGCTCTCAGTTAATCATTCTATAGAAATACCTTCCTATATCTAACCGTATCGTTTGTACCATCGTGGACAATGACTTCCAGCTGCTCACCCTCCCTCTTGAGAACTTTCAGCAGCCATTCAGAAACATCCTGGACCCTGAAACCTGAGAGTCAACACACCATCCTACTTTCCCGTTTGAGGTCACAGAATCTCCGATCTGTCTCCCTAACAATCAAATCTCCGATCTCTCAGACCCTGTATACCTTTTTCCATTCCTGCTGCTCCCCAGATCCAATGCAACCATCATGGCTACTGCTGATTTGCCCTGAACAGTCATTCCCTGACACCTATCGCCCATCTCTCAACATACACAAAACCAGTATCCTGAATGGTATCCTGCACTTTCTGCCTACCCCCTTCGCCATTCCTGATGGTCGCCCAGCTACTCTCTGCTTGGAACACGACAGGAAGCAAGGAACGCCTGTTGTTTTAAATTGCTTTTAAATAAATGCAACTGGGCTGTCAGGTAAAGCAGATGAACTCAGAGCATGGATTTTTACATGAGACTGGGATATTATAGTCTTTACAGAAACATGGCTAAGGGAGGGACTTGGGTGTGATCACCTCCGCAAAGCTCTTATCTGTGAAGTGCTCGGATGATCCGGAGTGCTCCTGAACACGGTCTCCCAGGAGCTGCAGCAGGGTGCACTGCCCACACTTGTAGTCATCAGGGACAGTGGAAATCTCCCTGAGCTCCCACAAACGGCAGGAAGAACATGCAACTGCCCTAACTGCCATCTCTACTGCTGTCAGACTAGCGTTATAAAGAGTTTACCTGAGCTCACCTGGACCTTTTACTGAAACGCTGCTCACCAGTGTCTCTGGAACCAAAGCATTACTACCTACCCTGCCACTCACAGTACGTCAATAGAACACTACACATTTAGGTTTGGTTCGGGAAGGATGGAGACACGACAATGCTGTATTGTTTGGGCCTTAAGCACTCCTAAACACCAGGCCCATACTTGGATTGGGGGGTGTCTTGCTGATGTCTTCCTCCTAGTAGTGGTGACTGCGCTGATGCAAAATTCACCCTGACAGCCCATCCACGTTGTCGCAGTCCTCTGGTCTTTTCGGTCTACTAGTACTGCATTTATGAATTTCTTGTATTTATTGATTGTATTCGAAACTGTGTCTCACTCCGGAGGGAGAGATGTTGATGTTCAGTGAATACAGTCTATTAGGAAAGGTTTACCGTTAGACATACGAGCGACAGTATGCCCATCCGCTCACTGACTCTGCTTTTACCTTCAATTAGGGTACATTTATTCTGATAACGTTCCATTCCATTTTCCTGAGTTTTCCCCTGTAACCCTTGTTTAAAAATCTGTCCATCTCAGCCTTGAAGATAATTCCTCAACAGCCTTCACAATTTTCTACAATTGTTTCCCTCCCCTGATGTGAGACTTAGTGGTCTTTAATCCCATGGCTTTTCTTCTAGCACTCTGTTTGGAAGTTGAACTTACATTAGATGTTGTCCTGTTGGTTCACACCACCTCTGTGGCCAGAGGGAAAACAAAATACAACGCAGAATTTAATAGCCTGTAATCTCCTCCCTCATCTTCCACATCAGTCGAAGATATAGTTCATCCAGATCTAGAGATTTGCCCACGTTTTATCCTGCATCAACTTTCAATTCTTCCTCAGCTTCTGTCCAGGAACTGCTTCTCTAAAGTGGAGACCAATATGTAGTACGTATTTGACATATTCTCAATCTTAATGCACAGGTTGCCTCCTCGGTACCTAATACTCCCTATTCTTTCTCTTGTTACCGTCTTACCCTTAATAAACCGATAAAATGTCTTTGAATTCTTGATAATATTGACCACTAATGGTTTTATCACCCCGATTTTTGCTCTTCTACTTACTTTCTTGAGTTTAGCCCTACACGTTCTCTCCTCTTCTGGGACCTCCATTGACCTGCTCACTTTATGCCTGTTTTAAGCTTCTCTTTCATTTTTAATTCTGTTCTGAATATTTGTAGACATCCCAGATTCTCTGGGCTTGTTTTCCTAATTTTCATCTTTGTTCTAACATATTGTGGTGACATCCTCATCAATTCCATTTTGAGCATGTGATCCCCACCACCCCCACGCTGTTCTGCTACAGTTTCACCCAGAAGTAACTGTACCGTTGCCAGATCCTGTCTTTCTTTTGGTAAGATCTGCCTCCGAGATCCAAATTATTTTAATTTTTCAAACATTTTTTTCTTTTGGCCTTTTCCTTAATAAGCTAAAAACGCTTGAGTCACGGTCACTGGTCCTGCAATGCTCAGCCAATCCTGCCTGCAACACCGACCTGGCTTCGTTCCCACAGTGAGGCTCGGCACAGCCCTACCCATTGTTGTATCTGCTACGTGTTTATATGAGAAGCTCTCTGGAATGAATGTCAAGACATTTTTGCCCTCTTAAAACTAATTATTGCTGTCCTAATGGATGTTTGTAATTGAAATGCCTGAATATAATGATCCTATTATTGCATTTACACACCTCAGTGAATTGGTTATGTATCTGCTCCTGTGTTTTCTGTTATCTGGGGGTCTATAATATCCCCGGTAGTGCGTCTGTTATTGTTTTGAACCTAATCTCAACCCACAAACCGTAAGTAGAATGCCATTCCAAGATATCATCCGTCCTTACTGAATTCTTTGAACACATAATTAGTAGGTAGTTCCTGATGAAGGGCTTATGCCCGAAACGTCGAATCTCCTGTTCCTTGGATGCTGCCTGACCTGCTGCGCTTTAACCAGCAACACATCTTCAGCCCATAATTAATAAGGCAACACCACCTTTTCTTTTACCCTCTCCTCTGCTGCCTATAGTTCTTGTACCATAGAATATTGAGTTGTCAGCTCTGACCTCCCTCCAACGCATCTACGTGATCGCAAACATATCCACTTCCCCATGTCACCTCGTTCCATTATCAAATCTGACGATCTGATAATATTCCCAGCATTAAGGTAAAGGACATACAGCCTGGAATATAGCATCTGTAAAACTCTGTACCTGGGAGTTCTTCAATCATTTACTGTTTGTTATCAAGCTGCCTTTCTGTGAACTAAAAATGTAACTCTGGGCTGAATGAATAATTGTTGAATTGTAATTTCTATTTTAAATTAATGTGTTAATCAAATGCAACGTTCCAGAACTGAACAGTCAGCTTCAACTACAATAAATTCCTGCTGATTAATTCCCTGCTCAGTGTGCAGCAGGATCAGCCCTCAGTAATGGAGAAAGAGAGGACTGCAAATGCTGGAGATCAGGGTGGAAAAGGAAGGTACTGGTAAAGCACAGCGAGTCCAGCAGCATCCGAGGAGCAAGAGAGTGAAAGCTTTCGGCATAAGCCCTTCATCAGGAAGGCATTGGTGTGTTCACATTTTTTCCATTCGATGATTCATGGAATATTTGGAATTGTACTTGCTCAGGAGGGCAGCGCTGTATATAGCCCCAAAATGGAAAGCAGTCAATGAGTTGGTTGAATAGGGAGTACACAAAGTGAGGTGAAGTACAGGCTGATTGACATCCAAACATACGGATAGATAGGTCCACTGGACCAGACAGGAAGCACTCGAGGTTACCAGAGGAATTGAGGGAAGAGATTGCTGCACCTTTGGCGATGATCTTTGTGTCCCCACTGTCGAGTGAAATACTGCCTGATGATCGGATGGTGGCAAAAGTCCGTCCCTTGTACAGGAAAGGCAATAGGGATAATCCTGCGAAATACATGCCGGTCAGTATTACATCTGTATTGGGAAATGTATTGGAAAGGATTCTGAGAGACAGAATCTATGATTACTTGGAAAATCATAGTTTGATTAGAGAGAGTCAGCATGACATTTTGAGGGGCAAGTCATGCCTCACACAACTTGGTGAATTCTTTCAGGATGGGATCAAACACATTGATGAATGTAGAGCAGTGGATGTGATGTACATGGATTTTAGTAAGGTGGTTGATAGGTTATCATAAGATTGGCTCATTCAGAAAGTAAGGAGGCATGGAATGCAGGGAAACAGGGAAATCTGCCTGTATGGATACAAAATTGTCGGGCCTGTCGAAGACTGCTGGTGGTAGAACATGGAAAGTATACAGCCTGGAGCTCGGTGACCAGTGGCATTCTTCAGGAATCGGTTCTGGGACTTTTGTTCTTTGTGATTTTTACAAATGACTTGGATGATATAGTGAAAGGGTACTTTAGTAAGTTTTACGATGTAACAAAGATGTTGTAGTTATAGATAGTGTGGAGGGCTGTTGTAGGTTGTAATTGGACATTGACGCGATGCAGAACTGGGTCTGTAAATGACAGATTGAGTTCAACCTGGATAAGTGTGAAGTGATTCATTTTGGAAGTTCGAATTTGAATGCAGAATGCAGGGTTAAAGGCTGGATTATTGGAAGTGTAGAGGACCATAGGGATCGTGTGCCTCATATCACAGGACGCTCAAAGTTGTCACCCAAGTTGATAAGATTATTAAGATGTATGGTGTTTTCATTAGCCTGGGATTGAGTTTAAGAGCCACAAGGTTATGTTGCAGTGCCCAAAGGCTCTAGTAGAGACTACACTTAGAATATCGAGTTCAGCTCTAGTTGCCTCATTACTGGAAAGACATTGAGGTTTCGGAGAGGGTGCTGGAGAGATTTACCAGGATGCTGCCTGAACTGGAGGGTATGTCTTACAAAGAAACGTTGAGGGAGCTTTGGCTTTTCTCCTTGGAACAATGAAGAATGGGAGGTTACTTGATAGAGGTGTATAAGATGATGAGAGGCATAGGTAGAATGGGTAGCCAGAGACTTTCTCGCAGAGTGGAAATAGCTATAGCGAGTGGGCATAATTTTAAGATGATTGGAAGAAGGTTTCAGGAGGTAGGTTCTTTACACAGAGAGTGGTGGGTGCTTGGAATGCACTGCCAGCAGCGTTAGTAGAGTCAGTGTATTAGGGATATATAAGTGACTATTGAATACACACATGAAGGGTATATCAGTTAGTCTGATCTTCGAGTCAGATTAACATTCGCCAGGACATCAAGGGTCCAAGGGTCTGTATTGTGCTGTACTGTTCTGTATTTTATGTTTCACGCAGCCTATGGACTCTTACCAATTGTTGAATGTGTGAGGGAGTGATGTGTGTGAGGTTAGGAAGCTGGGGAGGGGCGTTAGTCCAAAACTTCAAGTTATATTGTACATTGTTACATTCACCTGAATGCCATTACAGTGTGTGCGGTGTCCTACACCAGGCAGGCTCCGCCAATTTCAGTTATTTGCTGCTGTTTTCTTCAGATGCAATCTGTTGGGTGACCCATGTATTAATCAGATGTGTGCTAAGTTTCGTGAATTGGGCAAAAATAAGATGTCAACTATGATTATTCGACTGAACTATAATCTCTGAGAATAATTAGGTTGACTCTATATTTATGGAACAAAAATATAGAGTCCTGTCAAGATTTCCTGACACAGAAATAAAGACTGTACATTTTTATTTTGTATCGAACAAACAACATGGATGTAACTCTTTTGGCGATCAGAATTACATACACAATGTCAGGATTCTAAACAATGCATTGTCACTCCAACATTTTGAAAGTGGTTGCCTTCTGAATGATTACATGTTCAGGATGAGCAAACGATTGAACAATCAAATAGAATTAGCGTTCTTATACATTTATATATAATCAATCAGTTTAAGTTCTCACTGAAATGTACAAGCTTCAGCTATTTGCCAGCGAATTAGAAATGACTATAATTCAACATGTGCTGTGAATATTAAATTAAATAAATGATTTGTGCTATCAAATTTTAGTGAACAATAATTTTGAAAACATTTAATTTTTCGAAAGACTGTTGCTTAATATGAAGTGTGGACAGTTATCAAAAGCAATGAACATATTGTTGAGTGAGTGAAAAGTCAACCCTTTTCAAAGGGATTTGTGCCAAAGCAATGACAGATTTGTTTTAGTAATTGGAATACAACATTTCAAATATTCATGTTCTCAGCAATAATTAGACTATATAATGATGCTGACATTGCAATACCTGCATTTTAAATGCTTATGCTGCACTAAATAATCAGATATTCGCGAGCATTTACAATGGGAAATAATTGGATGCTGACTTTTATTCACATCAGACACATGATAGAGTGCAAAACTTTTAAGTACAGGAAGAGGCCAATGGTCACTATGTGTGCATCAGCTCCAGGAGTGTCTCCCAAGCCCCTTTCATTTGCCAGCCCTATTTCTGCAGCTTGTTAAATTCACATTTCCAAATATATACCCAGTTAGAGTCATAGAGAAGAACATCATGGAAACAGACCCTTCGGTCCAATCTGTCCATGCCGACAAGTTATCCCAACCCAATCTAGTCCCACCTGCCAGCACCTGGCCCATATCCCTCCAAACCCTTTCTATTCATATACCCATCCAAATGCCTCTTAAATGTTGCAATTGTACCAGTCTCCACCTCATCCTCTGGCAGCTCATTCCATTCACGTACCACCCTCTGTTTGAAAAAGTTGTCCCTTAGGTCTCTTTTATATCTTTGCCCACTCACCCTAAAACTATGTACCCTAGTTCTGGACTCCCTGAACCCAAGGTAAAAAGACTTTGTCTATTGATCCTATCCATGCCCCTCATAATTTTTAAAATCTCTATAAGGTTACCTCTCAGCCTCCGATGGTCCAGGGAAAACAGCCCAAGTCTGTTCAGCCTCTCCCTGCAGCTCAGATATTCCAACCATGGCAACATCCTTGTAAATCTTTTCTGAACCATTTCAAGTTTCACAACATCTTTCCGATAGAAAGGAGACGAGAATTGTGCGCTATATTCCAAGAACGAACTCACCAATATCCTGTACAGCCGTAACATGACCTCCCAACCCCTGTACTCAATACTCTGACCAATAAAGGAAAGCATACCAACCGCCTTCTTCACTATCCTATCTACCTGCGACTTCACATTCAGAGAGCTATGAACCTGCACTCCAAGGTCTCTTTGTTCAGCAACACACTCGAGGACCTTACCATTAAGCATATAAGTCCTGCAAAGATTTACTTTCCCAAAATGCAACACCTCATATTTATCTGAATTAAATTCCATCTGCCACTTCTCAGCCCATTGGCCTATCTGGTCCAGATCCTGTTGTAATCTGAGGTAACCCTCTTCGCTGTCCACTACACCTGCAATTTTGGTGTCATCTGCAAACTTACTAACTGGACCTCGTATGCTCACAACCAACTCATTTATGTAAATGACAAAAACTAGATGGCCCAGCACCGATCCTTGTGGCACTCCACTGTCAGAGTTCTCCAGTTTGAAAAACTACCCTCCACCACCACACTCTGTCTTCTACCTTTGAGCCAGTTCTGTATCCAAATGGTTACTTCTCCCTGTATTCCATGAGATATAACCTTGCTAATCAGTCTACCACGGGGAACCTTGTCGAACATCTTACTGAAGTCCATATAGATCACATCTACTGTTCTGCCCTCATCAGTCTTCCTTGTTACTTCTTCAAAAAACTCAATCAAGTTCGTGAGACAGGATTTCCCATGCACAAACCCATGTTGACTACCACGCATCCGTCCTTGCCTTTCCAAGTACATGTACATCCTGTCCCTCAGGACTCCCTCCAACAACTTGCCCACCACAGTGGTCTGGCTCATCCACAACTCTCCCAGGCAGTCCATTCCAAATCCTAACACTCTCTCAATAAAGAAGATTTTCCTTATCTCACCCCTGGCTCTTTTGCTGATAATCTTGAAATTAGAAAGAACACCTTGAGCTGTAATGCCAACTAACGGAAATGGAGAATTCCTGTTTTACATCTTTCCATACTTTTGAGCTCGGCAATAAGTTCACATATTTCTCTGTTCTGCTGCAGGAAGAATAAGCCTTGCAAGAACAGTAACAAGCACTACATCGGAAAAAAAAACAGGCAGAAAACTAAACACCGGGATACATGAACAACAACTATCCAGAGAAAAAGACATAAGCCACTATCACTAGTATCCTTACATATAGAAGGATACATTTCGACTGCATCTGCACATCCATCGAGGACAAGCCAAACATAGACACGCAGGAGAATTCCGAAAAGCACAGCCTTCCAACCTGAACTCTATCAACAAACACATTGATTTTGGTTCCATCTAACACTCTCTGAGAAAACGAACCGGACATAAAATCACCAATACTGGAAATTACATCACTGACTCAAGCAAATCTAAACACATGAATAGCAAGTGGGACATAACACCAGCACTTCACCAGAGGCTCACTGATAATGTTACCTAGTATAGTGATGAACCATCTGAAAATGAACTCTCCAACTCAGCGAGCAAACTGACATCCAGAAGAAGCACAATTTCTTTCATCCTCCCTTTAACTAAATCCTTCATTCACGTTATCATTACGATTACTTTAGGGTTATGTGTGTTCTTCTGCAAAGTAATGTGGTGTCTATCTGTCTGTCTTCTGAATGCGTGTGTGTGTGGGAGGGGGGTGCGAGAGAGGGAGAGAGAGAGAGAGAAACAGAGAGAGAGAAAGACAGAGGGAGAGAAACCAATCCTCTGTAATGTCTGGATTACTCCCCGTGCCATGTCGAAAAGAGGGAAGGATAAGGAAAACAGTATTGCTTAACATGTTGTTAACAAGCTACTTCAGTGGTGAGGGTTTCAGATTGTTGGATCATTGGGATCTCTTCCAAGACATATGGGGTCCTGTACAAAAAAAAAGACAGGATGAGCACCAACATCATTGTGGGGAGGTTTGCTAGTGCGAGTCATATGGATTTGAATAAACCAGGAGGGTGAGAACCAACGCAGCAGATCAGAAACTGAGTTGAAGGTCGAGGTGAATAGGACATCAGGCACGGCCAGTTTAATGACCATGCTGAGAGAAGAAATCAAATCAGTCCAAAATGTGAGTTGGGAGTTGGAATAAATTATTGAGATGAGGCACAGGTTTTTCAGAGATTCATCAATACGAATGGAGAGTGTGGAGGATGTAAGGGAGTGAGGTGCATGAGATCAGGGAGACAGTGCACAAGAAAATGTTAAAGTGGAAAAAGTTTGGGGGGGTGAATGCTGCGAGAAACAACTGGCAAAAAAAACACAGGAAAACCTGCTGTTTGTCAAAGTGAATACCTGGGAAATAATGTATTATGCTTCAGAGTAATAACATTCCTATTGGTAATAGTCTGTATTATATTGGAGGAAAAGCTGTGTTCAAGTTATGGCTGTGACTATAATAATGGTGGCAAACAGTCAGAATAATATCAGTTGCTGTTGGACAATGCTTGCACAGAGCATGTGAATTACCCTGGATGCTCCCAGAGATGGTTGGGCTGTCTTTGGTTGAGTAAGTGCTGACGCTGCATTAGATGATGCTGGTTTGCAATGTAGCCACTTACTGAATACAATCAAAGGAACAAAACATCAACTGCCATTGTTTATCATTTCTGAATATATCAGCGTTTTCGTGGCTGCCACTGCAAAGAATCCTGCAATGTAAAACAGACCGATCACGTCAGTGCCAGCAAGTGCTTATCCAAAGGCTTTTTAAACGATTGTGTGGTTATCTGCCTCAACCACCCTCCTAGACAACGCATTCCAGGTTCATAATACCCTCTCAATTCGAAAGACATGCCACAAATCCTCTCTCAATCCCCTGCCTTTCACTTTAAAACTGTATCCCTTTGTTTTTGATTATTTGACTAAGGAAAACAGCTGCTGTCTGTTCTTCCTCTCCATACCCCTTATGCTCTTGCACACCTGTACCAGGTTCCCTCCTCAAACTTCCCTGCTGCAAAGAAAAAAGGAGCAAATTTATCCCTCCTCTTTCATACACACTTTTGAGTACTCACTTGTCTTGTTACTTCTGACTTGCATCTTCCCAGTTTATCAGTGTTAAATTTCATCAGCCATTGATCTGGCTATCTGAATAATCTGTTTATATCCTCTTGTAGCCTAACACTTTCCTCCTGACTGTGATCCACCCAGGTCATCTTTGTGTCATCCATAACACTGCTCCCCACCTTCCACATTCTCACAATCGTCATTTTTGAATATCACAAACAAACCGTGATTTCCATCCTGTTCTCCAAATGTTATTAAGATGATGATTTGACAATTCCAGTCTCTTGCTTTTCCTATTTTGGTGAATTTATGAGTGATGTAGTTAACACATTTTATGAGGGAGCCACAAATAGCATTTTCGACAGAGTTGAATTCACCTTTTACACTCTGTCCCTCTGCATGTTTTATTTAGAAACATTGTAAATAATTTAGGATAAACTACGGTTTGGCACCTTGCAGTGGAATGTTAGCATTTTGTGTGGAACTGTTCTTTGTAACATTCCCTGCAATTGCTAGAGCTGAAGAAATTTTTCATCAGCAGGATGGACATGTACTCATTATTGTTTGTTTAAATCAGCGAGTGTGATGAGCATAAATATTCAAATAAATTCTATGTTGTGGGCAAACTGCAGAAGATCAAATCATATTCTCATATCCACCAGGAATTGGAAGCAAATATATACTGCAAATAAAATCAAAAATATTGAAACACCACCGTAGGGGAGAAAGAAAAGCGTCGTCTGCACTGGAGATATAGAAATATATAGTACATATCCAACCTGAACAAGAATCAAGTGATAGAAGAGAAAGTGCAAGGAATCCTTTCTAAATTTTGAAAGGAAACCAGATCCCGATTTTCTTGTATGGTGATGTTTTCTCATCCAATCTCACTTCCTCAAAAACAAGCTTTTCCCTGTCACTAAAACTTCATCTGCCATTCTTCCTCCTCCGTCCTACTCTTTTCTTACACTCCTACTCCCCTTGCACTACACCTTCTGCTGCTACATACTCTCCCACTGATGATCTCCCTTCACACTCTTCTTCTGCCACTCCCACTGTAAGTTACATCAATTCCCCAGTTACTCCCATTTTCTCTGGCCACC
This sequence comes from Hemiscyllium ocellatum, assembly GCF_020745735.1. Lineage (NCBI taxonomy): Eukaryota > Metazoa > Chordata > Chondrichthyes > Orectolobiformes > Hemiscylliidae > Hemiscyllium > Hemiscyllium ocellatum. The sequence goes on from NC_083419.1 coordinate 72,076,086, forward strand.
CCTTCCCCTTTTTGCTTTCCAACTGGGTTGATGGAAGCCGCTGGCTCCTGTGCCGTTATTTGTCATCAGTCAATGATGAGATTGAGATGATCAATGTCCAATAGGAATAGACAATAGTGCGTTTCTGTCATTGTCTGATGCACCGTGAACAGGCTGGTTTTGTTCCTCATGGTAAAGAGTGGAGTTTCTTTCTGTCTCTGTCACAACATTTAACCAAACAGCCTCATCACAAATATACAAACCTCTCCTCAGAATCGGACGACCATGCATCAGCCTTCCCTTAAAAATCATGAGTAGAGTGAGCACATTGTTCAAATAGGCTGTGTACTTTGCTTTGTTATTTATTCATTTCACTGATTTTCAAATGTCAGTTGAGGTGAGGTCAGAGTAACATGCGTTGTATCAAAGTAGTATTTGACTCATGTGAAATCAGGGATCCTGAGTAAATTGTGATCAATGGGAATCGCAGGAAATTCTGCACTGGTAATTTCCTCACTGAACAAAGACACTTTCCCCAGAGCTATTGGGAATGAGAAATAAACTCTGCCCTTGCTAGTGTATTCATAAACCATGGATAAATTTGTCTTGTTAATAACATCAAGATATATTATGTTTTCAGATTGGTCTAAAGTCTACAAAAATTAAGACCTTGCTGCTTGAGTGTCACTCCAGTGAAATCAGGACGTTACAATAAGATTATCTTCCTAATTATTTTCAGTCAGTTACTTTCTGAGGACTGATCGTATGATATCAGTACCACTGAGATCAACATTTTCTCTGTTTAGCAGCAACGCATCATATTGTTTCAAGGTTTTACCACTCCACAATTCAAATTTATTCACTGGCTTATTCGTTGTGCTAACCAAATGCACTGGGCACACAATTTGCAACAACGTGGAGATGCCTTGACCCTCTGGAAACTTCCTCCACTCCCATACCCTGCCCTCTGACTCCATGCCCTCCCCCAACTCCACCTCCTGTCGTTTATTCACCATCCCTCCTGAACTTCCACTCTCTGATGCTGAATGTTCTGTACTTAGCAAATATGTGAACTTTACATCTCTATGCCCCTACTTTAAAGAATTTTAGGCACGACATTAAGTTGAGCTCTTCCGCTGTCTTCGCCTCAGTGCACATTTCTTTCTGCTAGATTCCTCTCCCTGTCCCATATACCCCATTAGCCAGCTGCAACACTCTCCCTCCACCTGGACCCCCCCCCCCCCCCCCCCCACCCCCCGCTCTGGCCTTTACCTGAACTAAATCGGTTCATTGAGAAATCTCCACATGACATTGGTTGTCTTAATTTCTCTGCACTCCCCTCACCAAATCCAACCTGTCAGTGTCTGAACAGACTACACTCCATGTGCTTCGATCCAACCCTGACTGTGCTACTCAGCCTGTCTCGATAAGTCTGGGGGACTGATTTCGAAATTGCAGAGGTCGAACGCCCACTCTCAGATGCCTCCTCTAATCTCCCCCTGCACTATGACCCTACCAAGCACATCATGTTATTTTACCAACTGCGATAACTGACTATATTTCATCTGGGAATTCCTGCCCCACTCACCACTCCCCCTAACTACCCCAAATTTGATGATCCTCAGATAGCAGTGATCGCTTCTATCTCCCCGCAAAAATTCACAAACAGAACTGCCTGGGCAGACCCATTGGTTCAGCCTGCTCCTGCCACACAGAGGAAGTGCATTGATACACACGTATGCCTGTTTCTTCTTGGGGTACGTCGACCATTCCCTGTTCCAGTTCTATTTCAGCACCCATCCATAACTCTTTGCCCGACACATAGATGATATCATCGCTGCTGCGTCTCTATCTTGTCCAGAATTGGAAAAGTTCACCGATTTCGCTTGGAATTTGAACCCCTCCATCACTTTCATCTGGTCTATGTCTGACTCCTTCCTTCCTTTCCTCAACATCTCTGCTTCCATTTCTGGGGACAGACAAGCCACTGATGTCCAGTATTAACCCACCAACTCCCACAGCTTCCTGGAGTATACATCCTCACACCAAGTTTCCTGCGTAGACTCAATTCCATTCCCCCAATTCCTCCGTCTCCACCACATTGCTTCTGATGATACTAAATTCAATAAGGAGGCCTTTGAAATGTCCACCTTGTTCCTCAATCAAGGAATTCCCCATCGTTGTTGTCAACAGGGTCCTCAACCGAGTCTGACCCATCTCCTGCACTTCAAGTGTTTCCCTCCCCTTCCCTCTAGCAACGGCGTTTCCTTTCTCTTTACCTACTATCCCAGCAACATTCACACGCAGAGGATCATCAGCCCGCATTTCACCCAACTCCGGCGAGATGCCCCCACCTGCACATATTCACCTCTCTCCCATTGTCCACCTTCTAGAGGGATCATTCCCTCCAGGACACACTGGTCTACTCTTTATTCATTCTCAACACAGGTCCACTTCACTTCCCCTGCCGGAGGTGTAGCATTTTCCCATTTACCTCCCACCTCATAAGTATCGATAGGCCCAACTATGCCCTCCAGGTGAAGCAGCACCTTACCAACATTTCCCAGAATCCAGTCTACCAAATGCGCTGCTCACAATGTGGTCTCCTCTACATCGGGGAAATGAAGAGTAGACTGGGTGACCGCTTCACAGAACATCCAAGTTGTACCGCTGCAAATGACTCTGAGCTTTCAATTGCCTGACAGTTTAAAAGCCCATCCTGTTCCCTGGCCAATGTCTCTGTGTGTGGCTAGCTGCATTGTTCTAGAAATTTTCAGCGCAAGCTGGAAGAACACCTCATTATCCATGTGTGGACCCTGCAGCCCTTTAGACTCATAATCAAGTTCAATAATTTTCGAGCCTGAACTCCCCTATGTCCTAGCCCCCTACCCATACACCAGGTCGAGTTGTCATATAGGCAGCATCCAAGGAACAGGAAATTCGACATTTCGGGCATAAGCCCTTCTTTGCCCGAAACGTCGAATTTCCTGTCCCTTGGATGCTGCCTGACCTGCTGCGCTTTTCCAGCAACACATTTTCAGCTCTGATCTCCAACATCTTTTGACCTCACTTTCTCCTCGAGTTGTCATATAGCTTTCCATTACTCACACTCTATTGTTAGCTACTAACAGTCTCCATTAAGAGCTATCCAGTCTCGTCTACATTTCAACCAACATTTTCCGTGTTATCATCAGTTCTGAGGAAGGGGCACTGGACCTGAAACGTTAACTCTGATTTCTTTGCACAGATGCTGCCAGACCTGCTGAGCATCTACAGCAAATCCTGTTTTGTTTCAACGTTTTCATCGCAAGTTCTCACAATGCAAGACATTATCGATATTTAGAGCCCTGTCAAAAATAGGAACTTTCTAATTTCTCATTTAATGTTCATAACAAATTGATTCGACTGAGATAACAGCTTTGCTGCTATCATTCAGATCAAACACGTGGTCACAGTTCAGAAAGAAGAAAGAAATCAAAAGAGCTGGAGTGAAACTCAGTAGGTCTGGCAACATCTGAGCAGAGATCCAAAAAATTAACCTTTGATTCCAACATGACTTTTCAGAACAGTGTCACATCATATGATGTATGTTAATTCTGTTGCTATCTGCATATACTTCTTCTTCTTTTTCGTATCTCCAGCATTTTCTGTTTGTTTTTCATGTTTCCATTATCTCTATATTTCACGTTTCTTGACAGGTCGACATGTTGACCTTCGTAATATTTGGACAATGTGGCACTTTCTTGTATCTATTACAGGCTGTGACACCTGAATTACAGCCGAAATCTATTTCTTCTTTAAGATAGAAAGTACAAAAACATTCTGAACATCTTGTAAATTTCTGGAAATCTATTTTGTGTGAAAATGCATGTGAGAGGCAGCTGAACTTCATGAAATAATAGGGATAATTTTTGATGATGGAACACTCTGTGTCCTTCATTGAAGTAGTTTGTCTCCCAAATCTCCAAAAGCTTTCAATGCATAACATAGAATTATTACAGAAAGGTGGTGAAAACTCAGCCCATTGTCTCTTCCAGTTTGGAATGAGCGATATTTCTACTATTATTGTCCTGTATTGTCCTCGTAGCCCTGTACATTTTGTTATTAGCATCTGCTTTTAATTGTAAGCATCCTGCTAGATATGAACAATATGACCAATCTCAAACAAAAACAGACTTGAAGGAAAGCTCAGCACGTCTGGCTGTATCTGTGAAGAGACATCAAGGTTAATGTTTCAGGTGCGGTGACCCTACTCAATTTGTATTCCCAATGATTAAATGGTGTGTTTATAAAATATACTTCAGTTTATCGCATTTAAAATGATCCTGTTCAGTTCATATTGTCATTCAGCATTGCATCTCTCAAACGTTGGCTCGTTCCTTGTTGTGGACTGTATTCAATTCTATCTGACGTTAAGAGTGATGATAACTGGGGAATATCATTGTACTTCCCATGCAGTCTCCACAGCCATTGCCCCCATTCCGCCCTAATTCCTAGCTAAACCTGACCTGATAAGTCTTAATGAATAAGTCCACTTTTGGTTTTGGACTGTTTTACAGCAAGTAAAACTGCATTAAGATGTTTGTCAATTTGTATAAATTAATTACTGAAGCATATTATGAATGGAAGGTCCAACGTTTCTTTATTAGAGCAGTGAGAGCAACATTCAGAGGAGTCTACACTTCCTGTCTCTGTTCAGGGCAACTGTTCCCAGTGACAGTGTGTTGGCTGGTTGTTCCCGTGGAGGAGAGATCAGTACAGTAACAACATCCTGACTGTGTTTCTTTTTTTAGTGGAGCGGCTTAAATTCTGGATAAGATGGTTACAGCATTGCAAACGTACAACAGAGCAGAGTCATGTAGCCTGCAATAAGAAAACATCCATCATTCTCCCTCACAACTGACTTCACTAAAGCAATTGGTGATGGGAGATGTGACCAAAAGCCAGCAATGTCAACATCCAGTCCAATCCAGTTATATTGTGAACTGCATGTGCTGTATTGAACGCTAGAACTGTTTGCTCAGTAACTGTGATTGATGGCAGTCTCCATGCAATGCAACTGTGTCGCTGGAGGGTTTCCCTCTCCTATTGGTGACAGTGCACTATCCCAGTGTAGGAGCAGATGCATCAGCTCCAACAGTAACAGAGATCAGCAGCTGCACAGACATGGAGAGGACAGATCTGAATCTGAGAATAATGGATTAGATAATTACACCAATGGAGAGGAGGTTTTCCTTGGGCCTTTTCAACATTTCCCTCTATTGGGAATTTCTACAATATCGGATATTAGCGGTGTTGAATATCATTTTGGGCGGGGTGGATTGTGTGTTACTAACCTATTCTCGCTGTTGTTGGTGTTCTCTACCTCTGCCCATTCATTAATCCCATAAACAAATTTGAACTTCATTGCAATTTCTGTTATCTATATTGGTCAAAGAAAGAAGATATTATCTTCAATTCAAATTGCTGTCTCCATTCATCTGAATTGCAGACCACTTACAAACATCTGAGAACAAAACTGTGAACAACTGCAAGATCCCCTTTTGCCCTGAACTGATGTATGTCTCATGTTCCCTCTGTCACCAACCCTGTCCATTACCAGCCCATAATATCCCCAATGTCCATCTCTGCGTCAGTGCTGTGGCTGAACAACCCGTTGCACGTTCTCCCCGTGTCTGCGTGGGTTTCCTCTGGGTGCTCTGGTTTTCTCCCACAGTCCAAAGATGTGAGGGTCAGGTGAATTGGCCATGCTAAATTGCCCGTAGTGTTAGGTAAGGGGTAAATGTAGGGGTATGGGTCGGTTGCACTTCGGCGGGTCGGTGTGGACTTGTTGGGCCAAAGGGCCTGTTTCCACACTGTAAGTAATCTAAAAAAAACCCCATTGGCTGCACATGGGTAAAATTCAGATTTTATGTTTCAAGCTCTCTTCTGGCCACTTTTCCAGTTACAAGTATTTCAATCACAAAATTGTTCTTGTCTCAGACGTTAGTTCATGATTAGGACAATGTGTCAGAGTAGGAATGTTGCTGGAAATAATTCAGGAGCAAAGCTTATTAAACGAAAGACATTGTTTCAAGCGACTTCGAAGATTAAACCAAATAAAAGAAGATGCGGGAATAATAAATGCAAAGAAAAGAACAGAAAGTGCTGGGTAGCTTTTCTGAACTGAAAATAGTTGGAAAATAGTGTGAATAATGCTGGTGACAGGGAAGTCTGCTTTGAAGGGGAGGAGTGAGTTAAATTGATAGAGAAAAAGATAGTTAGAAGAAAAAGAGCAAACAAAGCGATTGATAATCAGCTGGGATGTAAGATTCACCTTATTTATTTTTAACTTTTCCCATCTTCTTGAATATCATGTCCATGCTGGTACATGTACATCCCGCTTTTCAAAAATTCGCTTTTTGCCACTTCAGTTTCCGAAAAACCTCCATTACATCCTGTTTTCACTAGCCAAAAGAAATCCGAAGAGGATTTTCACTTTTCCCGAGGAAGATTATTGTTTTCCCACATAAATTAATGCTACTTTGCTTTACGCCATATCAGCTTATGAAAGGTTTTGTAGGAACACTCTACTTTCAGATACCGAGGGAAACCTGTATATATCTAAGATCACGTTTAAAGCGATTTGATCCCACTTGTCTGTCTTCGCTGAGTGTCGTCATCTTCTTAAATTTATTAATGTGAAATAGGTACCAATGGCTGGGCCAGCATTACTTCACTTTTTTGCTTGCGCTTGAGAAGACCTTGAGCCTCAATGGTACTTATACAGAGTGAGACATACAAGATGACAGCTGCACAGGAGGTGTGCAAAGCAAGATCGACTTTCACAAGATTAATATTATTTGAAAAGTTAGAGATTTCAATTCGTCAGTGTAATTAAGGTAAGGAAGAATGTGTTCCTGAGCATGCTGGTCCATGTTTTCAAGCCTTTGTATCTTCTCCCTTTTGGAAGAGGTTGTAGGAGATCATTACCGGTTTTGGAGAGATATTTGATGTTGCCCGCCTTTCGCTGGCAATGAGAAGTATAATGGATGGAAGGTTGTCTTCCATGATAGTCCAGGCTGTGTGCACCACCGTCTGTAGTTTCTTATGGTCTTGTGAAGAGCTGTTACCATCACACTATTGTGCACAAGAATAGAATGCTTTAAGTTGCCAGTATGCAGAGCACTGGGAAAAGGCAGTTCCAATATATTTAGATGTAGCAATTGGCTGTTAAATGGATATCCAAGTTCTGGTTGCTTTTTTGACAACAATTGAAATTTAACCAATAAATTTAAATTATGTCCAAGATACCAAAACACAGTTGAGTTTATTTTATTGCCGACATCCAACCAAAGAGCCATCACCTGCTTCCAAAGAATAGAGAAACCATCACCATCACAACGAGGGAGAAATAGACAGACACATATAAGGAGAGAGAGAACACAGCGAGGGAAATAGAAGGGCAGCAAGGAAAACAGAGAAAGGAAACAAAACAAGAAACAAACAGTCACATGGACAGGGAGAAGGGGAGATAGTCAGTTCATGGGAAGAAACAAAAGACAGAGAAAAGGAAAATACAAGGATACAGACAGTGTCAGAGAAATAGTGAGACGCAAAACACACAGTGAGCTGAGGATGGGGAATGAGAGGTGCTGGGGGTGAGGACCAGACAGAGCTCGGAGTGAGCTTGAGGGATGGAGATGAGGATTTACTTTGACCTGTACCAACGTGTACAGGCTGATCATAGTAAGCAAAGATGTGCAGAACAATGGTTTTAAAACATTTCTGAGAGGCATATAGGTTACCCTGCACAGGGCGTGTGCGAGGCGAGATCAACATGAACAAGATCAGCATTATCTGAGATTAGAGAGTACATTCATCAGTCTAATAACAGTCAGGAAGAAACTTTTAATGAACCAGCTGCTCAGTGTTTTCAAGCTTCCATATCTTTTAGCCTGATGGAAGAGGTTGTGGGAGACCCTTACTGGGGTGTGATGGGTCTTTGACAATGTTAGAACAAAACATTCCAGCACAGAAACAGGCCATTCGGTGGTCCAAGCCCGCGCCGATCCAAATTCTCTATCTAAATCTGTCGCCTTTTTCAGGTTGTGAGTATTCATTGCTCCCTGCCCATTCATGTATCTTTCCAGAAACATCTTCAATAGAACCACTGGTCACAGTTCTCCATTTTGAGAAACTCTCTACTATTCTCTGCCTCCTGTTGCCCAGCCAGTTCTTTATCCACGTAGCTAAAGCACCATGTGACTTCCACTTTCTCCGTAACACGACCATGGGGAAACTTACCAAATGCCTTCCTGAAGTCCATGTACATGACATCTACAGTATTTCCCTCATCAATCAACTTTGTCACTTCCTCAAAGAATTCTATTGAGTTGTTAAAAAAAAAAGACCTTTCCTGCACAAAACCATGTTGTCCATCCCTGATAAGACTATTTTCATCCAAATGAAAGTAGATCCTAACCCTCAGGATATTCTCTAGCAGATTCCCTACCCATGACATCAGTCTCACCGGTCTATAATAGACTGGATGATCCCTACTATCTTTCTTAAACAAGGGGATTAACAATTGTCCAGTCTTCTGTGACCTCAGCCGTGTTCAAGGATGCTACAAAGATATCTGTTAATGCTCCAGCTATTTCTTCTCTCCCTTCCCTCAGTCATCTCGGGTAGATGTTGGCAGCCTTTCTGCGGCAACAAGCGATGTAAATGGAATCAATGGTTGGGATGTTAGAGTCCGTGTTGGTCAGAGCTGTGCACCCAACCTTCTGTAGTTTCTCACGAGTAGAGCAGTTGCCATACCAGGCTGTTATGCAATGGGACAATAAGCTCTCAATGATGCATCTGTAGAAGTAGCCCATGCTGAATTTCCTGTATCACCTCAGAAAGGAGAGGCATTGTTGAACCTTCCCGACCGTCGGACCTGTGTGAGAAGTTCAGGATAGGTTGTGAGTTATCACCACTCCGAGGGACTTCATGCTTTGCACTCCCTCAAACGGTTGATGTAGATGGAGTATGTTCCCTCCTTTCTTCATAAATTCAGTGAACAGTCCTTTACATTTGCCGGATTAGACAGAGGTCATCATCAATATACCTTGCCACCAAGCCCTATATCTCCTTTCTGCATTCTGATTCGTTGTTGTTTAATATCCGTACTGCTATTGTGATGTAATCAGCGAACTTGTAGCTGGTGTTGTTTGGAATTTGGAAACTCAGCCTTGCCTGTATAGGGAGTACGTAGGGGACTGAGGACACAGCCGTGGGAGTACAGGGAGAACAGTAGGGGGCTGCTGAAACAACCGTGGGTGTACAGGGAGTACAGTAGTTGGTTGAGGCCACAGCCATGGGTGTACAGAGAACACACTCAGGGGCTGAGGACACAGCCGTGGGTGTACATGGAATACCATAAGAAGCTGAGGGCACAGACTTGGGTGTACATGGAATACAGTAAGGGGCTGAGGGCACAGACGTGAGTGTGCATGGAGGACAGTGGGGGGCTGTGGACACAGCCGTGGGTGTACAGAGAATAGAGTAGGAGGTTGAGGGCACATCAGTGTGTGTGCAGCGTGTACAGTAAGGTGCTGAGGGCACAGCCATGGGTGTATAGGGAGGACAGTAGTGGGCTGAGGGCACAGCCATGGGTGTATAGGGAGGACAGTCGTGAGCTGAGGGTACAGCCGTAGAGTTTTGTACAGGGAGTATTGTCGGGTGTTGAGAACACATCCTTCTGCAGCTTTCGTGTTGATTGTTATTGTGGACGAGGTGGTTTTAACCTATCTTCACGATTGTGGGTCAGAAATCTGAGGAGCCAGTTGCAGAGGATGGAACCAAGACCAAGGTCACAGGGTTTTGTGAATAGTCTGTAAGGAATAATGATTTTGAAGGTGGAGCTTTAGTCAATGAGCAGGAGTCTAGTGTAGGTGTCCTTGTTGTCCAGATGTTCCAGGGATGCGTGCAGGCTTGGATATGGCATCCGCTGTGAACCCGTTACATCAGTCGGCAAATTATAGTGCAGCAGGTCAGCTGGGAGACTGGAGTTGGTGTAGGCCATAACCAGTCTCTCAAAGCACTTCATGATTATTGAGGTCAGAGTCACTGGATGGTCGTCTCTAAGGGCATGTTCCATGTGCTTTCTCACTTACAAGGATGATGATGGCCTTCTTAAATCAGTTTGGGACTTCGCCTTCTGGAGGGAGAAGCTGTAGTTGTATGTGAATACCTCTACTAGTTGGTACAAACAGGATCTGTGTGCTCATCCAGAAACACTGTCCAGGCCCATCACTTTCTTTGATTCGACTCATTGAAAAACTGACGTTGCCTGCAGTGGTGACAACATACACAGGTACACCTGGGGCTTTCACGGCTAGTGTCAGCCCTCAGTGACAGTCACACAGTCATTTATGACCAACATCCCATCCCCCCACCTCCCTCTGTTGTCTTCAACACACAATGACATTGGTCGGTTGAGCACCACACAGTCAGCATTGAGACAGACTGCCATTACTAGACTGTGATCATGCGCCATCAAGCTCTGTGTTACCATAATGCGGAAAATTCATAATAAAATAGTGGGCAGGGTGTCAGTGCCAGTGGGGCAAGGAGTGAAGACTTTGCAGGTGTAATTCCAGTCATGCTGCTTTAACCTGAATGGAGTCAAGCATCTTGAGCGTTGTGCCTTTTCAATGGTGGACAGTCCTTAGGTAGTCAGGAAGTGCTATTTACATGAACCATCTGACCTGACGGCAGTTTTACCAGATTTGCAGATGATACAATGATGATTGGATAGGCAGGTGATATTGAGAAAGTGGGGAGGCTGCAGAAAGAGTTGGATAGATTAGGACACTAGGAAAACACGTGACTGATGGAACACGATATGGGACCATGTGAGATTATGCACTTCAGTAGGCAGAATACAGGCAGATACTATGTTCTAAAAGCCTTGTTTTAGAGACTAAGACAAAATGGCACAGTTTCAGAGTGAAGAGATGGACTGATTGGCCTAAATCTATTGCTATATCTCATGCCCTTATGGTCATACAGTCTATTATTCTGTGTAGAATTGTAAATCTCAGACCTACTCTTGTAACCCTTGTATCTGTTTGTTGATTTGACTTCACCCTCTGGTCAATGGTAACCCCGGTAATATGAATGGTGGGATGATTCCGTGTTAACCAGTAGCGCAGTAATATGTTGAATATAAGCTGCTATCTGTGAGTCTCATCTGGCGGGAGTACATTGTCTCTACAATGATTGTCATTTTCAGTCTGGTATTTTTGAAGGATCGATCCTGCTACGCTAATATTGTTGAATTTAACAAAACAGGTGAAATTAATCACAGCACTCAGCAATAATATCTCATAGAACACTGATCACCCTTCTAATAACAGAAAGGTCCAAAATGTTCATCATCAGAAACATTGCTTTCCTGTTCATGTTCAAATCAGACAACCTGTCCCATCGAGGTGCTCAAATTGGAACTACTTAAACTTTTGTTGTGGTTCTGTTCGTCGAGCTGGGAATGTGTGTTGCAGACGTTTCGTCCCCTGTCTAGGTGACATCCTCAGTGCTTGGAAGCCTCCCGTGAAGCGCTTCTGTGATGTTTCCTCCGGCATTTATAGTGGTTTGTCTCTGCCGCTTCTGGTTGTTAGTTCCAGCTGTCCGCTGCAGTGACCCATATATTGGGTCCAGGTCGATGTGTTTGTTGATAGAATCTGTGGATGAGTGCCATGTCTCTAGGAATTCCCTGGCTGTTCTCTGTTTGGCTTCTCCTATAATAGTAGTGTTGTCCCAGTCGAATTCATGTTGCTTGTCATCTGCGTGTCGGGTCTTTCGTTCTGGTGAGTTGTTGTCTGAGAGTGGCTGTTGGTTTGTGTGCTGTTATGAGACCCAGTTGTCGCAGTAGTCTGGCTGTCAGTTCGGAAATGTTCCTGATGTATGGTGGTGTGGTTAGTCCTTTGGGTTGCTTCAAGTCCTCGTTCCATTGTCTTTCCCTTAGGCATCTTTTGATATGAACAAATATATAAACAAATCAACGGCACACCCATGGGCTCACCCATCTCTGGACTCATAGCAGAAGCGGTAATGCAAAGGTTTGAATAAACAGTCTTACCGCAAATTCAACCCAAACTCTGGGTCAGATATGTGGATGACACCTTTGTAATCTTTAAAAACACAGAAATAGAGAACACACACCGGATATTCAATGCCACACTCAGAGGAATCCGATTCACGAGAGAGGGTGAAAAGGACAAAAAACTCCCATTCCTAGACGTGATGATACAGAGAACACTTAACGGAGAATTCAGCACAAAGGTATACAGGAAAGCCACACACAGAGACCAAGTCTTGAACTATAAAAGCAACCACCCCAACACACACAAAAGAAGTTGCATCATGACACTATTCAAAAGGGCCACAACACACTGCAGCACACCAGAACTGCAAAAAGAGGAAGAAGAACAGCTATACAATGTATTCGCCAAAAACGGATATCCCCGCAATTTCATCAATAGAATGAGGACATGCCGCAACCAATAGGACTAGCCACATTACCATACATCAAAAGCATTTCCAAACTGACAGCCAGACTACTGCGACCACAAGGACTCATAACAGCACACAAACCAACAGCCACTCTCAGACAACAACTCACCAGAACGAAGGACCCGATACCCAGAATGAGCAAAACCAACGTAGTGAAAAAAATCCCATGCAAGGACTGCACAAAACACTACATAGGACAAACAGGAAGACAGCTAACGATCCGCATCCATGAACACCAGCTAGCCACGAAACGACACGACCAGCTATCCTTAGTAGCTACACACGCAGATGACAAGCAACATGAATTCGACTGGGACAACACGACTATTATAGGAGAAGCCAAACAGAGAACAGCCAGGGAATTCCTAGAGGCATGGCACTCATCCACAGATTCAATCAATAAGCACATCGACTTGGACCCAATATACCGCCCACTGCAGCGGACAGCTGGAACTGACAACTGGAAGTGGCAGAGACAAGCCACTATAAATGCCGGAGGAAAGATCACAGAAGCGCTTCACAGGAGGCTCCCAAGCACTGAGGATGTCACCAAGACAGGGGACAAAACGTCTGCAACACAAATTCCCAGCTCGGCGAACAGAACCACAACAACGAGCACCCGAGCTGCAAATCTTCACCCAAACGTTTGTTTTGGATATGGGAATCGCTGGATGGGTCCATCATTTCTTGTCCATCCCTAGTTGTCCCTTTGAGAAAGTGGTGCTGAGCTGCCTTCTTGTACTGCTGCAGTCCACCTGCTGTGCGTTGACCCACAATGCTATGAGGGAGGGAATTACAGTGTTTTGACCCAGCAACAGTGAAAGAATTGTGGTTTATTTCCAACTCAGGATGTTGACTGGTTTGGAGGCAAATTTGAAGGCGATGGTGTTCGCAAAAGTCTGCTGCCTTTGTCATTCTAGATGGAAGTGCTCGTAGGATTGGAAGGTGCTGTCTGAGGATCTTTGGACAATTTCTGCAGTGCATCTTGTAGATAGTACACACTGCTGCCACTGAGATTTGGAGGTGAAAGGTGTGAATGCTTGTGGATGTGGTGCCAACCAAATGGGCTGCTTTGACCTGGATGGTGTCAAGCTTCTTTAGTGTCGTTGTGGCTACACTCATTCAGGCAATTGGGGAGTATTCCATGTCAGTCCTGACTTGTGCCTTCTGGATGGTTGACACACTTTGGGAAGACAGAAGGTGAGTTACTCACGGAGTATTCCTATCCGCTGATCAGCTCTTATATTTATGTGGCGAGTCCAGTTGAATTTCTGGTCAATGGTAACCCCAAGTGCATTGATAGGGGTTGGGTGGGGAATTTAGTGACAAATATGCTGCTGAATACCAAGTGTTTATATTGTCTCTTACTGCCGATGGTTATTGTCTGGCATTTTTGTGATGCGAATGTAACTTGCCACTTGTCAACCCAAGTCTGGAGATAGTCCAGATCATGTTGCCTTTAGGCATGGACTGCTTTTGACCATTTGCGAATGGTGCTGGACATTGTGCAGTCATCGTCAAATATCCCTATTCTGACCTTATACTGGAGAGAAGGTCATTGATGAAGCCACTGAAAATGTTTGGATCTAGGTTTCATCCGGAGGGCCACTGAAGATGTTACGTAGTATGGTGATGAAACGTCTGTAAATGAACATTCCAGTTCATGGAGCAAACCGACACCCACATTATCCAGAGGGACTACTGCAGAGATGTTCTGGAATGGAGACGACTGACCTCCAACAACATTGACCATTTTCCTATCTGTCAGGTATGACACCAATAATGGAGTATTAGCCCGTGATACCTTTATTGCTGGTGTTCCTTGATGCCATATTTGAAGGTATGCAGCCCTGATGTCACAGGCTGGAATTCGGTTCCTTTTTCTATGTTTGACCCAAGGCTGTGACGAGTTCAGGAGCTGCGTGACCCTGGCAAAACCCAAACGGGGCGTCCCTGAGCAGGCTATTGCTGAGCAGGTGCTGCTTGATAACACTATTGACGACAACTTCCATCATTTTACTGGTGAAGGAGAGTGCACTTATGAGGCCGTATTTGGCAAGGTTGAATTTGTTCTGCGTTTTTTGTACAGAACTTTCTAGAGCAGTTTTTCCCATTGTCAGTTTGTAACAGCTTGGCTAGGGAAGCGGGAAATTCTGGAGTACAAGTCTTCAGGGCTATTCGACGGCATGTTATCAGGGGTTATAGCCTTTACAGTATCCAGTACCTTCAATCGTTTCTTGATATTAGTCAATCGAACTTGCTGAAGACTTTTATCTGTAATGATGGGGACCACGGGAGGAGGTCGAATGGATCATTCACTCGAACCTTCTGAGTGAGGATTTATGCGAAAGCTTCAACCTTATATTTTGCACTGATGTGCTGGGCTCTTCCATCATTGAGGATTTGAGGAAGGGGATATTTGTGGAGACTCCTACTCCGGTGAGTTATTTAATCGTCCAACACCATCCAAGATCAGATGAGGAGGACTGCAGACCTTAAATCTGATGCATTCATTGTCGGATTTCTCAGTTCAGTCTGACCCTGGCTGTTTATGTTATTTGACACGCAAGTATTTATGTTTGGAAGCTTCAGCAGATTAATATTTCATCTTTGTATATTCCTGGTTCTGCTCCTGGCATGCCCTCCTGCATTCTCCATTGAACCAGAGTTGACTGTCTGGCTTGATGGTAATGGTTGAGTGGGAGATATTATGGGCCGTGACATTACAGTTAGTGCTTGAGTACAGTTCCATTGCTATTGATGGTCCACAGTGTCTTATGGACGCTCAGTCTTGAGTTGCTAGATCGCTTCAAAGTCGGTGCCATTTAGCATGACGATAGTGCCACACAACACAATAGAGTTTATTCTGAATGTGACCTTGAGACTTTTACCGATACTGTCATGGACAGATATATCTGCAGTTGGTAGATTGGTAAGGATGAGGTCATGTATGATTTTTTTTTTCCCTCTTGTTCTTTCCCTCACCACCTGCTGCCGATCGAATCTAGAATCTATGTCCTTTAGGACCCGACCAGCGTGATCAGTAGTACTGCTGCAAACCATTCTTGGTGGTCAACTTTGAAATCTCCCATCCAGAATACACTTTGTGCCCTTTCCACAGTCAGTGTTTTCTCCAAGTGTTGTTTAACTTGGAGGAGCACTGATTCAGATGAGGAACAACGTTACGTGATAATCAGTAAGAGACATCTGTTTCCATGTTTAATATGAAGCCATAGGACATCATTGGTTCTGGAGTCAATTTTGGGGACTCCCAGAGATACTACCTACGACTGTATCTCACTGAGATGCCCCATCTGCTGGACCAGTCCTGCCTTTAGGGCAGGACATATCCAGGAATGGTGATGGTGGTATCTGGGTTGTTTCTGTAAGGTATGATCCCGTGAGTATGACTATGTCAGGCTGTTGCTTGACTAGTCTGTAAGGCAGATGTCCCAATTTTGGCACTACCACATAGATGATAGTAAGGAAGATTTTGGACGTTCTACAGTGATATTTCTAATGTTGACTTTTCCGTTGCAGAGTTTGATGCCAGTTGATCAACCCGGTTTCATTTCTTTGCAACTTTGTAATGATTGGTACAACTGAATGACTCACTAGACCATTTCAGGGGACGATTCAGAGTCAATGACATTGCTGTGGGTCTGGAGTTGCATGTCAGCCAGACCAGGTGAGGATGGATGGATATTAGAGATCCAGATATTCTGAAAATCAGCAATGCTTTCCTTTTCAAAGATAGATTCTTAATTCCAGGGATATTTTAAAATGATTGAATTGAATTTCCACCATCTACAGTGGCGGGATTCGTACCTGGGTACAAAGAACAGGAGCTGATTTTCAGGATTGATAATCTATCGGGAATACCGTGAGGCCGACTTGGAACCATATGTTATACTCAACTGCCAATTCTTGTGTTACCCTGTTTTTCATTCATTATGTTATTCTGTAATCTCATCCATCATTAAATCCTGATTCAAATACACAGACATGACCGTCATCTCGACTGCTTGGATTTCATTCAATCTGTTTCGTTTTAAAAGGTATTTCAAGCCAGCTGCACATCAGAAAAGAACAGGAAGGAAGAATGGCTGACTGTGCACTGTACGTGTCACCAGACCAGCCTGTCTGTCCAGGCACCTAAAGTATTTATTATGGGTCAGAGAACCTCAGAATTATTAGAGCACAGATGGAGGCCATTCAGCCCATCGAGGTGTCACAAGCTCTCCAATAGCACAAACAGAGATAGAGAGAGTGTGTGGAGATAGATGGTGTGCGAGAGAAATAAACTGAGAGAAAGCATTTTAAGGGAGATAAACTGAGAGAGGATAGAAAGGGGAGTGACTAACTAAGTGAGAGAGGTGATAGATGAGTTTGAAGTTAGACAGATCAGGAGACCGCATTAGAGTATATAAATATGGGTAGATAGAAATTAGAAGGTTTCTTTAGACATTCCTCTGGACTGTAAGCCCTTTGGCTGGGTGCTATACCCTGTCAGCACTATGCTGATACTGGCTGTCATTGCAGAGTATTTATTTCCAATAATATCACGTAATTTACTGACAACTAAACAGAACCCATTAGGCCAATAGATTGGTTCCATGTGGAAAGCAAAGTTTTCAAATAGACTGTGCCAAGAGCAACAGGAAATGATGACACCCCTTCCCCCAACCCCCGGTACTGTATGAGAGACTAGGCCAGAGAATCTCAGTGAGGGGACTCACTAACTGAGGGGAAATAAGCATCTCAGCTGTGGGTGAAATAATAATCGATAAAGTTTGCACACCACTTACCTAGTTTTGTAATCTTCATTTCAATTTATATAGCACAGTATCAGGTGTGAATTCTATCAACATTATCTCCTTGTACTTTGCATATATTGGTATATGCAGAAAATCATGTTGTTTCTGTATTTTATATTGCATGAATGCATTTCATTAATATTGTCTCTGCTATTTCCTCATTGTAAATGTATCCTTGAATCTGTTCTTCACATGAGTTATAAAGAGTAACGTTCCAATACTGGTGACTGGAGAACATCACTGTCCCTCTACCCACTCTAAACAACCATGTCCGCCAGTCCTCTCCATCTTCTGTCTTTCCCCAATGTCATAATCACAATGTAATTGAAGTCCATTAAATGACAGTTCACCACAGTTCGTTAACATGGATAACATCAACAACATAACCCACACCTGCCATCTCTGATTCTGGAATAACAATCAGAATTGTGTTTGTCACGTACAATTCTGTTAACATATCCATGCCATTCGTTTGTTATAACCTACGTTTTCTTAGGCACACTTTGCCATCAGAGCATGGACGAAAGATGGTTTCTCAATGTTTTACAGATATTGCAATGATTGATCTGTAGTTACAGGATTTATTTCTCTATTTATGAGCAGATAATCATGTTTATGTTCCTTTAAGCCTCTGGTATTACTTTCATATCCAAGGTAGATGAATGATAACACACAATCAATCTGCTATCTTCAACATTCCTTCCTTCAGTCACACTCACATATCACACCTAGAGAGCATAAAGGTTCAAAGTTATTTTGAACTTTAATAAAACAGTATTGAATTCCATTCGGTTAATTGGAGTTATTTGTTCAGCGATTGTGATTGTGTCAGTCTCTGTGGATCCTAATCATTCGAGAGAGGTTCTCTCTTCTATCAATAAGGGAATGCTTTCAGTGTTTTATCCCATAGTATGAGTGGGAGCATAATCCACATCAGTAACAGGGATAAGCAGCTCCAGAGAGGTGGAGGAGAGATCAGTCTGTGAGAACATTAGACTGCACTGTTCCAACAATGGACAGGAGTTTATCCTATGGTCTTTACTGGCTTTCCCAGCCTTGGATATCATTAGCATATCAGTATAAAAATGCACTGATGGTTATTCAAGCTGGTTACTATCCTATTCTTGCTATAGTTGGTGTTCCTGGTAAGTCACTCTGTCTGTCGACTGAACTGAATTGATGCTGATGATATGTAAATTTTGTAAAGATGCAAGTCAACTTTTTCAGTTCCAATCAAAGATTACATTACTTGGAAATAATAACTAGCAAATTATTATTCACAAATTACTCCCAATATGCGAGGATGAAACACACTGTTCTCAATCTTCTTGATTCATTTTCTCCTGCAAAGTTTACATCTCCATATCATCCCCACATACCAATCCTGTCCTGAAGAAACATTAAGATGTCCCAGTATCCTCCTCAGCCTCAGTGCAACTTCTGAATAAACCATTATTTGCGCCTTTGTTAATTCTGGATACATATTTCAAGCCCCTTCTTACCACGTGTGCGTTGCAAAATAATTGAACTTGAGATGTTTAACTTTTTCTCTGTGCAGAATCTGAAAGATTGGAAGATAGTGTATGGTGGTCACTTCATTGGCTTGTAATCTAGATCCACAGAATAACAATTTGTTGATATCGGGTTGCCTGATGACCATTAGAGAAGGCAATGTGTCGTACTTCCCTGGTCAGGTCTCTGTTTAACTGCAAATTTACAGCAATTTGTCTCACTATCTACTGTCCTGTGGAACAGCTGAACCAGTCACTCAGTTCAAGGTCAGTACAACATGCTGGCCTGACCAGGGCTGCACACATCCCGTGAGGGAAAAACAAAAGTGAAGGCAGCTCTCTTCCTCTGCCTGCTTCCCATAATCCGACACCTGATTATCATTCAAGTAGGGGGCCATTCACTGTTTTAGACGTATTCTTTGTGATTGAGTCTCTCCTTGGGAGTGATGTTCATCTTGATAGGCACCTCTGGCGCTGGCTTTATTGATGCTGACCTACAGATGTAAGGATGTTTGACTTTCCACATCAGTGTTAATGTATTGTAAATGAATGGTTTCCTTTGTCACATGAAGGAATCGGAGCCAGCTAAATGAGGGAAATGAATTATTCCGATCAAACTTGAGAGTTTTATTTTGAGGCAGTATTTGGGGTGTTCTGGACAGACTTTCTCTCCTTTACAAGGAGTGATCTCCTTACCGCAGAGAGAGTGAACAGGGGTTCTACCAGATTAATCCCTGGGATAATAGCATCATGCGGAGTGAGTAAACTTTGATCTGTAGTGCTTTCAGAGAATAAGAGCTGATTGCATTGAACACTGAGTGGGAAGGGTAAGCACTAATTGCATTTAAACAGATAATGAGAAGGTGATAAATACCATGTCTGCTGTTTCACTCAGGTTGCATGATACTGGATAGTTTAAGTGCCTCTGAGGACGTTACACCCACCCACCTCAACCTCCACTCCCCACGGTGTTTGAGAGAGACAGAGAAGTGCAGGTTTTGAATAAACTCTCCCCACATTAATACAGTGAAGTTGGTGTGTGATCCTGCACTGAATGTCATATTATCCACCACCCAGACAGCAGCCACAATACGTTCAATCTAAAACAGTTAACTATTCCTACCAGGATCTGACATTCATGAAGAACATGCTTCCAACTTCTCAAAGATGCAAGATGACTCCTTCAGGTTTAGAATGCAAGTCTGTAAGACACAGGAGCAGAAATTAGGCCAGTTAGCGCATTGAGTCTACCCATCATGCAATAATCGCTGATAGGTTTCTCAAATCCTTTCTCCAGGCTTCTCCTCGTAATTCTTCATCCCCTGGATCATCCAGAACCTATCTATCTCCGTCTCAAATATGCATAATTCACTGCCATCTGTGGCAATACATTTCAAAGATTCACCATTCGCTGGTAAAAGACATTTCTCCTTATCACTGTTCTAAAAAGGTGTTCCCTTTCATCAAAGTCTGTGTCCTCGACCTCTCGTCCAATGGAAACATCTTACCAACATCAACTCTATCCCGGTAATTCAGTATCCTGCGCTTCCATTACTTTCCCTCTCATCTTCTAAACTTTACCGAGGATAGACCCAGAGCCCACAAACATTCCTCATACGATAAACTTTTCATTCCTATGACCATTCTCGTGAAAATATTCTGCACAAGCTCCAGAGCCACTACATCCTTCCTGAGATATGGGGCTCAGACTTTCAAACAATACTCCAAATGTGGTCTGACCAGAGATGTATACAACTTATTTTATATTCAATTCCACTCGTAATAAATGCCATCAATAATAAATGCAATTGCCCTCCTCACTACTGCCTCAACCTGCAAGCTTACCTTGAGAGAACCCTGCACTAGAACTCACAAGTCCCTTTGCAATTCAGATTTCTGAATTTTCTCCCCATTTAAAAAATGGAACATACCTCTATTCTTCGTGCCAAAGTGCATGACCTCACACTTTCTAACGTTGGAATGCATCTGCCAATCTCCTTCTTCAGTCTCTCTGCCTCCTCAATACGACATAGTCCATCTGCCTATCTATGAATCGTCTGTAATCTTAGCCAGCGGACACTCAGTTCCATCATCTAGATTATTAATGTAACAAGTAAAAAGTTACGATTCCAACACTGATCCTTGTAAAGCACGACTTCTCACCTACAGCCATCCTGAGAAGGACTATACTATCCCCACTCTCTGCTTTCTGCCAGACAGACAAGCTTCTATCCATGCTACTACCTTGCCTCTAACACCATGGACCCTAAAAATACTCAGTCATCTCCTGTCTGACACCTTGTCAAAGGCCTTCTTGAAATTCAGGTGGATAACGTCCATTGCCTGTGCTTGATCAAGCCTGCTCATTTCCTCTTCAAATAATTCCAACAGATTTTTCAGGCATGATCTTCCCTTGATGAAACCAAAGTGATTTTGCCCGATTTTACCAAACACTTTGAACTATTCAGAAATCTCAT